>NW_015622141.1:0-421104 GCF_000836295.1 Verruconis gallopava | reverse complement strand
TCTTCATGGGCTGTCAGTCCAACAAAGACAAGCACCACATCCTCCTCATCCGCTAATTCAAGCTCCTCAAAGAGCAGCAGCACGTGGTCTTCATGGGCTGTCAGTCCAACAAAGACAAGCACCACATCCTCCTTATCCGCTAATTCGAGCTCATCAAAGAGCAGCAGTACCTGGTCTTCATGGACTTCCAGCCCTGTCAAGTCAAGCACCTGGTCAACAACTCATTCGACTTCTTTGAAGACTAGTGCTTCCTCTACATGGCCTCAATCCATCTCTTCGCAGGGCAGCAGCACTTCTTCGTCATGGCTTCATCCAAGCTCCTCCAGGAGTAGTAGCACCTCTTCATGGTTTATTTCGAGCTCTTTTGAGAGCAGTAGCACGTGGCCATCTCACCCAATCTCATCTAAGAGTAGTACTTCAATTTCGTGGTCGGCATCTCCTTCTCAAACAAGTAAGTATTCATGCAGACTCCTTCGCGACGTGGACAGTCCCTTCACGAGTTTCAGATTGCTTTGGACGCATGGTACTAATTTTCCTTAGGTTCAAGCTGGTTTAGCATCTCTTCACAGAGCTCTTCGACCCTCGGATCTCCTGTCCTCCCATCTCCGTCCTCTTGGTCACATTCGCTGTCGTCAATTGCGCCGTCTTCTTCAACCTGGAGCCGTGGAGCAAGTCCGGTGATTCCTTCAACGTCTAGCACGAGCAGTTGGAAGACTTCGACCACCTGGTCATACACATGGCCAGTCAGCAATTCTGCAGGCGCTGTGGCTACTTCATCGGTCTTGTCATGGCCACCATCGTCATTGAACACATATTCTACGATGCATTGGACCAACAGCAGTGTAAGTCTTTCGTTTACTCATGATTTAATATAGACTCTGGGATGCTGCACGATTTTCAAAGGAGCTTGGGATTCTTCAAAGCGTTGCATGTTTGACGAAATCTTCACCCGCTAACAAATCCAGGTGCCTGGCAATCCCAGTTCAAATCCTGCTAGTCTAAGCTCTGTTCCTGGCAGCCCTACTTTCATATCAATAACAAGCTCGTCATTCGTTCAAGTCAGTCCAACGGCCTCACGAAGTCAGCCTAGTGGCAATGATTACTCTCACTCTATGAATCCAATCAGCTCCTATCCTATATCAACGTCCTCGCATCCTGAAGGCCCCGGTTCTTCACAGACAGCAAGACCACAGGTATCTAATTCACACGGTAATTATAGCTACGGCTTCACTACCTCCACCGTCTACACGACTACCACGGTCACAATCACGAAATGTCCTGCGTATGTACATTCGTGTCATGAATATGAACTTTATACTGAGATTCATAGATATGTTACGGATTGCCCAGCCGAGTCCACTGAAATTCGAACTTCAACGATACCAGTATCAACGACAATATGCCCGCTTGAAGGTAATGAGTTACCAACCCATACCAAGGGCGGATGGCTTAGCTCTGCCGCCTTTGAAGTGAAACCCACAGCTGCTTGGCTTCCGGAAAGTTCTGCCTTCAACGGATTGGTTGGTGGTTTCTCTTTCCCTTCGTGTATTCCGACCACAACCAAAGTCTACGTCACAGTGACCGTAACTCCCGAGCCGACAGGAACGGACCTGTGGAAACGCGGTCCAATCCAAGCACCGCAATATGGCTTCCCAGACTACACGTACTCAACATCATGCGCCACCACGACAACTACATCATATACAAGCACATCTACAAAAACCTCTCAAGTTCCTCCATGGGGAACCACCACCGTAACCAGTTTATATGCTACGACAACGACCGTGACACCGTCTACTCCAGCCTGGGGAGTCTTAACGCTGACTGCCAGCCCTTCGGGAACTGCCTATGTCAATACAACAACCTGGGCGTCCCCCTCGATACTGAAGACCACGCACACCTTTAGCACTACGACTACATTCTTGGTGACGCCCACTTCAGGTACACTTACGCTGACAGCCACCCCGTCCGGCTGCAGCACGACTTCCACGAGTACTTGGTTGAGCCCGTCTACTCATACCATGACTTCGAGTGTTGTTTCGACCTCCACAACCATTGTCACACCCACTTGGGGTATTGCGACAACGACAACTACGAAGGGTACGACTACAACCACAACAACTCGCTACGCCACAACGCTGAGTACGACAACTACGTCTACTTCGACTGTAACCAGTTGTCCCGTAGCAAGTTGGCCATAACATGCCCCGACTAATAGAGACGTAACGAGCCATTAATCTTGTAAGAGGTATTTATTTTGATGGAACAGAAATGACAAATTTTTAATTCAATTTCACACTCGTGCGCGCGAGTCTTCGCGTTTTCAACAAGGTAGATAGATTATTTATCGTTTAATTCATGTACATATTTTTTTAACCTATGCTGAGGATCATCTTTGGCCTGGACCTTGCGCAGATTAGCCCAGTGATGTTGTGTCGAACACGTGAGAGTGACTCGAAAAGCGCCCACAGGGAGATTATGCCGAGTAAGATTTAGACGAACAAAGTAGCCCAGGCGCGAGGTAGAGACAAGAAATAGAAAACTTTGTCGGGATAGCTAGAACACAGCATTGTCTATTCCGTATCGTCCGATGGCCTTGTGAATAGTAACTCGGGATCTGGGCCATCATCATCCTCGTACATGCTCTTTCTTAATGCCGCGCTATGGGATAGCGATACATTGCTGCTAAAGCCCTCTGTTGCACTTTTAAACAAGTCCTTCGTGCTGCTGTTCTGGGTAGAGATACTCGGCTCGTCCTCGGACGCATCATCATCGACCGACTTGGTCCTCTCCACGTCTGTATGACGCTCCTTTCTCAAACCAAAAGATTCCTCTAGCAACTCCCTTCCCTGCTGTAGGGCCTCGACTTCGGCTTCTATGCAAACCTCTAACAATCGCCAGTGCTTCTTGTGGGCCAGATCTAGCTTGTCCTGGACGCTGCTCAATACGGCTTCCATTCTTCTTAGAAGCTCCTCAGGCGTCGCTGACGCAACAGGAGATTTTCCCTTATCGTTAGTTGAGTTTTGCTGCGCTAGCTTGCATGTCTCTTCTCGCAAGTATCTCTCAAACGCTGTAATTTGAGACACGACGTCTTTCCAGACGGCAGCGCCATCCTCCAAAGCAGCACGATCGCGTCGAATAGCCTGGCGTTTCTTCTTGATCTCTTCGATATCGCCCTGCCAATGTTCCCTTGCCATCTCGAGCGTGCGTCGCGTGACAGGAAGAGCTAAGAAGGGAGACTTGTCGCTAGAACGATTGTCCTGTACAGGAGGAGCCTTTAGGAAATTCTGGACGTCCTGCTCCAGCATTGAGAGACTTGTTTTATAACTACTGAGCTTTGAGAGAACCGAGTTCTCAATGTTCGAAATTTCATGAAGGAGGCTTCTATGCCGCGTCTTCATTTGCGCCAGTTTCACTTCCATATCCAGTATATCGTTCTCCAACTTTGAAGCCTCTTCTTTGAGGGCTCTCGACTTTGCTCCTGTATCTTCATTCTCTATCGCTGTGATTTTCTCACGCAAACCTTGCTCTTTGCTTGACCACGCATCTAGCTGCTTCAGGATAGCCTGACTGTCTCTCAGCTCTCGCTTCAGGATAGCATCCTCTTCTTCCTTGACTGCTGCACAATCCAGAACAGTTTTCCATATTCCTCGCCTCGCAGCTCCCAAGCTGCGCTTCTTTGGTTTGCTCAGCGACGGAGCAGGGGACACACTATGGCTCCGCAAGCTGTACGTTGTCTGAGTAGGCGTGTCAAGAGATTCGTCATCATTGGGCACATCGCCTTCAAGCCCGGCGAGCAAGCCGTCGGACTGAGCGTCTAGGAGGTCTTGAAGCTTTTGCTGATAATACCTCTCTCGCCTCTCAAGGACAACCAGATCGTAAGGCCGCGGGCTGCTTGCAGAAAGAGAGCTCTGCCTTCCCACATCGTTTGATCGAGGCACGAGGATGCTGTCGCTCACCGGGGCAGGAGGAAATGCTTCGGGTTCTTGGTACGTCTGGTATAACGGCAGATCGTAATCCGTTCGCTGAAGAGGACGGCTCTGGAGCAGTGATCGGAAGAGCGACATCGTTGCGTAGACGGCGAACACAGGCTTAGCGGAGACGGGTTGAAAGAAGAGCCATGGTTTCCACTAAATGCAAGGCAAATAAGACATTTGGCACACGACTGCCTGACTCTCGCTGTAAATAGTCACAGAGCTCGGGCTGTTTCCAGGTATGACCAACCGCGCAGCCAATCACATGTCCCTGTACCTCGAACTCAGCAGGCCGCAGGTTGATGCTAACGCTTGCTCTCCAATCTCCAGCATTTCGTACCGGACGTCTTTTTTGGCACCTAGCAGTCAAACACGAATTTCTCAAAAAAAAAAAAGTTTGACCGATATATGAAAATTATCAGAGTCAATTTCTTTTCGATATGTAGAAGATAGCGCAGCTCTCTGATCTGCGTGACGCTCACTCGGAGATCACGCCTCCATTGCATTTTCAGCGGGAGCTCATTTTAGAGCATACGGGACAAGACATTGCCAGACTTTACTCCTTGGCAAGGCGGTAGATGCTATACCGTAATCCACTGTTCTTCCATTATTCAAATACAACGCCTCAACTTGCTTGTGTGATCAAAAGCCTTTTAACACCGTGAACCCTCCTCCACCGAGCTAAGCAGCTAATCTCCAACTCGATGATATTCTTTGCCATCCTTGAGACAGCCAGCTGACCTAGTGCCCTACTTTTATCTGGTCTTTTGAAGACGCTCGCCTTTCTCTCGAACTGGGTAGTCTCATTTCTCTTTCCACTCCTCAATTTTTACGTTTTTAGCATCGTCGTCGACGATGAGCCTCCACGTGCTGAACTTGATTTCGTTATATAGCTCCTTTGCGGCCATCCTGGCTCTCTTGTGATTGGGACCAAGACCGCCTAAGCGTGCATCCTCCTTTGATCGCCATATGCCTGGAGATTGTATCAATGTGAAGAACACTTCGATACGGACAGAGATAGGCCCTTACAAGTAGCTAAATTTCGCTCATGTTCATCACGCTTGCCAAACCAGTACTTCAACAGCTGTCCGCTCGCAACGGCCTCGAGATGCGAGGTCTTATCCAAATCATGTAGCCTTTGCTGATCGACACCGGCATTGAGCTGGGAGCGGAATATGACGGTGTAAAAGTCCCGCGAGGTCCATGTGTGCCCGATGTCCTTGGCCAGCAACCGCAAAATCGAAAGTACTTCGGTCCAGTTAAAAGAGCTTAGATAGTCCGCCGTGGCATAATCTGCTCTGATGGGCTTGAGGAATGTAAGTGCTTGAGCAAGTAGACAACATTGCGTATCCAGTGTTCGTATATCCAGAAGGTGATTTGCGTCGTTGTATGGTGATGAAATCAGGTGATACGACCTTGGTATATTCGGCCAAATGTGACGGTTACCTGGAAGGACCTGCAGCGAAGCAGCTGCGTCGAATCTCAGGGCATCGAAGTCCACCGTAATAAGTGATGCCGATATCAGTGACCCTTTCTCTCGCGCCGTTTTTGTCTTGTCGTAATGTTGCATCGAACATTTATGACTATCCAGGCCTTTGTTGTCAACAGTGATGCAATCAGAAGCCGATTCGATAGCTACAAAAACAGCGTCCTTAATTCCAAAATTTTCCTTGTGCGGTTGGAACACTGAGGACAGTGTCGCTGTAGTCATGATGGTGCTTTGAAGCAACAGGTTTGCGTCGTTTGTCTCCGTGTCACGTCGGTAATGAACAAGAAGATACACTGTCCTGGGAAAAACAAATCAGGTACGAGAGACAGATTATACGTACTTGATACTTAAGATCGCATCCATGGATGAGTTTCAGCGGAGCGTGCAAGGCGTGAAATATTCGCAAGCGGTTATGGCGTGCTTTGGCGCAATGTTTGCTCAAAAGCCTCAACTGTTGGCGCGCTCATGAAATATATATATGGATAATTGCCATTACATTACCAGTTTGCTGCGAAAGCATCAAAATGACCATTCCTGATTTGCAACGTCGAGATTAAACTCAATCAGCCCTGTTAAGGTACAATGCAAAGAAACGTCTGGCCGGTTGTCGGTGCTTGCCGTTTAAAACGCCATTTTTAGATCTAGTGTGAAGTCAATCAACATCTTCTTCATGTCTGCTATCAAAGTTCATGCAAAAGGAAAACATGCCTCGATTAAGTCAGGAAATGCTGAGAAAAAATTGGATCTGGATAAGAGATGCCGAGACGACTGATGATGATAAGACACGTGTGCGGCCTGGAACGTGGCGATCCTCCCGGTGCAGTTATCATTGGTTCAGAATTTCATATCGTTTCTCTGCAGAATTTGTACATTTAAAAGTATAGACAGATCCATTTGCTCGTCCCTCGTTACAGAGAAGTAAGGCTTTATCATCATTGGCCTCATGTCATGCTCCGCGTCTAAGTCGATACACCAGTGAGACCTAGTTGAGCTCAGTTCCAATATCAAAACAAAGCGAGAAAAAAGTGTTCAAAAAATTTCGTAATCAAACAGATTCAGGCACTCCGGACATGTTGTAATCTTCCTCTACTGGGGCAGGATACGCCTCAAGGCATAGGCGCATAGCCTCGACTTGCTCGACCCAGTCTGGAGCGGAAAGGGTCTTCGTGGAAATGTATCTGGCGTCAAGCACTTCTCGAAATCGCTGACAAGTATTAGTGCTTGTCTCATTGCGGACAAAAGAGGTGTCGTACGCTAACAACGTGCTCTTGCCTGTGCAAGGCACCCCCGAGCGCACCGTACAGGCTTCCAGTGGACTTCATTATGGTTCCGAGCGCAGTAAGCTGGTTTAATATCCTCTTGTGTTCGGAGATGAACTATCATCAAAATAATCAGTGATTTGAGACTTGAGCAAGTATAAGTTTGTTTCACATACGTTGTACAGAACCAGTGCGAGCTGCGGTTCATCAGTCTCAAATGCCTCATCATCCAAGTTCAGATCTCGTATGCACAGCGCTGCCGTTCGTGTTATCTTAGTGAGTTGAGTAAGAACTTCCTTGGGGAAAAAAAATTAACATCTACAGTTCTATGCGACTTAGGTTCGAATCTTACCGGTGCATCGTAACAATAAGTCTCTTCAGTCAAAAGACCAAAAGTTTCCTTGTCTTCATTCATCATGGCAATGTGCTTATTCAGCGCTCTGCAAGATCCAATCATGTCCTCTAGATTTGACCGTAGCGGAGAAATCGTGCCCATTGCGGACGTTGGGAGGCCATCGATTAGCAGCGGCATCTTGAAACTAGAAGGCGATCTCGCAGTCAGTGATGGGTGACTGACGAACATGAGGCGGTTCGCGATGCTTCAATTTCGTCGACTTGAGATTATGGAAAGGGGAAGATTTCGAATACGAGTGTCGGGCATATATATATATACGACTACAAAGACTCGTTTCCCACGGTTTGACAAGCGAAACCAGGTTTTCAAATTTACCTTGTTTGAGAAGGGCGCTCGATCGCCTTGTGGGCTGAGAAGAGGAGTTACGCTTGGCGTCAGGGGATACGCGACTGATAGCTCTCCTTGTGCACGCAATAGATTTTACTTCCCAGATGGGATGCGATCGAAAGCGCGAGATGCAAAAGAAGGAAGAGTGTAGTTTTGTGAGGATCGAGTGAACTTCTTGCAAGAAGCGTCCTATATTTGCCTGCGAGACACGAGTGCTTCGGGAATGAGATTAGTCTGGCAGATCCTGCTGTGTAGCGTGCGTCCTTGAGATAAAATAACCGGTCATGTGCATGAAAAGGCAGCGCGTCCCGGAATCGTAAGCGGCTTCTATTCAAAGGACCCAAGATGCGGAATGAGACGATTCTCGGGCCACGATGAGATCCAGTTTGCTGGAAGTGAAGACGCACAAACGCAGGGCATAGAGCACGATAGGCCCCAGTGATCAGGCGAGCCCCTTTCTGTTAGTGATCTTCAGTGAGATCAGCCGGGATCTTATGCAATGGGCATTGCGCAGAAGGTCAAGGCTTAAAAGAAAGTGGTCGAGATCTGGGGCCAGAATGGCGCAGTCACGGATGCACTGGACCAAAGAGACGGACGCAGATTTGGCGCAAAATCTGTCAGCTGAAGTGATGATTTAGTTCTATGCGTTCAGTGGTCCGGAAACGTGATACCTTGCATAAGCGTGCCAACATCTTGTGGTTCGGGGAGTGGTAATGAGAAGCATTCATACCTTCATTCTCGAAATACTTCTCCATTTAATTCCCGGTTCGTTTCGGTGTGCACAACCCTACTGTTTTCTTGAATTGGTGCAGTGCGCTGAGATCGCCTCCGACATAACAGTCATGGTGTGCGATAACTCCACGATCACCTTTCTTCTAACCACGGAACGAAGCGTTGACACATTGCATGAGCTCAGCTCGTTCAGCTCAGATGATCATCACCGAGAACGGAGTCCGAAGCTCCAAAACTGTGAAAAGAACTTGTAAAGCACACGTTTGTCGAGAGCACAGCATATTATTTTGTGCGAATGACGCATCGGCACTATTTCTTCGCTCACTCGCATGTTATTAAATTTTGTTTCCTCGCGACAGTCCGACGTAGCGCTCCATCTTGTCTTACAAAAAGTTCAATTTAGGAGGATGGAAGGACGAATGAAAGTTAGTCGAGTGTAATGTAGAATTGCGCCTTCACACACCCGGTGGTGAGCATGGCCATTCACCCATCTCCAGGATTGCATGATTCATCTGCTGTGGGCTTGGTAACTACGCAACTAGTCGTACCGTTGGACAAGCTTTCGAACCACTGCCTGATTGCAGTTCTAAGTACCCTCTGCGCGGAGTGGCTCCGCCAAAAATGGCCTGCTCCTTCAACTTCAACGAAATGAAACTGCGACGCTGGTTTTCCTCCGATTTCTTTTGCCCAAGCTCTGAGCTTTTTTCCGGATGTAAACATGTCATCGGGGCCAAACACTGCTAACGTTGGGTTCGAACTAAACTTCTGTAAATCGACTTCGCTGTGTGCTCGCAGAGCATTGGAGCTGAACGGCAACGTAACAAATGCCGAGATGGGAGGCAGCAATGGCGATACCAATAAGTATGCAACCTTCAGCTCGGGTACAGGTGACTTTATTAGCTCTACAGTTGTGTGATCGGCTGCCTCCGCTTGGGTTCCGGCGATTAGGCTAGAAGACTCATCCTGCTTCTTTCTCAAGGACCCAAGCTTCCGCGCGAAGTCGAGGCTCTTGCGAACATCCGAACTAAATCGACTGGGGGAATTTTCGCCGCTCCGTCGTCTCTTTTCTGGCGATGTTTCTTCCCCACCCACAGACAGTGTATGGCCATGATGAGCATTAGAATCGCGCTGTGTGGATCGTATTTCCAAAATTGTCTGCATAGCTAGATGATGAGCTCTGGATTTGATTTCAGTATACGCGCTTCCTTCCGTCGCAGCATCGAATGCCTTCAGCACATCTGCCGGGGTCGGAAGATGAGTGCAAATCCAAGAGCCGTAGCTGTACCCACCAAGCACGAGCTGTATCGGCAAACTAGATTGGATGTCGAAGACTTCATTGTCTGCAGTAGTCTCGACATCACATCTGCGCAAATACTCGATCATGAAACCAACTACCGATTCGTAGTCAGCTCGTTCTGCCTTCCCTGTCCAGGACGTGTGTCCAGCCGAGCCATAGGCACCTCTAGCGACATATCAGACACGAAGAATGAAAAGGCATTTGCTAGCTTCACATACCGAAAGTTGAACGTGCAAATGAAGCCAAAAGACAGCTTGGAAATTTCAGATACGACCAGGCCGACCACAGGATCATCATAACAGCCTCCGAGAGGAGCGTAAGGATGGGCTATTACGGCGCCCCGAGCGCGATATAAGCCCGATCCGATGTTGCTTGAAGTGGAATAGTACAAGCGACAATCAAGAACAGTATCATCGTGAATTGATGGTATCGTAAAGCTCAGTTTTGGCTCCATCTGAGCAATGAGCACCGTCTCGAAAGGTTATGATGGAATCTTGGCACATGTTTTGCCAGCGGAACTTCACAGGCATCGAACAAGCCCCATCGTGAGAGAAGTTGTCAGAAGTTGCAGTATTCGTAAGTACAGACTATATTCTCCAGCACGATCTTCGAGAGCGCGGCGGGTGCCATGGTGGGGTCTGCCTAACATGCGGAAAGATCACATGACAACCATGTTATCTTACCAACATGCCAAACAGCTCATGCGATCCAAAGTAATAATCACGAACAAAAAATCGTGTGGAAGAGAATACGACGTGATCGATAGATAATATGCGACTTCTATAAAATGCGAATTAGAGGCTTAGGCTGAAGCTTAAACGTCTTCCGGTCACATGCCTCTAGCGCGTTGGCAGTGCATATCTGTGCTCGCCTTTTCTTTACAACACTGCACGACCGCGAGGTATCTGAACTGCATTCGTACACCGTCCCGCCTATCTTTCACTGTCGTCGGGCCGATTACTTACACCTCGAAAGTTCAAAATCAGGTCTTGGCAGCTAGAACAGGTCTGTCTCGTGGGTTACGGTCAAAAGCTGCTGTGGACTGTCGTCCGCTAATTAGCGAGCATTCAGCAAGTGTCGGCCAAGCTGATCTGCACATGGTGATCCTTGGGCCTCCCAGGAACCTTTGCACATAGGTGATTGTACGACCGGTCCGTCGCGTTATTACGGGCATGGAACGCTGTAACAACCCAGGCCGAATGAGGCTCCAAGCGTTCCTGGCGCTTGAACCCTTTATTGGCCAAGCAACCCTCGGCGATTTACATCTCTGTAACCCCATTCGACATTTTGCCCTCGCCCGGTTGTATCCGCCTTTCAACCGGTCATGTTTATCTGTCGAATGGCTGTGCGCAACCAGACGACATCCCTTTCTGATGCCCTGATGCAAATCCCAATGGCCTTAAGGTAACTCTAATCCACTGGGGCCCAGTTTCCAGCTTTTCTTCGGCTCGTACGATACAACCTTCCGATGTGGATCCGTCCATTTTTGGGAGTTTTCGAGGCCTCTTAATCTTCCTCGTTCCTTTCAAAGGCCTTCGACATTGCATCAATACGATCTTTCAATGTCTTCTCGAAGCCAGGCCACGGCTTACGCGTCCTAAGCTCCTAGTATTTGTTCTTGGCATCGTTTCGCGAGCTTTGAATTTGTGTTCAGGCCCGCCTGTATTTTCCTGAGCTCGGCGAGTCTTGCTTCCACTTTTTGATCTGCACACAAAGCCTCTTTTTGGTCATCCATACTAGCATCTCATTGACTGCCTCTACAATATGCGTCACGTTTTCGCAAAGTCCGCGGCATTGCTTGCTGCTGCTCTCGTCGGCGCAGTAGAAGGCGCGGCCCTAGTTGGCGAAGACAAACCATGGCAGATCTACAACCTGTCCATCAACGCACTGCCAACAAATTCGACGCAGAAAAACGTAACACAGCACATTACATTCATTGCGGTCGATCCCAACGTCGATAGCGGGTTGAATTTCACAGCCAATTGTTCGAGCTTCCTGCCTGTAGGCCAGTCGCTCTTTTCAAATGGCTACACGCCATGCAACTTCACAGACGCCGGTTTCAGTCTGCGGCAAGAAGGTGTGTTATGGTTTCACCGGGTGTATAAGAACGGGTAATCCGCCATTCTCCAAAGTCGCCGCCGTCTGAAGCTGACTAGCGAATCAGAGAACCAGCACCTTGGGACACGACAATTTGTGTTGGGAACACAGATTTACAGAACTCTAGCTATTACAGCAATGGTCCTGATGGTATGACGGTGGTTCAGGATTACATGGAGATCGCTTGCACCATGATGACTTGAAATTTGAACAAAATCGGTGATATCAAAAACTTTTTCAAATGTCTACGTCACTTCTGTTACGGAAACGTAGAGAACTTCTGTTGCTCGAGGCCTGTGTAGGTGCAGATTAAAAGTAAAGATACCCAGGTAGCTGTTAGATGTACTGCTGCCGACCGCATTAAGTGTAATCTAATATTAAGGTCCTAGACATCTCACATTCTACAGTCATAGCCAACTCAGATGTCAAAAGGTATATATTCCAGGCTAGCATCAATAGTATGTTCTCTGTTCCTCCATGCTCTCTTGTCAAAGAGAAAAACCGAGATCCTCTAACTTGTATCCTTATCCCATTCGAACAAGTTTTCTCAAACTATGATGTATTTTCACATGACTAGCAGCAGGCTTGATGTCTTCTCTACTTGCCACAGTTTCTTCTGATCGCTCGAGGATTATAACCTCAGAATGTCAATGGCGGCATCCTTACGACGTTTTGCCAACTCGTAATCGAACAGAAACATACAGCCAGCCATCGCGAAAGATTTTCAGCGCGAAGACCAGGCTGATTCCAGTTCCAGAGGGGCAACCAAACGCTCTCAAGATCGATGGCATTGGCGAAGAGCGACAGGGTCGGATAGTTCATCGTCGAAAGGATTGTCGAGTAGCGCCATTATGCCACTTCAATCTCACGTAGTCAACGTCGCATCCTTGGCTCGACTTGCCTTGGAAAGTCGTGAGACGTGTGGGTGTCGGCAAAAACGAACTTGCGGCTGTATTAATGCCCAGTTGCTTCGTTGTAGATCGTATTGTTGAGGCGGAGCAAGCCAGGGTTAAACTTTTGCAGACTTTCGCATGCTTTAGCAACTCTACTCTTGGACTACTTGCCCGGCCTGCACTAACTGCGCCGAAATGCAGGTCCTGTCCATCGAGTTGACATTAGCGTAATGCCTACGTCTTTCGCGTTTTAAGGAAGTTGTTAAGAAAAATGTAATGACATCAACAGGTATGGTCATTCGACGGTACATACGGCATCCCGAGACTATCAGATGCTCGCCAGAATCTGTTCGCGCGTGCTTATATACTTTACTACGCAATTCGGCTGATAGGGCCATGAATGGTAAGAACTTTGTTGGAACTGGATTCATGACACAGGGTTCGTTAAACTTTCCCATTCGACAACTCTGCTACTTTCGAAAGCAACATTCAATTGCATGATCTTCACAAAGGAGGGAAAAAAAACATCTACCTTCACTGGCTGATGGCTTTTGTCATTTTTTTTGGCCTTCAGAGTGGACATAATCACATACCCATCCCCCTCCCATCTTCTCTAACTTGCGTTTAGAGCAATTTGGAACGTCATCAGACAGGTATTGCGGATGATAATAAGTAGATAAACAGTCTTCCAAAAGTATAATGTCTAGGATGAAGGTCGAACAGAGTTGCAAGCTCACGATGAGATAGCTAACTTGGTTAATCCAGGAAAAGTATCTTGGACGAAATCAACTTCTTGGATATATCGTCGCATTGGAGTCTTTTCGGCTGTAAGCTCAGTAAAGTTGACCAGGGGCTTGTTTTCTGCCGTATTGTGCGCGTCTGTTAGGGGGAAGCCTTTCAACTGGGAGTTTAGTCGTGAGAGTGACCATACAAATGTGGCGTTAAGGATCCCGAGGTTGTCAATAGGTATCGTCCGCATAATATGTATTAGTTTTCTCCAATTCACGCCTTTTTTTTTTAAAAAAAAAAAAATGGTCGGATATGATTCATCGTTCGAGGTGCCAGTGGATATACGCTGGCAGAGCGGCGTTAGAATATTGAACATGTACTCTTCTTCCCGCTAACGTCACATTTGCGACTATATACGAAATTTATCTTCAGCAGACCGATACATGTGATGTCGGAAACTCTACTGAAACCCAATCTCCGGTTCCTTCATGAGCTCTGAGGTGCTTCGCATTTGCGTTTTACCGTCAAGCACATATCCCTCTGAAAAAGAACCGCGTCGATCACAGAGATTAACTACCTATACGAAGTCACCAGTCGTCGAGAAATCTATGGGTATTCGTGTTCTTCTCAACAGAGGCCAAGCAAGGAGAACGACACAATGTTGTGCAAAGTGGCAGTATGGAGAGATCGGTGGAAGCACCCAAGTTTTGGGGGGTAAGGCAACAAGGCCGTAAAAGTCGAATGACCATTTCGTCTCAGGAATCGCCAATCCCGACTGCTTGACATTGATGCCATTGACGGACAATGCTCCATCCGGGTATTCTCTCAAGGAGAATAATTTCTCCTGGAGTTGAAACCATCTGCTCAAGATGTCTGTCGAGGCTTTCAAGGCTTCCGTTACATGGTAGTCGAGGTCTCGCCACCTCGACCAGACACCGGCAAGACTCGAGTCTCGCAGCTCGCGGGTACCTCTTTAGGGATTATTTTTCGGCAAATGGAATAGAAAAAGAGCTTCCACGGGGCTCGAGATCTCGATACGGTGGTCGAACTACGCGGGAGCAATCAACGGCTTCCCTACAAGCGTCTGATTCTCGGACGGAGAGCACTGAAGGCTCTGAGGCAACATCGAAATCAGACACACCAATTGCGCTGAACTCTCAACGCGAGGAACTTCCACATCGGAAACGGAGGCGGCGTCATGATCACGATCAGTCGGGCGAGCCGGCTATTCCACTAGATGCCTCCAATCGATTGACCACCTTATCTTCGAACATGCCAGCCAATTCCTTCCGAAGACTATTCACAACCTATCTCTCACTATCGAAACCGAGACTTAGTTTTCTTATTGTTCTTACGACCACTGCGGCGTACAGCGTGTATCCAGTGCCCACTCTTCTCGAGACTGCAACCACAGCCGCGCCTTCGCTGAGCACCCTAACACTCGCATTCCTCACTACCGGCACATTTCTTACGTGCGCATCTGCTAACACGCTCAACATGATGGCCGAGCCAGAGCACGACGCGAAAATGAGTCGCACCCGTAATCGGCCGCTGGTTCGAAAGCTCATCACGCAGCGCGGTGCGCTTCTATTTGCTATCGCAACAGGAATCACTGGCACCGTCGCACTCTGGTTTGGCGTCAATCCCACAACCGCGACCCTAGCAGCAGCAAACATCTTTCTATACGCAGGTGTGTACACGCCAATGAAGCGGATAAGCGTGGCGAATACATGGGTGGGAGCAGTGGTTGGAGCCATACCTCCTTTGATGGGCTGGACAGCTGCAGCGGGCCAGACAGCAACGGGACCGGGCGATTGGCGTGAGCTTCTGCTTGGCGAGAGGAGTGCAGGCGGTTGGCTTATGGCTGCTTTGCTCTTTTGCTGGCAGTTCCCTCATTTTAACGCGCTTAGCTGGGGCATAAGAGAAGAATACAAGAACGCGGGATATCGGATGCTGGCTTGGACGAACCCCGCCCGCAACGCGCGGGTTGCGTTGCGTTATAGCGTGCTCATGCTGCCCGTCTGCTTGGGGCTTGCTTACGCCGGGGTTGTTGAGAAGGCGTTCATTCCAATCAGCACCGCTATCAACGGCTGGGTTATTTACGAAGCAGTACGCTTTTGGAAGCACGAGGGTAAGAAGGGAACGGCCAGAGCGTTGTTTTGGGCAAGCGTCTGGCATCTGCCTCTAATACTTGTATCTAGTATGATTTTGAAAAAGGGCCTCTTGGAGCGATCTTGGTCTGCTTTGACTGGAAAAAGCATTGACGAGGAGGAATGGGAGGAGCTTAACATTATTTCAGACGATGAAGAACCATGAGGGCTGAAGGTGAATAGGTATTTGTATCTCAATCGCCGCTCAAAGAACCCAACATAGGTGCACCTGCGCTTGCCAGCGGGTATGTACGACCGTATCAAGATGGTCACCAAAGTAATATTCCCCGAGGCAATCATATTTTGGAAACTCTACCGCGTTGATTTTTCCTATTCGAGAAGATTATGTAGCTACCCGCTTTCTAGGTCACGTTTTCAATCATCGAATCAGATACTTTGCATGATTACTAGCGAAAAGAATGTATCTCAGTCCCAGAAGGATCCTTTTTGACCAAGAATACTTCCAATACGATACACATCACCAGGGGACTTTGGTCAAAGTTGCCGTGTGAGAATTGTTCCACGTTGAGCGGACTGGATCATCGGCGTTTGGTCGCTGGACTTGCCATCGCCAATGATGGCGGAGCGTGTTGAAATCGGGTAGCTCCGTCTCGCCGCTTGCAGGTTATGCGTTAGACAAAGATTGCGACAGCCACACGCGGAGAAGCGGCAAGCAAATGAGCATCTAGAAGTCCGCAAAGGATATCAAGGGGCCAAAACGATACGAATGGATGACGCGTACCGAGGCGATTGACGGCACCGAGCTTCTCGTCGTGAAGATGTTGACATTGCCCGAATCTACATACATCCGGAGGACTTCTTGGACGCAAAGAACCGGACTTTGTGAGTAGCTTTTGTGCGAGATTTGAGAGACAAGGCGCTGCCTGGACCGGACGCAGCTTTATGAATGTGATTTGAGACAATGATGTACGAAAGTGGGCGGGGTATAAAGGATTCCTCTTGGGGCACGTGTAGACCGACCTTCCGCTTTAGTCATGATCTTCTGTGATGGCAGGCTTGTACTTCACAAGTCCCAATTTTTTTTTTTTTTTAAAAAAAAAAAGCGTTATCGCTAAGAAAAAAAAAATTTTTTTTTTGCCATCCAATCCAGTATGTCAAGTTTGCATCTTTCCTTGTCATGCTGAGCTGTGAAGATAATAGAGGTAGGATATGAAAATGCGGCATGGGCCACTTTGCGCTTTTGACAGAACATCACAACGCTGGCGAAGATACCGCCGGGAAATCTCCGATCTGAAGGTCTATCCAAGCCTGAAATGGATGCATTATCGGCCCAGATGAGCTGATGAGGGAACGTGGAAAAGGACAGAGCTTGTCGTGCCCGACGCAAGGGAAGAAAACTTTGCCTCACCTGGACGAGACCAATCAAGCCGGCAATACACACAGCTTGACCTCTGCAGCTTTGGACGGTGGACCAAGAACGGCTTACATGTCCGAGAAAATCAATTGCTCTCTGCAACTTGGGCGAGAGAGGCATGCAAATGACTTTTAGAGTAGAGTTGGGCGTCTCACCTCATCATCATCATCATCATCATCATCATCATCATCATCATCATCATCATCATCATCATCATCATCATCATCATCATCATCATCATCGTCGTCGTCGTCATCATCATGATCATCCCGGCCTCTCTGTTGGTACAGCAGACGTTGTCAACTCCACCGGCCTAAGAAAGCCATTCATGTTCTTAGATGGGCAAAGTTTGTCAACAGAGGCAAATGAACGCAGGCTATCTTTTTCTTGTGCCATCTCGAATGAGCGGTGAGCACAATGCTCATGGGACCAGCAAGAGGCCGCGGAAATCCCGACGATATAGCTTCGAAGGCGCTTTTGTCGGTTGTATGATTGCTCAGAGCGCACCTCAACCCCGGCCGTAGTTCACGCGCGCAGGTTCGCTGCTGCGAGAGGGATGGGCCCCACTTTCCTTGACAGGCACAAGACAGGACACGCGTACGGCAGACTTGATGGATTGGAAGCGGGAATGACACGCGGGCAAACAGATGAGTTGCTGCTGTCACACTCGAGGCGATGTTGGACAACGCAGGTGCTCATTTCACGCTCACGTCAACTAGTTGCGTGTATCCGCTTGTTGTATAGCGCAGAGGTGACCCGGCCCTCGAGCCACTTGCCACTTCGAGCCGTGTGAGGGATGGCGTACGAGGCAAGGCCGTGTTCCAGGAGAGAGGATCCTTTAGACAAAATCTGGACTGGACTGGTGCCAGGGGCACTGGTGGATCGCCTAGACATGATGAGGGAGGGTGCAGGAGCGCGGGACTGTGCAGCATGCGTTGGGAGTGGTGGATGACGCGGCTCTCCACGCTACGGGCTCGAGAAGCGGGCGGTTTCTCTTCCCGTTTGGAGCTCAACGTCGGGCGCCCTTGAATGCGAGTGCGCAGTCGAGGCCTCCAGGACTATGCCCAATTCTCCGAAGGGGCTCTTCAGCCGTCGAGAGAGTTCTGGCGATTCTTGCCAGCCTGGGTGGGATGGAAGGGCGTGTTTCGTGGGACAATGTCAGCCGGGATACGATCTCATTCCGTTCGGAGGCTGCGGCATTGTGGAGGTACAGCTGGGAAAAGATGGGTAGCAATACAGCGCCAAATGGCGGACGCGAAAGCTTGCCACTCCAGAAAAAAAATCATGATTATCACAATGCGCGTTCTCCCAGTGGCGACGCATTTTACTTTTACGATACGAGATGCTGCCAGAACGGGTTGTCGTGCATACGTTTGCAGGCGTTGCGGCTGAAAGGAGGGAGAGGCTCTGATTGGCCCAGGCGCTGTTGGCATTCGTCAACTTGCAGATCGTCTCACACGGTAAGGAGCAGAACAAGTCGACGGCGGTTGAAACAGGGGAGATGCGTTCATACACGGACGATTCGCGGCTGCGTTTCGACTGCTCTGAAGTGCTACAAGCAAGAGGACCGCGGCTTGAGCGAGGCGTTCGGTGAGCAGGGCGACGACTTGGGAAGAAGAGCAGCCCGAGTTGGCAGCGAGAGTGGACAGCCACCAAGGCCGGTCTGTCATGTGCACACAGCGAAGCTTCATGGCACGACGTCTCACAAAGAGGACCAAAGGGGATTCTTTGACAGCGAGCTGTCTCCATTGTGTGCGCGTGTACCGGAGGTGCGAGGGCAAGGGTGAGTGCGTAGTGGCTTGCCGCCCACCACGCTCACCAACGGGGCCGCCGCCCGCCCGCACGCCTGACACGGAAGGGCTTTGCTGCTTGTGAACGAGCGCGGGCAAAGAGGTGAGAGGAGAGCGCGGATAGGGAGACCATCACACAAGCTCGCCAAGCAGTCCCGGCGTCTGGCTCGCGGGAGGACGAGGAAAGGCAATTCAGGCCCGTCGTCGCAGTGCTCCCGCACGCACGCTGCTGCTGCGCTGCACGCGGGCTGGCGTGCGTACGACCGCAACGACGGCACGCAGCAAAGCAGGACTCGACGCGACGACGGCCTCTTCCCCAGCAGTTCGTTCTTCGCGCCCAACCCTTCGTCTGGCGCGGCGCGGGTGACGAGGTTCGAGCTAGTCGAGGTCCTTATTTGGATCGCAGATGCTTGGCGCATTACGACGCTGACTTGCGTGGCCCCTGCCGATGCGAAATGTCTTTCTGCGCGCATGTCGCCGTCAGCAGCGTCCAACGCGCACCACATATCTTTCTGCCCTCGGTGCTTCTTGACCACGCCCGCGTTCTTCTGCTTCTTCGTCCTCGCGCCGACTCGCATCGCAGGCTCGCCCGACCCGAGCGACTCTGTGCCTGTTCGTGCGGTGAATCAGGCAGTCTCGTGTGGCGGAGCGTGCGAGGCTTAGTCGTTCTCGCAGACGCAGGCAAAGGCTTGGCGGGACGCGCAAGCATCCGCATCTCATCCCCACTGTCGCCCGAAGACCAGCACACCCAAGTCACCGTACGCCCGTCTCCCTTATCCCTCCCTCTTCTCGCACTGTTGCCCAACCCACTCCTCAAAAACAATCCAC
Organism: Verruconis gallopava; assembly: GCF_000836295.1. Lineage (NCBI taxonomy): Eukaryota > Fungi > Ascomycota > Dothideomycetes > Venturiales > Sympoventuriaceae > Verruconis > Verruconis gallopava. Next base: position 401,749 of record NW_015622141.1, on the reverse strand, counting down.
CCCCGACCTCTGGATTGCCGTCGCCGCCTTCGTCTTCGCCATCTGCACAGGCGCTTCGCTTCCTTTGTCAGCAGGGGCTGCACCTGTCTTGGGACGACAGCCTGCTGAGACGCGACCGATCTCAGCTGTCGATCACAGATCTCTTCGAACCTTCCGTCCCCCCCCCCGCTTCTCCAGCAACGCGACTGCGCTGGCGACGCCAGTTCACACCTTCGTGGATCTCCTCTCCAAGCCATGGCGAATCCTGCCAATCCGGATCGGGGCGCTTCGTCGTCCCGCAACATCTTCGACGGTCAGGCCTGTCGGGAGCTCACAAATCAGTTTCGCCAGATCCTCAGTACAAAGCGGATGAATGCGCTGAGCTCACAGTCGTCCTTGTTACGGACCGGATCGCAATCGGCGCGGCATCGAGACTACAGCTCACCGCTGCCCGCCGATGACAGAGGCAGCACTCCGACGCGGTCCTCCTCTCTTCGAAATATACCGCTCATCCCACAGCCACCAACAGATTCGCGATCAATAAGGTTTCGCAATATGCTGCACACGCTATCGAGCATGCCGTGCAAATGGGAAAACCCCGGCTTATTGGACGAGGCGTTAAAGCACGTGCCGCTGCAGCAAATTTACAACGAGGCGGAGGAAGAAAGCCAGATTATGGAAGCCGAAGCCCAGAGTCTGGGCCCTGACAAGAAGGCAGCATGGGGCTATCAGGACTGCGTGATTCGTGCGCTCATGCGGTGGTTTAAGAACTCCTTCTTCTCGTGGGTAAACAACCCACCATGTCAGCACTGCGGCTATCCGACCGTCGGCGTCGGAATGGCTGCGCCAACTCCAGATGAGCGAGCGGGAGGCGCTAATCAGGTGGAGCTGTACAAGTGCTCCTTCGAGGCGTGCGGCTCCTTCGAGCGCTTCCCCCGTTATACCGATGCGTTTGTTCTTCTCCAGACTCGAAAAGGCCGAGTCGGCGAATGGGCGAATTGCTTCGGCATGCTCTGCCGAGCCATGGGCGCGAGGGTGCGGTGGATATGGAACTCGGAGGACCACGTTTGGCTTGAGATCTACTCTGTGCACCGCAAACGATGGGTGTCAGTCGACGTCTGCGAGCAAGCGTGGGACAAACCCTGGCTATACACGTCGGGCTGGCAGCGAAAGCTTGCATATTGCATCGCCTTCTCGGCGGACGGCTGCATGGACGTGACGCGACGTTACGTGCGCAACTTTTCCAAATGGGGAGCTGAGCGAAGTCGCGCGCCGGAGGCGGTCCTGCTTTACATTCTCGACGAGATCCGTGCCCTACGACGGAAGGACTTGGCCAAGCAGGAGAAGTTCAAGCTCGAGGGCGAGGACATGAAGGAGTATCGCGAGCTACAGGGCTATGTCGCGGGCGCCATCGCGCAAGAAATTTGCAAAATCATTCCAGAGCAGTTGTACAATGCCCAAGCGCAACCGATCCCTCCCAGGCGGCAAGCACCCAAGCCGGATGCGGACCAGCAGAAGGCAGAAGAGGCGCGGCAGGAAGCCGAGAGGAATTTGGCGAACAGAGCGGCACTGAATGCGGCCAGACGCTCCCCTAACCCGCATAATCCGGAGCAACCACCGCAACGATGAGCAAGGACTCATCCATTAGTTGCATAGAGGTCAACTACCACACTCCTGCCCTCGTGGATTCTTCCATCCCGACCGTTCTCCTTTTTTTGTGCACACACACACAGAGGAAGAAGGGATATGGCATGTGCATGCATGCATGCATACATTCAGAGCGGGACCATCAGGCAGCGCGCGACGACCCAGAGGAGGATGAGACTCACTGGGCATACAGAAATCGACCCTGCCGAGCTCGTTGATTCGAACCGCACACGTCCTCCTTTTCAGGATAACAACTACCGTCTTCTTTGTCACAAACGGGATATTGGGGCTCCTTCAGCACGAGCGAGAGCATTGTACCAACAGAATATCATTGCATCCGACGGCGTTTTTCTTTGCTAGCCTTTTCTTGTTGTCCATTCGATTTCCATTCCTCACGCATGGAACGCTTACTCTCTCCGAGAAGTTTCGTCACAGTACATTTAGCAGGCAAGCACTGGCGGCACTTATTCTTCCACTTTTGTTTCTAGTCCTCAATCCTCTGCTCATATACTTTCAGAGGGGCGTTTTTCATTGCGTGTATGTTATTACATATCAAGAGAGGGAAACATTGGGAATGCTCGACATAAGAAAATTCATAAAGGATATGGGTCGACGTTGGGTGAACGACGAGCATGACGCAAGATGTTTGCATACAAGGAATGAACGAAGTACAGACTATTTCTCTACCATGGCACTGTCCCGAATTTTTTTTTATTTTTTTAATCAGTCTTATTTGCTTTTAGACGTACCGTTGCGACTTTTTCGGGTGTTGTGGGGCGACGTCGCGGCCTCGTTCAGGAAGATGATCTCGCCCAGTAATGACGCGTACCGCCAAGCAAAAGAAGATCATGTGAGAACGCGTCGGTCGTGATCGGCAGAGCAACAAGCAACAGGAACTGATAAAAAAAAAACCTGCATCATTGAGCAAAGCAGGGTGGACATTTTTCTTGTTACCTTTGTGGGATCATGTGACTTGAGCGATTGAGGCGAGAGAGTGGTCGCAAGTGAGAGGAGTTCACAGTGAGTCAGTCGTACAGCCAGTGGGGGGGTGAGTCAGCACGGAAAGAATTTGGTTTTTGTGTGCGCCAGCCTCGGGGGAACACGCGGAGGCCCAAAAGCGCAGGGTTCGGCCTATTTTTAGCCGCTGCCTGGAACTTCCGAGCTCGACGGGGCCCGGACTAGTGCAAGAAGAGTTAGTGAGGCTCTTGGCAGGCGGGACCTTTTGAGCCCTGCTGCTGGGGCTGGAGGGAGCGAGCGTGTCACTCTTCGTCTTTCCGCCTCTGCGAGCCACCGAGGACAAGACGCCGCCACGTCTTCGCCCCCACCATTCTCCCTCCCCTTCTCGGCGTTCGTATTTTTTGATAATCTTCGACAACGTCGACAGGAGAGAAAATGAGGGTGGATCAGAGTAGGGAGACGGGAAAGGGACAGTGCGGAGTACGCCAGGATGGCACGCACGTGGGGGACGGCAGCAGAGGAGAGAGACGCACGAAGAAGGAGAAAAGAGAGTAAGGTCGCCGTCGTTGCTGTCACCGCTTTGCGCGTTGGGCGAGCCCCTCAAGCCTCGTGTTTTTTTTTTATTATTATTATTAATTTTTGTTTTTTGTCGGTCGCAGTTCATTTGGTTTCAGCTGGGGCGCGCGCTGGTGAGTTGCTGCGCCCCTCGCACACGCTCATACGCCTTGAAGGTGCTGTGCGTAGACCGCGAGCAGTGAGCAGCAAAAAGAGGCAGCACAGCCCAGCCTGGCGTGTCCCCTCCCCCAAACTGTAGCGTCTTCCAGGTCAGCGTACGACCCAAGGCCCGCAAAGCCTTGCGAGCGCACTTGCCCACCTTACGTATAAGACGAGCACGACAGCCTTCTGCCGTGGCAACGCATCTCATCTCCGTCCGCTTTATTTTCTTTTTGGTCCTGCCGGTCTCCTCACCGTCACCCTCGTTGTCTTCCCGTCAGCTTCATTTCTTGTGCGCCGTCTTATCCACTCCGACCCTGGCCCACCAGCTCGTTTCGGGGGCTGAGAAGATCTGACCTTCGTCATATTTTGCTTGCCAGGGCTCCACCTGCCCAAAGACCTCGTCGGTTCATAAACACACAACGCACTCGCACTCGCTCGCACGCATACGACCGTCTCTGGAATTGCGCTGCTTCAATTCCTGTGGCGCAACCCACTCGCTTTGCCGACCCTTTCGAATCGATTGACAGCAGTCCACCCGCCGCAACAGGCGTTCATCACACATCATGGGTAAACTCGGCAGAATAGCGTGCATAACCACGCCCATGGTCCTCACCGTCATCTCGTTCATCCTGCTCGTTGTTGTCTTCCTCGGAGGATGGAACAAGAACGACTCGAACCTATCGTCGCTGTACTACTTCAAAGTGAGTAGTTCTACCCCCCTCAAAAAAGAGGAATATCCATAACCTAGTCGACTCTCTTCGTTCTGCAACGCTTGACGCTGACAAAACACTCGACTTGATAGGCCGACACAACGGGCTTCAAGAGCAATATAACTGAGTCTGGAGTCCTCAGCATAAATCTGCCAGGCTCAGCAGACGACCAGCTCCGCAACTTCCTCAACCAGCTTACCAGCTCCAACGCGAAGAAGAACCTCTCGGACATCTACGAGGTGTACCTGTGGAATTACTGCTCCGGCAGCAAGGAGAGTGATGGCAGCGTCAAGCTGACCTACTGCTCCGCCCGCGAGGCGCGCTACTGGTTCAACCCGGTTGAGGTTTGGGGCTTGAACAACTCGGGTGTTGCGGATCTGGTGCCCAAAGAGATCCAGCACGGGCTGAACATCTACAAGGCCGTCAGCAACTGGATGTTCGTCGCCTACACCATCGCCTTTTTCGCCACGCTGGCCAACATCATCGTGGGCCTGCTGGCCATCTGCTCCCGCTGGGGCTCCTGCGTGACGACCATCGTGTCGTCCGTGGCGACTCTGTTCACCTTCCTGTCCGCGCTCACCAGCACGATCCTGTTCTCGGTGCTGACAGGGACGTTCAACTCGGTGCTCAAGACGTACGGCATCAAGCTCAGCGTTGGCACCAAGATGATGAGCGTCGACTGGCTCGCATTCGCCGCCTCCCTGGCGGCCACGCTCTTCTGGACCGTCAGCATCTGCTGCTGCTCCGGAAAGAGCGACCGCAAGCGTCGCGACGGCGAAAAGGGCTACGGCGGCGGAAAGGGCTACCAGCCGCTGGGCGACAGCCGCGGCTCGTACGCGCAGCCGCCGACCAACGTCGAGATGAGTAGCTTCGGCGCTCACGGTCCGTACGGCGGCCGGGAAACCGCCTACGAACCGTTTAGACACAGCTAAGAGGCAGGCTGGATTCCACAGACGGGGCTTGTACGGCCGAGGTCGACGCGGATAGAGCGACCTGACGGCCACGTTGTTCACGATGTGTTTTGTGTGTGGGCGCAAGATGATACCCGAATCGCTCCTTCTCCTTCATCTTACATACTTTTGGATGGTTTGTATTCGTTTGGCGTTCCAAGGGTGAGCAAAACGCTCATGTGAGGACTCTGCAAGACAAGCAGAAGAGTTATGATGATGTCGTAGGATCAGTTAGAACTAGCATGCCGAGAATCAAAAACGATTGACTTGGCTTTCCCCCGCATCCCACAGCTTTTCCCGCTGTTCGATTTTGGCCCAGAGCCTGTCCGTGCAGTTCACTGTGTCGTGATGATTTTACAGTGCCTCCATTCTGACCTTGCTGATGTCGTTGCTTCGTCACTGTCCGCTTATCAGCGGATGAGGGTGACGGCTTGGGCGATGCAACGCCCGTTCTGCAACTGTGACCTCGACGGTGCGCATTTCCTGATACAGAAAGCGCTGGTTGTGCAACCACAGCCTCACCATCACCTCAGCCTTACCGTTCTTTGCTTTGGCGATGTACAACGCGGTCGACTGTTCTTAGATCCACGAGTCAAGCATATCGTTTTCCGGCCCTTTGGCTCGACACATAATCAGGCTCAAAAAAAAATACCATCTCAATCGGGCGAGACGGCTTGGTTGTTCCCCTGCTTTCTGCGTTCGTGTGGTCGACTGTGATGACTGCCAACATGTCTGAAGCTGCCTTCTCGCGTGACGGGCAAACGGTCGGACCAAGTACTGTGCATGCTTGCCACCGACTCGACGGGCACTCCGTGCCTCCCATCGGGACGTCGGAGGGAGAAGAGACGCAGACCGCCAATCTGGTCACGATCCCGTGGCTACGCGAGGTCTGTTCCGGCGCGGACGAAGCTGTTGGTAAGCGCTCGATCGACACAAACCAGTCGGTGACGGCGTCGTCGAGGCAGAGGGTCGAAGACGAGCCGACACATATCATCGACGCCGCGTTCCCAAGACACACCCTCGGCAGCGACATGTACGTGCCGAACGAGCCAGCTGCAACGGACGACGTCTCGCACGGAGAAGAGAGCTCGGCCTCTTCCCACCTATCATCTCAATCTCGTGCATCCGAGCCGTACCTCGAGCCCATGTCCAATGCTTTCACCACCATCCTTGACCTTCCCTACGACATAATACATGAAATCTGCTGCCAGCTCACCTATCTGCACCCGCTCGTACCACCGGACTGCACAAACGGTACGGTGCTCAGCCCAGTCACGGGCGAAGAACAGGCCCGTCTAGAGCTGAACTCGTCAGCCTTCCACCAGATTGTCTACTTCCTGAACGGCGGCCCTGCGCGAAGAGACCTAAAGGCCATCTCGCAGACATGCACGCATTTGCGAACCTTGATGAAGAGCTGCATGCAGACGATACACCAGGCTTTGCTTCGCACGCGGCCGGTCTGCGTCGACCAGCTGTGGTTCGAGGATCTCAGCTGGATGCTGTCGGAACTGGACGACTACGGCCTCGCCAGCATCTCGGGCACGAACCTGTACTGGGACAACAGGGAGCGCATCGCCGGCAGCTTCCGGGCCGACCCAAAGCACCGCACCGAGGAGGCCGCTCCGCGCACGTTCAACATCCTGGCGGACAAGTGCGTCAACCTTCGCTCTCTGAACATCAGAATTTCCCCAGAGATGCTGAGGACCCGCCGGCCGTCCGGCGAGATGCGGGACGCTCCGCTCAAGTCGTATTTCGACATTGTGGGAATCGACGAGCTCAAGAGGCTGATCAAGTGCGTTCTGGACCGACGGGGACACGTGAAAGTTGAGCTGGCCTTTGACGATCTCGGCTACTTCAAAGATCGCAAGAAGATAGAGCTGATACAGTGGTTCCAAAAGCCGTAAATACAGCCCTGCACGTGTGGCACTGGTAGAACGATGCTGGACGTGCAGCTGGACCGGCCCCCCCCCCCCCCCCCTTTTTTTTTTTTTTTTATTTTGTTTGCTTGTTTGTTTGGCGTTTTTCCCTCAGCTTGATGTCATTTACTGCCTGCTATCTGGAGGTGAATTGATGGTTTCGGAGCTCTCGGCTTTCTCATGGGAGATCTGTATGATCAAACGGACAATCGGCATGCTACGACTTATGATGGGAATCGTATCACCTTGGGGACGGATTCATGACAATGTAATATAACTAGAAAGACTCTTGTCGTTGTATTAATATCATGTGCTTTTACGATCTTCCAGCCTTGAAACAGTGTGCATCCAGCAATCTCCTCGAGTCTTGTCACGTAAGGAAACGCACAGGTACGTAAGAATTTTTTTTTTTTTAAAAAAAAAAGGGGGAGGGGAGGTAGCTTGCATCCGCCGCGCAGGAGACGATCGACTGTAACCCACGCTGCCGGCGGTACCACGAGGAAGAGGCTTCGCCGAGTACGATTCCAGGCTCTTACGTGGAGTGACGCATGCCTGGCTGCCGTTCAGGCGGGACCGTCTCGGCAGCAATGTAGGCCGCGCGAAGACAACGTTGACCGCCCTTTGCGTTGGCCTCGCGGCTGTCTTGCTCCCACGTCTCCCGCACCTTCTCACGCCTCCCCAAACCTTTTCACCCCGTCTTCGCCTGCACCCACGCCCTGCAAGGAGAAAAGAAGAACAGTCCGCGCTCATCCGATCTTCGCCTGGGAGAAGTCCATCTCGGGATGGTCCTGCTGGAACTTCTTCAGGATGTCCATCTTGCGCTGCTCGTCGCTGGTGGGCAGGCCCATCTCCTTCTGGCGCTGGTCGAACATCATCTTCTCGACCATGCGGCGGGTGTCGCCGTCGAGGTCGCTGAGGCTGCTGCTCTCCGGCACGATCTTGGTGACGTCGATCCTGGGCGCGCTCGTCACCACGTGCGGCCACCACTCCATCTTGTTGACCTTGTCCAGGTGGATCGAGATCTCCTTGCCCTCCTTCACCGTCTCGACCGTCCACGCCGACTCGTCCGGCACGATGCTGTGGGGGAAGTCGCCCTGTAGGCAAGCGGTTGTTAGGCAAAAAAGATGCTTGAGTGAAGGGGGAGGGGGTTAGAAGGGGGAAAAAAAAGAAAAAAGGAAAAGAAAAAAAAGGATGAGGAGAAATGAAAAAAAAAAAAAAAAAGACCGAGAAGAAAGAAAAAGTGAGGGAGGAATTAGCAAAGGGAGAAAAAAAAGATTTCTTTCTCTTTTCTTCCTCTCCCTCCTCATTCTTCCTTCTCGGTCGTGTCTGTTCAAAGAGGGGAAGAGACACTGCCTCGTCGTCACTCACGTCTATGATGGGCGCCTGGCCCTTGACGGCAACTCTCAGCTTGCTCTTGGTCAGCGTCACGTCCAGGTCCTTGCCCTTGATGTTCGCGGGAATCGGTATCGTGACGTCGACGTCCTTGATCGTCTGCGTCCACTTGTACGGCAGCGCGGCCTGCTCGGCTTCCTCCTTCGCCTTGGCCTCCTTGTCGAGGCGTTCGCGCTCCTCTGGGGGCGGCGAGTCTGGCATCTTCACCCGGGTTGTTGTCGCTCTGGCTGGCAAGCGGTGCACGTGTGTGGTTTTGTGTCGAACTGATTTCCACGAGAGAAAGCTTTCTGGCAAAAAGGTTTTTAGGCCCTGCCCGTTTGCTAGCTCGATGCAGGTGTGGGGTCGGCGCCGCGAGTCAGGTTGATCGAATGAGGGGTCAGCCTTGCCAGGAACCTACGCGGTTTGAGTCACTCCGAAGCAAGAAGCGGCCAAGGCAGTCCTCGGGCGAGGCGGCGTCAAGCGACAGGTGCAAATGTTTGTAATTTTCATTTAAGATACGATATCGAAGATTTCATCATTTCAGCCGTTACCCTTTTGCACCATACAGATCAATGTTCATTCCAGCCCCGCCATGTTTCAAGCTGTCAGAAGTCAAGCCAGTGATGAGCCTTCAACCGCCCCTTCTAGACGTCAATACCCTCGACCGTTACCCCCTTCTGCCAATTGTACTGAGTGACGCGGGCAACCTCATGGGCGGACTCGACGCTGACCAGGGCAGCGACGAGGTACAGGGCCGCATCTATGCCGCAAGTGATTCCGCCAGCGGTGATCACTCGCAGACCACCCAGAGGCATGTTTGCCCGCTTGAGCAAACTCTCCCTTCTCTTGGCTTGCTTGAAGCTCTCGCTGCCCTTGCGTCCTTGTATGATGCTTGGGCGACGGGCGTCGGGCTTTCTGCTGGTGATGAACGGGTTGTCTTCTGGCTTCTCTCCCAGATCGAAGCGCGCGTTGTTGACCACATAACGCTCCTCCATGACGTCTGTGCGGATTCCAGTGTCCTTCACGGACGCTTCCTGGCACAACATCTCCAGTCGGGTGTAGTGATCAGGATGGGTGGTGGCGGCAAGGCCTTGGAGGACGCCGGCTTTGGCGAGGAGTAGACTGCCGGTGCAAACACTGAACAGGGTTCGTTCTTTCGAAGGGTCGTTTCGCTGGAGATCGGCCCATGCCTTGATCAGTGGGATGGGCTGCTTCTTTTCCCCGCCATCGCCCGTGAAGGGTTCGGTGCTGCCACCCGGGATGACAAGGATGTCATAGTCATTCAAATCTTCGAGTGCATCGTCAAGGTCAATGTCTGCCTTGATCGTGACGTCTTGAGCAGTCTTGACGCCTTGAGTGGGTGCAGCAATGGTTGTGTTGAAGGCCTTCATGCCCTTGACTGTGGCGTGACGTGTCAGCTGATGCCCACCAAGCTATGAGTGCAGTGCTCGATGACGCTGACAGCAATGTCGTTTTGAGCGTGGATACTGTGCACTCACCATCCTTCCCACCGTCGTGTTTGGCCTGGGAAAAGACCTCGAGAGGACCAAGCAAGTCCAAGGTGTCAAAGCCGTCGTGGGCGACAAAGAGCACCTCAATGGGCTTGGTTGGTCCGTCGTCAGCGATTGCACTCATCTTGACCGGATTTGAGGTGTGTGGTGGAAAAGGTGATGATTTTGAGATGGATTGTGGGCTGGAGCGGGTGAGATGTATGAGAGCTCAGGGACGGCGGGCTGGGGGAGTTTTGTGTATGCGCGGCCCAAGGACGAGCAAAAGCAACCTCGTTACGTGACCATCAGGCGTGGCCGCAGCGCCCGAACGCGGGGGAAGACCCACTGTGGGGTGATCGCTGTGGGGACTTCTCACGTCACATGTCCACGTCGGCTCGCTCACGCGAACATGTTTGGAGTCCGTGGCCTATTACTGCCTCACACTCGAGTCCGAACCGACAGCGACGGACCGCTGCCGCATCTCGAAAACAATGCTATGTAGTGTGATTGTGCATGGTTGCATAGCATCGATGGAGAGGAGCCTACTGGGAAGAGCGTGCGCGTAGACAAGTCGAAGTGACGACTCCATATGCGCTGCTCGGATCGGTAAAATGAACAGGTTCAGATACGACTTCTCCAATTCGTGTCGAGATTTACGCTGCGTCTGACAAAGCTTGTGTTTGACACTGTGGATGTGCCCACCATCAATAGTTTCCGACGAAGGCCTCCAATCTTGCCCTTTTCAAACGAGCTCAAATTTGGCATCAACTCTACCACGGTACATGTAGCTCCAATGCCACACTGGAACGCAGTGAGAAGACTGCCGGCGAATTCCTTTCCCGAAGTGCCTGAACAAGCTTGCTGTCATACCAAAAGCTTTGGACGAATACGCTCAGAATGATCGCTCGCAGGCTCGCAACCTGCAAAGCATTGCAGTCGACTTGGTGTGCACGAAGCCTTCTTGCCTGCTTTACCAACCTATCATGGCGCCAGTTCTCGACGGCTTCCTCGTGGTAAGTTTTCACGATTTGGATGCCGTAATGACACTTATGTCGTACTTGGAAACGTCTCCCAAACCCTCGGTTTGGGTTTTCATTGCAAATTTTATCCTTTTGAGAGGCAAATCACGCAAAAATAGCGACGAGGGTTGAGGCTTCGTAAATCTCCTTCGGACGCTCTGGCGTTGGCCAAGTTGGTAAATGCACCAGAAAACTCGGCCTAGCAGGCAAGACTGGGTCGGAGTTACGGCATGGACAAGTATGGCAAATAATGCAGCGCAAAGCGCCACCAAATGGCGTTTGTTAGCTATCTGCTTCTCTGCGTTGAAGAACGGAGCTGTATGGCGCAACACTGAGGATGTTCACGATTCCTTCTTGGATCCAGTCTGAGCCTTAACATGTCTATTTCCCTGAAGTGTTGTTTGAATCCTGTCCGCAAAGTGTTTGAGACGAACCCGAGCTTTCAATCCTGTATTTAATCAGTCCTAAAGGAATCACACTTGCTGTTCTCAAGCAATCTACGACAACGTGAATTCAGTTCCTGGGATGCCATCACATCCACGAGCTCACGATATATGACAAAGAACTTTCGAATCGATCCAACAGAGTGAAATGATCACTGGACGCGTGCTGAACGTCATGGTCAGTCCATGGCACCTGGACTGTGGAAGTTCCAATTGCAGGATCATGCTTTCTATTCAGTGTCATAAAGTCTTTCGCCATCTTAGATTACCTTAGCGTGCGCAACCTCTCGTCATCATGCTCGGTAAGAGTCCAGCATGGTTTCCACGCTCTCGAGGCCTTCGGGGCAACGCAGCGACGTGCTTGCTTTTGCGAGGCCTGTAGACCTTTTGTCATGCTCTGCCTGCATAATTGGAAGCAGACCGGGAACCTGGCTATACATATGTGAAGCTTTTCGGCCAAGCTTGCCTGTTGCAACGACATGTAGCTTCACGAGCCTTCCTCCTTGCCCTTCTCTTCTGGGTGTGCCCGCTCGTACACCCAGTCATTCAAGCCGAGGCGATTACGAACAATCTCGATCGCATAGAACTGCATTCTCACCGCAAATATAGTGTCCTCCTCGTTATACTCCTTGCTCGGATCCGCCCTCAGCATGGTCCCAAAGTTAAAGTCCTCAATCTTATCCTCATACAACTTGATGAACTCCCTCCACCTCTCTTTTCCCTTCGCACTCTTCATCTCATCCTCATTGATGCGCGCCTTCGGATCGAAGTCCGGAAAATGCGTCTGAAACTTTTCATATATGTCGTCGTCGTACTTTGTGAGTTTGAGTTTGCTTCCGCGCATGGACTCGAGGATTTTCCAGTACGTGAGCATGTGTTGGATTGATTTGACCGCCCATTGCCGTTCGACCTTAATGACTTGTCAGTACGGATGAGAATTCCTGGCGATAGGCATCTCCGGCCTGTGAGCCAGCCTCAGTTGGACGAGGGCGCTGGCAAGCCACAAACGCACGATGATATATGACGTACATCTTCATTATTGTCGGCCGTCTCTGGGTCAAACCCCGGTGGTGGCGCAGACATGTTGGATACAATCGTGGAGGGTCTCAAGTATGCGTGTTGCGATTTATGTGGATTCGCATACGTGCGCTCGTGCAGAGATTTTATAGCCCGCCGTACTCAAAAATCGTCGCATGGCCAACACCCACTTGCTGCTCGACCCAAATTCTCGAACACCCTGGCCGGTTCCATGTTGACTAACCACAGCGCTACGCTGGATTCAGAACAGACAAACAAAAGACCCATCCACCTTGTCCGACTTCCTGCAATTCTCGCTCGCGCTGTTCGTGACCCGGATAATGCCCCTGTCACTTGCTCGTGCAATTTTCCATCAAAGACTATGATCAACACGTTGGTGTAAGGGACTCGACACCAGGGATTCTACGACGGCATGCAACAAAATGAACGAAAACCCTGCAAGCGAGCCTTAAGCACGTCCCAGATATTCTCAGAGAGAAATGGGACTCAGAGGGTTTGTTTATTCGATTGCAGAATAAGAAGATTCTGAGTAGAAAGCATAATCAAATTGCTTCACGCGTCTATCAGCTTGCGAACCATGAATGAAATGTACCTGATACCCAGTCGACCATATCTCCTCAAAGGACAAAGCTGTAAATGCAACTCCATCTACCCAACCCATTTCCTTGCGCTCTTAAACATTCTAATCCATGGCCCAAAGTCTCCCCACTCACTCTCCATTTCCTCGGGAGCCCAGCTCCGCACCTCCTTTAAGATGGTTCTCTCCGGATGAGGCATTAACGCCAACACTTTGCCATCAGGCGTGCGCACACCGGTAATGCCAAGGGGACTTCCATTGGGATTATACGGATACCGTTCTGTGACCTTGCGGTAGTTGTCCACATAACGCATGCTCACGAGTCCTTGCTGCACGAGGTTCTCCGGCGTCGACGTAGACGATAGGTCTTTAGAAAATGTGGCTTTTCCTTCTCCGTGGGCTGTTACGATAGGCAGCATAGACCCGTGCATACCGTGCAGAAAGGCAGACGGTTGCCACTCGGAAGCGGAGGATGCAGATTGCAAAGGAGGCTGGTCAACAATTTCGACCATACAAACCCGAGCCTCGTACTGCTCGCTCGTGTTTCGCTCAAATGTCGGCCAGTCTTCCGCACCCGGGATAACCTCCTTCATCTGACTGAGAAATTGGCATCCGTTGCATACTCCCAACGCGAACGTATCTTTTCGGGCAAAGAAATCAGCGAATTCTTTTCGCGCCTCCTGATGTAGAAGGGCTGATTTGGCCCACCCTCGACCAGCACCGAGCACATCTCCATACGAGAAGCCACCGCATGCTGCCAGACCTACGAAAGTGTTCAAAGAGACGCGGCCAGAAAGTATATCTGTCATGTGCACATCAATTGCCAAAAAGCCTGCCGAATGGAAGGCGAAAGCCATTTCAGCCTGGCCATTAACGCCCTCTTCACGAAGGATTGCGACGCGCGGCTTTCCAGCGAACAGCGAGGACATCTTGCTCGTCAACGGCATGATATCATCCTTCGGATTGAATGTGAGCCGGTACGACAGACCAGGATCTGAATCGTCGAGTATGTTACTGTATTCCTGCTCAGCACAAGCCGGATTGTCGCGCAATTTTTGCATGTGATACGACGTGGCTGCCCACTTCTGCTGCAATTCAGCTCTTGTAGACTGATACAAGATCTTCAAGCCGTGGCGGAACGTGATAACTTGGCTCTTTCGCGAACCGCTCGCGACCGTGCCGAGTCGCTTGATAAGTCCAGGTGGTGGCCCGCACGAAGCAAAGCAGCTCTTGAAGCGAGTTTCGTCTTTCTTGCGCACTTGGAACACCGCACCCAGTTCTTCATTGAAGAGGGTCTCGATGACGGCCTGACGATCTGGAGAGATGTTGAGATGTCCCAGGTCAATGTCGATGCCACAACGGCCTGCGAATGCCATTTCAACAAGAGTAGTGAACAGGCCACCATCTGATCGATCATGATACGCAAGAACAATATCTGATTCATGGAGTTGCTCAGCAGCGTCCGCAAAATCTAAAAGGTCATATGCTTCTTCGACATCCGGCGCTTGACTTCCAATTTGGCCAAAGACTTGGGCGAGTGCTGAACCGCCAAGTCGCTTCTTGTTATGTGCTAAATCCACGTATAGCAGCACGGTATCTTCTTCAAGATCCTCGTGTCTTCGTAGTGCCGGAGTCCATGTGTTCGCAATTTCTTTCACAGGAGCGAATGCAGTGATGACCAAGGACAGTGGTGCAATGACCTCTTTCGATTCGTTGCTTCCTGAGTCTTTCCACTTCATCTTCATGGACATCGAGTCCTTGCCCACGGGAATGCTAATACCAAGTTTAGGGCAGAGCTCCATGCCGATAGCTTGGACTGCTTCATACAGCGCCGCTCCTTCACCAGGGTGGCTACTTGCCGCCATCCAGTTTGCAGAGAGGCGAATTTTGGACAATCTGTCGGGAATGTGTGCGGCTAATATGTTCATCAATGACTCTGCGACAGCCATTCGAGCAGACGCAGCTGGTGATATGAGCGCCAAAGTCGGCTTCTCACCCATTGCCATAGCTTCACCGGTTTTCACGCCGCGAAGAAGTGCGGTAGCAGTGACGGATACATCAGCAAGAGGAGTCTGCCATGGTCCTACCATTTGATCTCGAGTGGTCAGACCGCCGACTGACCTGTCGCCAATTGTGATCAGGAACGATTTTGAGCCAACTGACGGGAGAGCCATGACTCTATCAACAGCCTCCGAAAGCAGGTTATCAGCGAGAAGCTGAGGCGCGTAAGTGGTTAGTGACGAATCAAACTCCGGAAGCTTCAGCTTCCTCTTATCTACAATCCTGCTCATGCGAGGCGGCTTGCCAAACAGTATCGACATGGGCAGATCAATTGGCGTTGGATATTCCTTTGATTCTCGATCCATCAAAATGAGTCTTTTATCCTCGTCCCTATTGCCTCCAGTTGCAGTGCCAACAACTGAGTAGCCGCATCTTTCGCGTTTGCATAGGCGTTTGAATAGCTCCAAGTTTTCTGGGGCAACAGCAAGGACGTATCGTTCCTGAGCCTCGCAGCACCATATCTGCAGAGGACTCATACCTCTGTCGGCATTATCCACTTCTCGAAGTTCAAAGGTCGCCCCGAGTCCAGAATCGTGAACGAGCTCGGGTAGTGCATTTGACAAGCCTCCAGCGCCAACGTCGTGGATGAACAGGATCGGGTTTGCCGAACCCATCGCTGTACATGTATTGATTACTTCTTGGGCTCTTCGTTGAACCTCAGCATTGCCACGTTGAACGCTAGCAAAATCCAGTTCGACTGAACCTTCGCCGGATTGTACGCTTGATGCCGCACCACCTCCGAGCCCAATGAGCATCGCCGGTCCGCCAATCACGATGAGTTTTGCTCCCGGTTGCACAATATCGGCATGTTTGATCGCGTGCTCTGGTCTTACTGTGCCAACTCCTCCGGCGATCATAATTGGCTTATGATAGCCTCTAACCTCCTCCTTCCCTTCATCGACTGGAACCTTCGTAGTCAATGTTCGAAAATACCCAGTCGTGCACGGCCGACCGAACTCATTGTTGAAAGCTGCGCTTCCGATGGGTGCTTCCAACATGATGTCTAAGCTACTTGCAATGTGAGCCGGTCTACCTACGTCCAATTCCCATGGCTGCTTAAAATCTGGAATCAAGAGGTCAGAGACAGTAAAACCAGCCAGCCCTGCTTTCGGTTTCGAGCCTCTGCCAACCGCGCCTTCATCTCTGATTTCGCCACCGGAACCTGTAGCGGCCCCCGGAAAAGGAGATACGGCTGTAGGATGGTTGTGTGTTTCAACTTTGGCAAGAAAATGAACCTTTTCTTTGTACTGTTGCCACTCGCCCGTTGAGTTATTGGGCGCCCAGAACGCAGCATCATCTCCTTCCATGACTGCGGCGTTGTCGCTGTATGCGCTGACCACATATCCTGGGTTCTTCTGGTGGGTATTTCGTATCATCTGGAATAAGCTGTGGGCTTGCTTTATGCCGTCGATAGTCCAGTCCGCATTGAATTGTTTATGGCGGCAATGCTCTGAATTTACCTGTGCAAACATGAAAAGCTCAACGTCAACCGGCCCTCTCTTAAGTTGTTCAGAATACGCGTGCACCAAATAATCGATTTCAGATGAGTCGAGAGCGAGCCCCAATTCGCGATTCGCGTGCTCGAGCTCAGCACGAGGGTTTGAGCCAGGTTTCCAAAGGTCGACGGTTCTAGCCGGCGCTGGTTCATGCTCTCCAAATATTTCATTCAAATCCGGCGCCGTTCGACTGATCTTTTGTGTCATTCGATCGTGAAGAGAGTCTGCGTGTGGAATGGCGTTATCCTCAATTCGCTCGGCAAATGTAGCCGCAATAGCCATGCCACGTTCAATTCGCCTGACTGCCTTGTCTAAACCACATATTTGTGCTATGTTTGAGGCTTGCGAGCTCCATGGTGAGATCGTACCAGGCCTTGGGAAGACGTGAAAGACAGCTGTCTTCGAGTCGTCCGCAACGTGTACATTGCTCAATGACGCATTGAGTACGGCTGTAAGCCTATCGCTGAGGTCGGGTTTATCACCGTAGTCCAAAATATTTTGCAAATCTCTGATCTCTTGCTCCGTCAACTGCCTCGCGGGGTTAATGTAATGAACCCATAAAGCGCGAACCTCCTCTGCACCGATGGCCTTCGCGAGACGAGCGAGGCGAAAATCCGAGTATGCATTCGAGCCTGGAAGAATGAGATACTCCGACTCGTCTGGTTCCATTGCGATTTTTTAGCGACGTGTGGATGGTCAAGAAATACCGTCGCACGTTGAGTGCTAAAAAATTTGGCGGGGCTTTTTTTTTCAGCGCAGTCGTAGCAAGTCGGGTCACTGCGGGGTCGGCCTGTCCCTTGCATGGGAGCGATGAATACAACTAACTACCAATTGTTCTCAACATCAGCGCCGCGAATTGAATTTTCGAATTTATCCCATTTGAGCCGTAGTGGATACGTGGAGCTGACTCCGATGGCTCTTAGGGTATCTACACGAGGTTCCATGAAGTGTCGCGGAGTCTAGAATCAGTTTTGCGTTAAGCATTATCATTGGAAGATCTAGAAGGTCCGCTAAACTATCTGCTGGCAAACATTAAGCATTTATGATTTGTGACTCGACCTTGCCATGCAGAAGCCATGTAGTGATATTGGCGAATGGGACTTGTCCGATCGATACTACACGCGTCAAACACAACGATCGCGGCTTTCTTAACCGACTTGGGACAATTCATCAACTTGTGCTTCGTTTGACTTATCCGATTAGATCGATATAAGTTGCGTTTACCGAATCCTCGATGACGGATAACGGTCATACGTCTACATTATTTAAGCTGCTTCCCGTCTTAGAGCCACGTCGACCATCCTTGGTCACGTGGTTTTTTATACTGTCTTATTAAGGGTGTTTCTTACAATTTCTTAATCGTTTGATTTGTTTCCATCAGTCAGTTCTGGGCCTCGGAAATCAAGGATGGAGGAATTCCTAGGGGAAATGTTTCTTCAAGCCGAGAATGGAAGCCAATCGTTCCACAAACGCTTCGTACACAAGCCAATAACGGGAAGAAACTCTATCAGGCTGATCAAACTGGAATCAGTACGCAAGCGAAGCTTACATTCCAATAGTTACAACCGGAACGTATTTGGAATTGTGGAAAGATCGCTTGACGACTTGAATCTCGAATATGTCACTCTGTCCTACGTCCGGGGTAATCAGAGCAAAGATTCAGCCCTCGTATTACGTGGACATGACGGGGACTGCATCTTCCCAGTTACTGCGAGCCTTTGGGATGCTGTCAATATCGTCGTTCCAAGTTTGGTCTCAATGCACGGAAAATCAATCCTTCTCTGGGCAGATCAAGTATGCATTGATCAATCGAACGACGAGGAGGTATTAGAGCAGTTCAAACTCGTGGGTCGAATATATCGACAGTGTTGGTGCTGTGTAATATGGCTTGGACCTGCCGACGACGACACCGAAGCTGCGTTTACGCTCTTGCGCAGAATTGAAGCGGTAATGCCGTTCAACCAACCTATCACCTTTAACACGTACGAAGCACGTACCTCAACCCATTCACAAATACGCCAAATGCTGATCCAGCATTACGGAAAGGATATTCTACCATCACAAACGGATCCGGGGTGGGCTGCGTTTGGGAAGTTGCTCCAGAGAGAATGGTTTTCTAGATTGTGGACATTTCAAGAAGCTGTGTTGTCATTCCGAGGCAACAATGTCGTTATTTGCGGCCGATACAATGCTCCCTTTGTCACCGTGATGAGAGCTTCGATTCTCCTCGGCCTTGATCACTCATTTGGCGTCAATCACAGTAATGGCAGAGTTAGCCTACAACGAATCTCTGATACTAGACACGCCGTTGCACACCAAAAGCCGACTCCGTTGGCGTGGCTCTTGCTGAATAATGATTTCTATAAATGTAGCAATCCGGCAGATCGGATCTACGTTTTGCTTTCGATGCAAAACGAAGTCGGGGACGGGCCTTTTGAACCCATCGCCGTTGACTTGAAGAAGCCGGCGCGCCAATTGTATATCGAAACATCCAGAAACATCATTCGCTCGCAAAATTCCCTTCGCATTTGCGCGACTGCAACTGAAAGAGAGTTCGGCGGTCAGGTCAGCGACCTACCGTCATGGGTTACTGATTGGTCTACTCGAGCAGCTAACAATGCTTTCGAATATCTGAACCCAGCGTATGCTTACTTCAGCGCTGATCTTCGGCGTCCGCATAGAGACGTTGTCGTGAGTAAAGAGATCCTTCGCGTGCAAGGATATATCGTAGACACCGTTGCTGAACTTATTGATATCCAAATATCAGACTTCACGAGTTCACAAACCCTTGAAGATCGGCTACGGGATGAAATACTTCCGATCCTGAAGACGTCTTTTCGCTCCCACCCTACTGGCTTGACTTTGGCCCAAGAAAGTCATAGAATCATTAAAACAATTACTTTAGACGGGTATACTCGTCAGACAGCCACTGGCGACTTCGAGCTACCAGCTGACGCTTGGAGCGAAACAACTTGTGACCATATGATAAATCAAATATTAAGGCTATCGGTGCGAAGTGATCTCACGGTCACGGCTAGCCTTGAAAAATGGCTAGCTGCTCTCGCGTGGCAGTCGAGAGCTTGCATCAACCGCAGATTTGCTATGTTGGAAAGCCATTCACTTGCGCTTGTTCCACAAGCAACCAAGATTGGAAATGCGGTCGCAATTCTCCACGGATCAACTTTGCCTTACGTTTTGGAATTGAAACCTGTGTGCAGAATGATTGGCGTTTGTTTCGTAGACGGCCTTATGCATGGTGAAGAGGGAGATCGAGACGCTACACCCATTGATATTTATTGACTTGCATTTCAGATAGGTAGCGTCTGGGATCTAGAGAAGAGAGATAGATGATAACAGTATGAAAATGGAGCCTTCTTCTAATGACACCTTAAAAAGACAAATTGATCATGACGTAGTTGAATTATCCATTACCTTGTACGCTTCTGCGTCATTGCCATCCCGATAAGTGTCGTTTGTTAAGCGAAGATATGTGTATCTACTGTGTGTTAATTGTAATAGCCTGTTCTTGGTTTTTCAAATTTGGCGTGTACTTTTCTTAAACAGAAAGACAAATCTCAAGACCTGATATGTTATGCCTCGCGTACTTATACAATCTCTCTTTCGGCATCAATTAATTCCAACTCCTCGTCTATGTCACTACCAACATAACCTGAATCACGCAAAGACCTTTTCTTTTTGACGACATGGGCGCCATCCGTAGACTCTCGTGTTAAAGTCCCAACCTTTTGTTCTGCACTGATTCCACTTAAAACACTATTGGCAACCTGCACCAATTCTGCCTTCTGAGACGCACGTTCACGGTATTTGATTTCGTCTTTCTCAGCATCAGTGATGAGTGATTGCAGGACCTGCTTGAGTGTACGTAAATCCTTTTCACGTAAGGCCAGGGTGGCTTGAAGCCTATCTCGGTCGGCCATAAAGCGAAGATTTTCCTTGCGCAAAGCCTGAATGTCGGTCTCTTTCTGCGTGATTTGCCATGCCTGTCCAGAAATTTCTTGTGCTTGCTCACGCATAGTCTTCGCCTGTTCGTCGATAGTGGCCAACGTTTCCTCAAGTTTTGCGTTTTTGGCATTTATGACTGCATCCTTCTCTTTTACTAGATCTTCCATAGCCTTGTTGAGCGCTTCAATATTGCCTTCCAGCTTCTCAATACTGTTTGATTTCATAGTAATTTCGTTCGATAGCCTCCGGCATTTCTCAGCGCTGACATGAAGCTCGCTAACGATCTGTTCGCGCTCTTTTTGGGCGCCGAAAACGTCTGCTCTCAATCTATTTATTTCAATATTGGCCTGTTGAAGACGATCCTCACTAGATGCGAGGTGTTCCTCTGCAGATTGAAGGGCAGCAGCCTGGTTATCAATAGTGAGTTTGTTTTGATCACGTTGCTCGTGCAAGAAGGCAATATCTTCTTCGAGACTTTGTGCCTTGACTTTAAGCTCACTCAGCTCGTGCTGGAGTCCTTGATTGTCCGCTATCTTAGCAGTCAAATCTTGTTGTAGCTCTTGCAATTTGTTTTTTTGCAGGTTGAGAGATTCGTTTGCCTTGTCGTTTTGCTCCTTCAGATTGTCTAGATCCTCTCGTACCTTCTGGAAGTCGATCTGGAGAGCAGTGTAAGCGGCATCTTTCTTTGCGATATCTTTCTCAGCAATAGTACGATAATCATGCTCTTGGTCAAGCTCCTCAGCCATGAAACCTAATCTCTCATCACGATCCCCTTCCACATCTGCTATGTGCTGCATATATCCCTTCTCAAGCCGGACAGCGGCTTCTCTGAGTGTCTTAACTTCATTCATAAGATCATTACACGTGGATCGGAGTTCATTAAGCTCTGTGCCTTGTTTTTGGCTAAGCTATTTCACGAGTTAATCTTTAAAAACAACTTCGTTGCGGGAATTAATACTTACCGAGTGTAGGTTCTTCAACTCGTTCTCACGGGCTGTAAGTTGCTCGGACAATGTTTCGTTTTCTCCTTCAAGCTTTAAAGTCGTGTTCTTCTCTTCAGTCAGATTGTGCGTTATAAACTTCAGATGGCGATCAAGCTTTTCAAGCTGTAGTTCCAACTCCGTGCTCCTTTCCTCGCGTTCTGCCAACTTAACCAAGACTCCTTTGTACTGGGCATCAGTAAAGACCAGTAAATTTTCAATTTCATCTAGTTTGCAGGCATAGTTGTCGATGTCTAGTAGCAAGCCACGCACAATATTGGGCTGTTGTCGCAGGAGCTCTTCATTGTCGAGTCTTTGCACAGACAAGCCCAAATCCATCTCCTCTTCTTGTGCTCTCACCAGGTCAAAGGTAGTGCGTATGGCAGCAAAAATATCAGTGCTTTCCACCTCAGCATCGCGGAAACCTAGACTATGGATACCAAGTTCTAGAATCTGGACCTTAGCCGCCAGTTCGGCCTTTTGGTCGGTTAACAGACGAATAGCCTTCTCATACTCGCTGATTTTGTCCTCTCGGCTCGTGTTGGGCGAAGGTCGAGGTGTGATTGAGATAGGCGTGGGCTTCGTGCGTACTACGGTCGAGATTTTCGGAGTCATGATCTGTGATGCGTCCAGGTCGAGGTCCTCTGGATTGATGTAGATATCTGCAACATTAAATTCGAGCGGAACACCTTCTGTCTGCCTGCGTCGATGCTCGTTCACTCGAGCAACTGCTACGTCGAGGGGTTCGGTTCGAATATTCGCCGGGGTCTCCAGACTGACGGGTAGAGAGTGTCGAGACCGGCGAGACTTCGTTGAATTTGTGAATTCGATGGCATTTTTTACACTGGGATGGACTTCTTGTGATCTAACTCCTTGAGATCCACCAAGAGAAGCCTCACGCTGTTCCTCAAGGAGTTGTCCGTCTGGTGTCGCTACTCGACGGCGAGCTATCTTCCGAAATTTGATTGCCTTGGACTCAGAAGATGCTTCAGAGAAGCTTCTGCGGCGCTTCTGATTAGCTTGAGAGAGCCGTGTGTTGACCATGTTTCTTGGTGGTGGAGTCATCTGGCAGTGCGGTGATGAGTATCGGGAAGCTACTCCTGGAGGATGTTGTTAAGGAACTTATTGCAGACTGAAAGCAATAATGACCACAAGCAAATTTTTAAGTCAAAGGCTGTTACAAACAAGATTATTTTCCGACCCAAGATTGTGTTATCGAGGCAAGGGGGCATTGGTTGAAGAAGCTATGTCACACGAGTTCGAAAAGGTGACGTAAAGGCAAATTCACCTGCCTGAGCGAACTCGTGAGTTAAGTCATCTTATAAAAAAAATGAACAGAATTACTTCCTCGCACTAGAGCAGCTCGATGTCCACCATTGGATTCTCACCCCAAGCCATTCAAGAAGATCTGCAGGCGCCTGGCAATGACCCAGGTACCTGCTCAGCCTGTTAGGCTCTGCTACGTGTTCTGGAAGCCAATCATTTTCGGGCCAAGCAGCAGATGAACTGTAGTGACAAGCATGGTCTTGCGGTTTGTCCTCTCAGTGCCATGCATTCATGTGCCCGTTGAAAAACGGTCAGGACGTGCCTTGCCGCTAAGCGTCGCCAAAGCTTTCGGCGCTAGGACGCGGTGGCAATTTCATCAACTTGTTTTTGGAGCTTTTGTACTTTGTCGATGACGACAATGTTGCTGCTCCCAGAGCATCTAGACCGTCCGTTAACAAATAGGTCTTCATCGTCGCCACGACTGGCTCGATGCCAGTTAGCATCAAAAGCCAGCCGTGTCTGTTGGATGGGAATTGTGGCTGCGAGCAAACGGAACCTTGTGTGCGAGGATGGGGTCGGTCAGCGCACGGTACAGTCGCGCTTTGGCTAACTTAGCTTCATTCGTGGCACAGGCGGTGTACACAGCAAAGCTTTGAGATATTATATTTGGTCAGCACGGGGCCGCAGATGCAGACACGAAGAAGGCCTTTAGGAAGAGGTGTTGAATGCTTGTTTGATGTGAACACTCTTCACGACGCCATCTCGCCGTGTTTGCTGGGTCTCGATTGGTGCGTCGCGTGCTCCCGTGATCGCCATCCACGTGATCTTGTTCACTTCAAGCTGAACAAGCAAACACGAACTCGGTGTCCGTCATCACTTTCACAGACCAGAACGGACTATAGTGGGATTTGGATGCCCTAAGAAGGGAACGCCAAAACCGCTGTACAGAACAGAGAGGCTTTTAGGCTCTAAAGAACAAGAAACTGTGCGACTGCCTCACGAACAGGGCTTTCAGCAGGACTTCATGCACACGATTACGCACGCAAGTTTCTCGGTAGAGCGCGTGCTCTCTTCCTTGACACTTTTCAGGATGCTAATTTAACCTGGTTTCTCGTGTCCTGAACAGAATTATGCCCCTGGCCAAATCCAGGCAATTTGCCCCGAGCGTTGCACCGGCATTGAGCCCAGGTCGCCTCAAATCATTTCGGATATGGGTATTTGTTACGGGCAAAGGGCCAAATGGTGGACAATGTGAGAGTTTTTGAGGCACTCATACGGATTGATCCCGATGGTCAAAGCCAGAACATACTAAGCTATCCGGATGAGCTACCGCTCGCAGCTACCACCGCAGCTGGCAGATCTCCGCAGTTTCCGCACCATTGACTCGATCTATTCAAGTAAAGAACCTTCTTCTCGGAACCTCGCACGTCAAACTATTTCCGTCAGCATAGTGAGATAGGCGTGCATGATCTTGTCAGCTTAAAATGCGCTTGAGCTTACTTTCTTGCCACCATCAATCACCAATTGTGCAGAGTAAGGCAGATCTCATCCAGCGTCATATTCACACTACCACTGAACTTGCCTACATTTCCTTCCTCTGGATTGGAAAGAACCGCGCGCATTCGATTGGAATTGAGATAGAGAATATAGGCAGTACGGCCTCACGTTGCTGACCGCAACCTAGCAATCCTGAAGTGCTTCAGCAAGCTGTTCTAAGTCTCCCGGTGGTGCTGTAATCTGTCTCAACCTCTGCATCGAATTTGAGAAGTCTGTTGCTCTTAAGGAAACGGACACCCTACGATTGATTGCATTGTACATGTCTATACTAGTACCCAAAGTCCACTGTGCCGTCATCTGCTACAGCAAAAACCTACCTAATTATGGAGAGTACTTGGGATGAAACTGTAGAAAAGAGATAGTATTCGCTTTCGGACATGTGGAAGGTATCCGTATTCAACCAGCTTAGAGTAGTAATTAAAACGCTCAAGCACATACCTTCAACTTCCAGGATTTGTTGTGTTTGGTTCCTGCTCATATGGGAGTTCTAGCAAACGCATCGCTGAGCCGTGCTCCGTCAGCTAGTTTCCTAATCATGACTTGAACAAGAATCATAGACGCTGCTAGAGAGAAGCGCTATGGTTTTTTTGAATGCCTGAATTTTCTCAACATGGTCAGCAGCAGCCCGCATGGACTACTTCAGATTTCAAAAACTTCTTATGGATCTTTTCTTCTCATACTTTGGATCAATGCTAAATGCACAATGATACCTACAATAATACAGGAGAGGTCTATGGCTGCACCATAGGCAGTTACTTGACCTGTCCACCCGCCATTGAAACACCACTTTGGGCGAAGTCGGCGATGTGCAATCGATGCTTATTAGGTGGGATTTAAAATGTGCACTTTGCAAACTAATCCTGCAAATTTTTGACAGCAGTATGGTATCTATCCTACTCAACGTCCTTACGCAGACTGCAGATTCAACCCGACTGCTGTATCGTGCGCTACTTCAATCACTGCTACGGTCAAGCAAATTTCTGCCTAAAATGCCCTCCCATTTGAAGGCGCTCTGTAGCTCAGAAACTGGCAAGGGCTCCTCTTCAACAGGAAGCACGAACTGTAATCCCAACACAATCGCTCCCGATCTTGAGATTCGCCATACCATCTGGTTGTGATCATCACGCTATTAGTGTTGACTGCCTCTCAACGACATGGAATTGTTGTCTTCGCTTCTTCAAAATGCATCAAATTTTATCGTGGACAAGTAGAATCAAGCATAATAGAAGCGTCTTATCACTATATTCCAATAATCAAGCGCTGTATAGCTTTCGACAATTACGTTGACGCGGATGTCTTTATCAGATCGTTCTACAAACAAGCCAAGAGCGGGTCTTGCATGTCTCGCCCTTGGAGAATTCAATTTATATAGATGTTCCGCCATTTAAACTTGTCTACAAATGATGATAAATACGCGATTGTCTCGGGGGAAGCCTCGATCTAGGTCAAGTGAGAATGACGTATTGCTCACCACATTTCTGATGTGGAGCTTTGCACCAATCAACCTCGGGTTGTGCGCCACGACGTGGCGAAGGCACCACGTGAGCTCGAGCCTAAGTCTGAGGAGAAACGAGAGCTGTTATCAGGACAAATAACTCAATGATATTTCCAAGATTCCGGTTTCGGCAATGATTTCTACACCAATTCGTGGATGATAAGATTCTCCGAACAGTTTGCCTTCGATAAGTCCTGAATTCACTGAGCATCACTCTCTCCATCTCGACTTGACCGCTTCGGCTTCTTATCGAAATGACCCGGGCCAGTTAAGACAGTGCCATAAAGCCCGGGCAGGTTTCAGATATAAAGCCTCAACCGCACTCAGTTCGAGGCTTGTGGTTTCACATCATCGTTGATATTATCCTCTGAATGTTGCATACTTCATGCGCAGACAGACCGTCGAACTTTGACTCATAGCGTCGATAAGCCAGCATCAGAATTCAGCGGAGTTGAAAAGACGTTGACCTATGGATTGAGTCGAACAGATCTTAAAACCGATCGGCTTCGTCTCACTTGTCACAGTATCATCAACCTATTCACAACACATAGCACGCAATGACTTCAGAGTCAGGAGAAAGTACGATGGAGATGCTGCAGCCTGGATCACCCCTTTTGCATCTCCCCGCGGAGCTTATCCACCAAATTCTCATGTTTTTGCCACCTACAGAGCTGGCAGTTGTCTCTCAGACTTGTCGACTGTTAAATGTACATGCATACGATGATCGTCTGTGGCAGCGGCATCTCCAAAGCTATCTTCCGCACGCAACAATCAAGACTCCTGCACCCTCTTCTTCATTTCGACAGCATTTCTTGCTTCATCATCCCTACTGGTTTATTCCAAAGTATAAGATCTGGTACTCTGATACTGTCCATACTGGCAGGCTTTTAATTGCCCGCTACTCGGCCCGCAGACAAACAATTGAGGCCTACGCTCTCTGTGCTGAGCGAGCTGCTTCAAAATTTGAATTCTGGGATTGGAATCCAGATGTCATCATCCATACCTTTGAACCACGGATACAACTGGACCTCAATCAACCCGCCTTGAAGCTTGATGCGGAGACGGCAGCAAGTCTGCCGCTACGCAAACGTTACTCTGAGGAAGTTATCATGGATATACATGGCAGCATTCACATGAACGGCCTAAACACTCGACTGCTCTTATCACGACCGCTGCCACCGTCGGCCATAGGTATAGGAACTCAAGTATGGCCTCCATTAAAACTACCAGCATCTGAACGTACTCGCAACGCTAGTAGCAACGCTTTCCGAGGTCTGGATCATAAACCTTCAAAGATGTCGGAATTGTCACAACACACCTTCCGGTTGCGTAGATGGCTTGATTTCACGTCGCTCATTCAAGGCATGACCATGCGTGTGGCCGAGGAGGTATCAACCTTCGCCACCTTGCCACCAGAGTCGTACACGCCCACGAAAAAGAAGCCATGGCGCGGCATCTGGTGTGGTGATTACTCCGGTCATGGATGTGAATTTCTCCTCGTATTACAGCCAGAGGAACCTGTTGAGCTCCCAGACGGCGTTGAAGCAGCCTTGCGGAGGCGACAAAGCAGTGACAGTACAGAAAGCGAAGATAGCTGGCAGAGTGCAATGTCGACACCGGTCGCTGCGCCCACCAACCAGCAGGAAGTCTCAGCAGCGACGTTTAACTACGAACACTTGTTTGAACACACCCAGGATCTGAACCTCATTAATGAACTTACGTCAAATATCAGCGCAGAATATGGGCGGACGCCACGTATCACAAAATCCGACGATAGCGAAAATGAGACATCATATGAAGGGCAGCTCATGGCGGTGAAATTGACTGGCGATCCCAACGTTCCTCGTGGCGAGTACACATTTATAGCCCCAGACATCAGTGACGCAGGTCTATTACGGGTTGCGAATGAGGAGATATTCAAGGGCGCACGAGTGGTCAAGAGCGTGGGTCACATCGCAGCACGAGATTTCAGAGATGGTAAGCTCGTAGCTTAATGCACTGAAATGATGAATTCTAACTGTTCCAGATATGTATATTCCCTCGCAGCTCATCCTTATTTCGCATGATACCCTCGCGCAGTATTGGGAGGCCTTCGGTCATATTTCTTTCTACAAGCGCGTAGATATTGATAAATTCGTCAGCGTTGATTGAAACGCTGCAAGAAAATGAACACCTCATTGTGTTGCGGAGTTACTTTGAACTGCATATTTCCGGTCGCTACCAAGGGTTAACGGCATGTTTCAGCACTTCGATCTTATGACTTTTAGTTGGGTGTTATCAGTGCAACTTTGATAGATTCACGTCGATGATCATGTGTATATGTAACCATTCGCTTGCAACAGTTAGAATAAAGTTGGAATTCGCGCGAACGGAATTCCACATATAGCGTTGTCAGAACGCCGTGTCCTGGAATACAGTTGCTCTAGTATATTTCTATGTGTATTGAGGACGACGCCATATTGAGCTATGCAAAGACTCGAAGGAGGCTTTCAACTCTTTGCAACGAAAGACCAGGCTTCCATCATTTCAGTGACAGATCAATCGAGATCCTCGTCCTCTGCCTCGGTCGCTTTAACCTCTTCACTCTCTTGATCATCATCATCGTCTACGACAACCTCGTTCTCCGAAGGTATCAGCGCAATGTTCACGACAAAAAGGACCTCGTCCGTCTTGCGGTTGCGCAGCACGTATCTGAGCGTGTGTTCTCTGTTAGTTGCCAATTCTGGTCAGTGCTGTCGGCTCAAAAGCAGCAAATACAGAAGGACCTGGCTCCCGCAAATGAGAAACGGAGCGAAAATGGAGCGAGTCTTACCTGAGCGGTTGGCCGTCCCAATGGCCGAGTATGCTGAGCGTGAAGCCCAGCGGTAGGCGCAGCGCAAATTTGTTGAAGTCCAAGTACGGGTTGAAGAAGTCGCATCCGTACGTCCTGCCTTGTTCAAACTCGAAGACTTTTCTGTTCTCTTCGTTCAGAAAGTGTTTTTGCCTCGCTGTATTCAACGCCGGTATGCCATATTTGCTTCTGATGTCTTCGCCTTCCTCATCGTCCGCGCCCTCCTCAATGACGGGTCCCGAGTCCTCCAGCTCTTCTTCTGCCTCCACCTCTGGAGTTTTCTCATTACTACTTGGAGTCTTCTGTCCTATTCGTAACACATTGACGCTGCTCAGCAGCGGGCCGTAGAGGTAGGGTTCGTCGGCGTATGGGTCTCCGTACAACCCGGGGTCTATCCAGCCCTTCACTATCGAGAAAGCCTTGTCGAACAGCGGAGGAAGTCGGTCGCGTATCGGATGATCGAAATCGTTGCCAAAGACTAGATCGTCACCGTTGATGGTTGATTTCGGCACAAAGGTGAAAGAGATTGAGTAGCGATCATTTGTATGCGCAGGATGCTTGAAGTAGCTACAATCCGATGGCGAACCCTTTGGTAAGCCTTTGCAGCTCTCTATTAGTACATGCTAGGAAAAATGACGAAGGCAATTTACCTCTAAATTCCTTCACTCGCACGTATACTCGCACGTCAAGATGCTGTGACGAAAAGTTAAGAGACTCGGCGGTGTTCACTTTAATCTCTCGCTGATCCTTATAATCTGGGCCGCCAGTAACTTTTAACTGGTACAGCGATGGGTCCGCCATTATTTTGAAACTTTTCGTGTTTGCACCTTGGTGGCGACCGGAAGGACTAAGTCGTGTGCGCAAAATTGTAAACACGAACAGAATCCGTGTACATGCAGAAAACCTGACGATATCGGCATCATGACATCAGATGTAGCACACTAGCCAAGGCCATCTCAGAACAGATGTAGATCATGAAACTGCCATCATTTTAAGAATGGACGCTACTATTTGAGATAGTGACTCGAATACTTGGGCGAATTTCAACACGATATTTGTACAACAAAAATCGCCCGATACTTTTTTCCCGGTGAAGAATCAGAGTATCCAACAGAAGTTCCTTCCGCTCAGAAGCAAGAAACGATCTAAATACCGCATGGCAGTGTCTCTTACAACCGTCTGAGGATGTCCTGCAGCACTTCCTCTGTTGTTGCCTTGCCTCCAAGATCAGGAGATAGCAATTTGCCTTCTTCCAAATTTGCATCAACGGCAGCGTAAATCTTCGCGGCAGCCTCTTCCAGGCCCTGGAACTCCAACATCAAGGCAGTGCTACGGATTGTAGCGATCGGGTTGGCAATGCCCTTGCCTTCGATATCGGGAGCCGAACCGTGGCAGGGCTCACCGATGACAAAGTCAGCACCCACGTTGGCGCTGGGAACCAAACCAAGACTTCCTACCAAGGCTGCAGCACCGTCGCTGAGGATATCGCCGTACAGGTTTGGTGCAACAATGACATCGTATGACTCAGGTTCGCGGAAGAGCTTGTATACCATGCTGTCTACGATCTGCTCATCGATCTTAATGGAGCTGAACTTTTCCTGTCCGAGCGCCTTGCGCGACGTCTCTCTGAATAGCCCATCTGTCTGCGATAGAACGTTGCTCTTGTGCGTGATAGTCACTCGTGGCTGTGAATGAATGCTCGATGCACCAGAGTCCCTAATTTTCTGTCTGCGGAGCGCGATCTCACCGGCCATCGCTGCAATGTTGAAGCTGGCTTTCTCTGAAATGCGTTTGATAGCTTCCGCAACCTTGCCCTCTGGACCATCGTATGTTTTTTCTTCCTTGACATACAAATCTTCGGTGTTCTCGCGAACTATGACTAGGTCTACCGGATTCTTTGCCGTAGCCACTGATTTCACAGGACGAACGTTTGCGTACAACTGGAGCCGCTTTCGCAGGGCGACGATAGGCGAGGAATATCCCTTTGTCGCGACGGTAGGTGAACTGTTCTTCAATTAGCAGTGGAAATTTACTGAACCGAGTCAAACTCCACCTGACGGCACCAAACAACGCTCCGTCACATTCTTTCTTCAAAGTTTCCACAGTTTTGTCTGGCAAAGCAGCACCTGTCTTTTTGAACGTATCGAAGCCTGCATCCAGATCCACAAATGAGAATTTCAGACCCAACGATGCTGGCAGAGCTTCTAGGACTCTCCTTCCGGCTGGGATGACCTCCCGTCCGATGCCATCACCTGGGATGAGACCTAATTGGAAGATCAGCAGCTTTCTTTCGACGAATTGATTCTGGAAGCTCACCAATACGCAACGTTCTTGCCGCAGATGCCATGATTCCAAGTCAATTGGAAGATTTATGCTCGGATGATTGCTGGTCAGGAAAAGTTCTAAGACGAGGCTGCCCGAAAGCCGAAGTCGGCACCACGAACCCTGCGATCATACTAACGTTCACCTGCTTCACACAGTGTTACTTAACCTCGACAGCAAATCTCTTCTCAAGTTTCGAACATGATGTTGTCGCCATATAAATCCAAGTGCATCATAATTTTTGGATTTTCTATAGCCAGAGCGGCAGTTGCACACGCCTTGTGATTGTCAATGGCGTGTTCTACTTATGCACAGCCTGCTGGTTATACAGAAGTCGATGTGTCGCCTCACAGAATACTTACCTCTTGTAACGATTCCATCACCGGTCCCAAATGACTATCTGCACCTAATTCGTCCTCTGTTGGACAGGAGATGGGTTTTTGGGAAACTAGAAACCTACCGTTCCTATGGTTACTTCGGCAAAACTGTTTCAGATGGTCTCTCGGATAACAGTGGCCAGATGATTGTATTTAGGCAGGATTCAATTATTGCCACCACGTGCGACTGATCGGAGATGGTATAATGATTCACCGCTTATCGAGTTGTCCATCGTAACAACAGGAAAGGGACCAGGAGATGGATCCAGAAAGGGCTGTGAATCTATCAACGAAGCGAACGTAGCAAATGCTAGGCTGTTCAACACTGATCGATGGCCGAGAATTACCAATCACGAGGATCCAAAGTTAAGCTTAACTCATGCTGTGCGATTGTATTTGAGAATGATCTGACGAGCTAGAGCAAGGTCGCTGCATCAGGCGTGCGTGTTCATGGGCGAAATCGGTATCGCCACAACCACGCGCACGAAAACGCGCAGGGATTGGCTGCTCATGAACACAAGCTCAAAGCACGTTGAACTTCAACGCATAATCATTCGCAACTCATCAAAACATCATATCGCCGGCAGGTCTTCCTTGTGACCTCGGGTTGACACCGTCGCAGGCAAAGTGTACAGACGTGCTGGTTATGGGATTCTTAAAAACGTAGCCATGACCGCGGCGAGTTTCGCCGCATGGCTTGTATTCCTCTGCCCATATCCACCATGACGTACCAAAAATCCGTCGACGTCGCCAATGTTGAGGAGCTCTACGATGAGGAGTTCCCAGAAGCTCTTCGAGGCAAACGAGTCGCAGTTTTTAGTGAGTCCCTCGGCCCCATCAACGGGGTCAGTAGGACGACCACACAAATCATTCGCTATCTCCAGGCAAATGGAATGGAACTGAAGCTCATCGCCCCTCACTATTCTGGGGAGTCTAAACGACCAGCTCTCGCCATAGGACCTGTGCGTCGACTGGGTGGTATGCCGCTTCCGTACAGCCCAGAGTTGTCCGTTGCTTATCCTTTTCGTTTCGACCGTGTGTGCGGCCAATTCAAACCAGACATTGTGTATCTTGCAAGCCCAGCATCCGTCGGTTTTCAGGCTATGCTTCAACTTCGATGTCTTGCAAACCCCCCACCGGTCATCGGCAACTTCCAGACAGATCTTTCTGCATATTCGGATATCCTCTTTCCATCGCCCATGGATAGCTACGCTGTTTGGTTGTTGCGGCTGGTGGAGGGATATCTCTATAGCCATGAGTCAGTAAAGGCCATTTTCTACCCGTCAAATCCAGTAGCCGAATACATGGCCGAGGCTGGGGTGCAAAGAAATAAAATGGTCCATCTCGGTCGTGGTGTCGATACGGAACTCTTCACTCCGAGACGACGTGATGAGGGCTATCGAAGAGAACTTGCCCCAAGTGGCGAAATCATTCTGGTCTGCGTGGGACGTCTTGCGCCGGAGAAGGGATTTGGTTATCTGGCTAAAGTTGCTCAACGACTTGCACAACTACAAGTTCCTTTCAAGTTGGTAATCACAGGCGGCAACAGGAACCCGGCAGTGGAGGAAGAAGTTCGTGGTTTCTTCGCACCAATTAGAGATCGAGTAGTGTTCACTGGTTTCCTCGAAGGTGCTGCCCTAGCCCGGATCTACGCCTCTGCCGATATTTTTCTGCACTGCTCAGTTACGGAAACCTTTGGGCTTGTTGTGCTCGAAGCCATGGCTTGCGGTGTCCCTGTGATTGCTCGTGATGCAGGAGGCCCTTCAGAAATTGTCCGCAACGGCATCAGCGGCTATTTGGTTGATCAAGACGATCTTGAGTTGTTTGTTGAGAAGACGGTTTACCTGATTACAAATACAGAAAGCCGCCAACGCATGTCAAAAGCCTCACGGGCGATTGCCGAAAAAACAACTTGGAAGCGTATCAACAACCGCGTTGCCTGGCAGATTTTGCAAACCTTGCAGGAACAAGAGGCTGCCTCAAACTTGTATGACCGGTCGTACTCAAGGCAGTCGCTCGCTTGGTGTCGTGCTCTTGTCGGCACAATCTATGTCGAGCTGAAGATCAATCTTGCCATGCTCCTCATCAACCTATTCTGGATCATCGCAGTAATTCCTCTGCTGATTCATGGCAATCTCGCATTCCCACGTAACAGACAAACCAGCGGCGCACAGGTCTTTCCTGCTCTTCCACCCACTGTCACAAGGCCAACCACAAAACGGGCAACGCCGTGAACTATAACTCTTTGTAGTACGACTGCATGACTGAAGCATCTGCAAATGCACCACGGCTCTTTTCTCAACATTTCATTTTTATGGCTCAGGGGGTGATTTTACCCGTATAAATGACTTGATAGGGAAGAGAATTTGGGACTATGCGATGCCTGGGATGATAGTTCATGTGGACGACCCAAGATACCCCAATTTCATGATCTTTTTATTCCTTTCTAGTGCAGGCTAATCGATTCCATTTGGTTGCTTTCTTTTAATTATCGCAGAAAATTTAGTTATCAGATATGATATACGGAGAAATTCCCTTTGGTATCTATGGACTGATTCTGACGCTTTTTAAAATTAAGAATAACTTGACTAGATGTGCACTGTACAGTTTTCCCCCACCATTTCAGTATTTAACGCTCATAACTTCCCACTGTCACCGAGACTTCTCGCCTTGCCCTTGAGGCCGCTTCGTGTCGAGCCACCATCAAGTTCAAGAGCGTTGCCAGTTAGGTGGGCTGCTGCTGCGCTGCTTAAGTATAAAACAGTGCCAGCGAAGTCCTCTGGAACACCAATGCGACCACTGGGCTGAGAGGCGTTCAGCAGCTTGTCATAGTTTGAAAGACCGAAGTTTGTCATCCTGCTTGGGAAAACGCCAGGGCAGATAGCGTTGACGGTGATATGGTCAGGCATAAGTTTGGAGGCCTGGAGCCGTGTAAGGTGGATACAAGCCGCCTTCGAGGGACCGTACGAGAATGTGCCATCGCCAGGTGCCGATAGTCCACCTCCCTTGCCGGTGGTCACGTCCATCGTTTGAATCCCAGCCATAGACGCAATGTTGATCACCCGGGAAGGGTTCCTTGCCGTCGCCCCCTTCAGCAGCAGCTCGTGGCAGCCAACAGTGACGTAAAAGATGGCCTTGACGTTCAAAGCCATCAGCTTGTCCCACCCGCTTTCCGGGAAGTCGTGATAGGGGCCTCCCCAAGTAGCTCCGGAGTTGTTGACGAGCACTGTCAACCGGTCGGTCCGTTTCTTCAGTTCGTCGCAGAGCTTGATGCAACCCGCCTTGTCCTTGAGGTCTGCGACGATATACTCGCAGGTGCCCGGGCCAAGCTTGTTAAGACGGTCGGAAGTCTACCCCGGCGAAACAGAGTGAACAAATGCCTCCCGCCATAGACTTCAAGAAGAGGGATGGGAAGAAAGAAAGTAAGCCGCCTACCTTCTTCAGCTCTGATTCCTTCCGACTTGCGATGAAGACTCGTGCACCGTTCTGAACAAAGCCTTGAGCAGCCATCTCGCCCAAGCCAGTCGAACCACCCGTCACCTACGCAACGTCAACAACCAATTCGATTATGATCGGCTTGAATCTTACAAGCACTACATGATTGCTGAAGTCGAATAGCTTCGATACACGAAGATCTGCGGTTGCCGAGGAGTGTGTATAAGCCATGACGATTTGCTTGGAAGCTGAGTTGATCAATGCACCTATAAACGCGATGAAGATGACGCCTTAGATTTTTCAATAACTTTTACTTAATTCAGGAGATATTATGTTGGTCTCTTCAAATTCGTTTGGAGGGATGCTGAACGGTGATATCTGGGGATTCGTGGGGAACCTCGGCACCCGTGTCCATTCTGGCGGCACCCCGCGATTCGGGATTTACGTCAACTGCGAGTGGAAATTCCGATGATCCACCATATTCGTTACCTGTCTTTGGTAGCAAGTGAACTCCGAAGCGCGACGATGAGTAGAGTGTTTCGTTTTGAAGAATGATAGCTGTCAGATGGCATATTATATTTCCGTGGAAAGATATTCTTTGTCCGAGTAGGAATTCTGTGTACACATTTTTTATCTACACAGCTTATGAGACTCCGCCTCTCCCCCTTCCCCTTCCACCGCGTCCTCCACCGCGTCCTCCGCCGCGTCCTCCACGACTGGACTTTGCATCCAGAGAGGGCGGTGGGGGGACGTTGTGATACGATCGTGGCTTGAATTTGTGGTTCTCACGAACTCCCTCGTTAGGGTTGACATTGTCAACCACCGTGAAGCCTTGTTTGTTCACACTTCCACCTTGTTTCAACTCAGGATGGGCATGCCAGCATTGTGCTTCAGTATGACCAGGCTTGCCGCAAGCCGTGCATTGTTGACGCACAACGCCTCCAGTTGCGATGCCACCACGGCCACGTCCACCTCTCACTGTACCGTTCGCATTTTCTTTGTTGCCAGTCGATTGCGGAGGCACGCCTCCAGTCGAGCTGCCTCCTCGTCCGCGGCCTCTAACAGAAGATGAGCTTCCATGTCCGTTAGCTATATTTGCATAGCCTGCCCGTCCGCCAGGCGAAGGGCCAGTCCGAATTGGGAGCTGACCATGTTGCGAGCCAATGCTATTCTGGGGTTGACCGGAGACGGCGCCACGATATGAACCAGTGAGTGGTGCAGGTGCTTTGGCTGGATGTAATTGACCTTGACCTGGCATCCCGTAACCGCGTGATCCTGAGGCACCAAGAGGTCGTGTGACTGGAGCCGTATTCTGCTGTCGTGAAGCCTGGGTGACGACCATGCGCTGTCGATCTGTTATGTTCAAGACTGAATTGCTTGGCACAGTCGAACCGTGAAAGGGCCTGCAGCGCTCTCCTAGTGAGGTGCCAGACATGAATCCGGTATCGAACACGATATCAAGTAGAGTCTGTCTTGACGTACGCGTCATGCCAATAACAGTACCGCGTGATGCGATGGGTACCCGTCCAGTACCGAGCACATATACAACGCGGTCACCGAGACTGAATCTTTGCGTACCAATATGGTGCTCAGCATCCACAGGGTTCAGTAAAGCATGGCGAGGAACATTCTTGAACATTTTTGGCACGGGCTTGATCTCAGCTAGATTGCGGTCGGCGAGCTCTTCAATCTTGGCCACGGTATCAGAATCGAGCTGATCGGCTTCCAGCGGTACTTTCTCAAAGGATTTTGACTCCACGGACTTTAGCCACTGGCCAATTTCCTTCATCTTAGCTTTCGCAATGTCCTTGGGATAAAAATCTGTATCATTGTAGATGTCTCCCTTTGGATTCAAGCTGATTCCAGCAATGAACTCTGGGAATTTGGTCATGTATTGAACGATTAGATCCACAGCCTTGCGACTGTACTCCCAGCCGGTGGCCCCTTTGCGAGAATAGCCCAAGACCTTGAGCTGCTTCCGGTCAAACTTTAGGTTTAATCCCAAATTAAGTTTCAGACCACTGGACTCGACTGTAAGTGAAGAAGTGATCTTGCTCAACGCCAAAGGATTAATTCCAAGTTGTTTAGCGACCGCAAAGGAAGGCATGTACTGGACAGTACTCTCAGAGAGCATGATGGCCTGACGGCCGAACTCAGGCTCTCGCTTTGCAAGCAATGACACCCAGACGTTCAGCTTGCCATTGACGTGTGCGGTGACTTCCAAAGGACGTCCGTACGCAGCTTCACCGAGGAAGAATGCTTTTGTGCCCAGAGGAAATTCTTCTTCAATGGGCACAGCAGCCTTTTCAATGAATCGCTGGTCTTGACTGTGCACCTCATCAACCAAAACCTGCGTCGCATAATCCGTCTCCGTGCCCTTGATCTCTCCGTATTCCTTCACAGTAGACCCGTCATTGAGCTTTTGTAAGCCTTTGAGCATTTCAACATGGCAAATGGACTGAACCTCGTCGATGATCATGCCAAGCTTTTTGCTGTATCTTGTTTCTATCGAGTCGGCTTTACGCCTCCATTCCTCGATGCGTTTCGGATCGTGCGGAAACTGGTCTATCCTGCCCGAACCATCCGTAGCGAGAGCATAGTCGAAGAGCTCGTCCGAGACACGCACAACTTTGGCTTCTTGTAAGAACGGATATCCCACGAAAACAGGTTTTCCCAGTTTTTTCTTTGCAACATCCACTCCTGCTCGGGTAGACGCATCGGTTAACTCCACGACCATACTTTCATTTTTCGAGTCTTGTTGGAAGACGTTGACCTGATGGAAGTCTAGACGCGCAGTGAAAGGGAGCGTCTTCAAGCTGGGAAATCCAGCCAAAGCTTGTGCTCCAAGCAAAGCGCCAGGCATCAGACCAACGTGATATTCCAAGCCGTCCATGGTTGGCAAGTCAAAGATATTCTCCACACAATGGCAATGCTCAAGGTCGGGAAAATACCCTGGCAAAGACGATGGATAGACAAAATCCAAATCCTTATTCCATCCGAATTTAAGTGTAACACCAAAGGTGTTTCTACTTTGCTCCTCCTCGGTCAGCTCTGCATCTTTCGTAGCCATTGCTTCAAGAAGCCTCTTTTCATCAATAAACGGAATCTTAACAACAGCCTCCCAGTCTTGCTTTTTGCCGTTCATATCCAATTCGAAATCGCGAGGATAGAAATCGATGATGGGAGAATTATGGTCAGTCATTAAAGGCCAATACGCCTTGGGAACAATCTTCTTGCTTCGGTCAGGCAAGACGCCCATGAGCTGCTGGAATGGCCGGAAAGGTTGACCGAGTTTGAAATTCATGTCTGCCCTTAGCCCCTTCTTTACGTCTGAAATCATCGGTGAGTAGTGATACTTGAAGTACCACGGCCAAGATACCACTCCACGGTAGTAGTAGAACAGCACCCATTGCAGGCCCTGAACGTAGTTTTCGGTGAGCTTCTTCATTTCCTCCTCATTATCAAGGCCCCAACCAAACTTTTCCCTGTAGTATCGGTCTTTCCATGCCTGGAACTTTTCTTCGTACTTC
This sequence comes from Verruconis gallopava, assembly GCF_000836295.1. Lineage (NCBI taxonomy): Eukaryota > Fungi > Ascomycota > Dothideomycetes > Venturiales > Sympoventuriaceae > Verruconis > Verruconis gallopava. The sequence goes on along the minus strand of NW_015622141.1, from coordinate 363,623 downwards.
TTTTCCATTCGCGCCTGAGCCTCGTCTGCGTCCACGTCCACTATTTTTGCGTTCTCATATCTCTTCAAGACTCGAAGCAACGCTAATTGAGCCTCTTCATCATCCTCCGATGGCGACTCATCGTCGTCCACTCCGTTACTAGCATTTGCGCTTGGAGGAAAGCTAAGCTGCATATGCCGATTACCCTCTTCGTCCTGAATGCTCTTCCACTGCATATTAAGACTGGTCGCTAGCTCCTCAACGAACTTGCGGTCACGCGCTGGAAGTGTCTTTGGAAGATCGTAGGGTGTAGCGTCTCCGCTCGCAGGCCGGCTCTGGACATACTCTTTCACATTTCTGAAGATGTCTCGCTGCTCCGAAGACATGACAAGCTGACCCTTACGTTTCGTCCGCTCCATGACATCCTCTTTCTCCATTCGTTTGCCCTTGAACCATGCAGCATCTGAGTTTTCGGCCTCGAAAAACCGAAATTCGGCATGCGACAGTTCGTCGAGGAGTAGAGCCAAGCGGTCCAAATTAATAGTGCCACCTTCGTTGATGTAACCTCCCGCCTTCGGCAAAGCCGCCTTGTAAGTTGCAAACATGAGAGCCAACGCACCCTCATTAATGTGTAGATGCGGAAGATTTGGTAAGAAATCGTTACCCACGAAGAACGCCATTAAGATGAAGTCATCTATGATTCGCTCCATATCATACTCAAAGCCAAGCTCAGCTCCTTTGAGCTCCTGGAATTCCAGTTCCAGGTATTCTCTGACCATACAAAGGTGCATAAGGTAGAAATTCTGGTGCTCCAGTTCTTTCGGTTTCGACTGAGACTGACGACCAAAAGTGACCTCCTCACGAAGCAAACAAAAATGAGGATCATGACTTAGTAAACCAAGCATAATCAAATCTGCGTCAAGGCCGTACAGACAGTGACGACGGTTTGGGTCGTAGTCCGGTTGAGCTTTCGCCTGTCGGATGTACTCCATAATCTTGTGCTCACCCTCGCCTGGGACCTCGTGACCGGACAGGACGATTTCCACGCCTTGCCAGTCTGCGTCCTCAGAGACTTTCTTGTTGATGAAATACTTGAGATGACGGGTCAAGCGAGCCATGAATTCAGTGCCAGGTGTTATACAGTTGCTGTCAAACGCTTCCTCTTTCGGCATCTCAACGCCTTCCTTGATTGCCTTTTCACGGGCAACCTCTGCGTCATAAGCCGTACGGAAGCGGCGAGCACGCTGCTGATTCATTTTGGCGCGCGGGGCGACACCGTCGATAGCCATAAAAAAAAGCTTCTGCGGCTTGATCTTGCTGAACAAATGTTCGATATAGTTGAATATGGCAATGAACATTTTGTCTTCCGACAAGCGATACGTAGCGGAGTCATTGTTAGAGTGGGTGCAGTTGTGAATGATGCCGTTCATGTCAAGGTAGAGACAGTCGAACTCGGGAATGCGATTATCTGCGATTAGTTGCGAGATAGCGGGATAGCGTTCAGACATCCATCTGAAGAACTTGGGGACACCCATGATGGCTGCGTACAATCAAAACTACTGCGAAAAAGCGGCAAATCGAAGAGGAGTGGTCGCGATGATACTATAGTCGAAGGCAACGGTGAGCTCAGTCGTGCCGAAGCTCGACAGACAACTGGTAATCGGATGCGCAAAAGCGCTAGCGAAGCACAAGTGCTTCAGGGAAATGATTTGTGGGTTAAGATTCTCGACACGGAGTCCTTGAAGGAAGGAAAGAAACCGCTGTGAGGCTGGCGCCAGTTGAGGTTGGCATGCGTGCTTGATGTTGACGCCTTGCAGTGGGGATGTTGCCTCAGGCTAAAACCACTTTAGTTAGCTCCAACGCGCTATAAGTCGTCTATACGAAAACGCGTCCCACGATTGCAGTTCGTCACCCTTCTTTCCAATACCTCAGCACCCGTGGAAGCCATGACTGACGATATCGAAATGGGTACGTACAATCAGTTGCGCTTGAATCTGCTCCATCTTATCTTGCAAGCATCCTAGACAATCATGCGTCGTCGTCATTAGACCTTCCGAAGCTGAAAGAGGCTCTGCTCAAAGTCCCAGCTGAAAGGCCATCGATGTGAACTAACATTTTGCGCACGCAGAAGACGAGATCGGCGAGGAGAAGTCGGACGCTCTTGAGCAAAAGCGCATCAACGAAGAGTACAAGATCTGGAAGAAGAATGTGCCTTTCCTCTACGATACGCTTTACGCGCGCGCTCTGAAATGGCCCACATTGACTGCTCAGTGGCTTCCAGATGTTCAAGATGTGGAGGGCACAGATCTGCGCCAGCACCGCCTGTTGATAGGTACAAACACATCTGACAAAGAAGACAACTTCCTTGAGATTGTTCACATTCGGGTGCCCAAGCTTGACGGCCCAGATCCGCGCGACTACAATGAATCGACGAACGAGATCGGCGGATACGGTAGCGGCAAGGAGAAGTTTGAATTCGAGGTCCGACAGCAGATCAAACACCCAGGCGAGGTGAACAAAGCGAGATACATGCCACAGAACGCGAATCTCATTGCAACGTGGTCCGTCGAAAATGGCGTTCTTATTTGGGATCGCACACGGCATACACTGGACGCTGAGAAGGACAAAGGCGAGCCCGAAATCACGTGCGATGGTCACGACAAAGAGGGCTTTGGCTTGAGTTGGAGCCCGCATCAAGAGGGTCACCTTGCAACGGCTAGTGAGGATGAGACCGTGAAGCTGTGGGATGTGGATGCAGGGGCTAGAAAGGGCGCCAAGAAGATCGATGCGCTGCAGACATGGAGACATCATTCGTCCGTTGTTAACGACGTGCAGCATCATCCTATTCACAAGCACTGGATCGCGACCGCCTCAGATGATCTCACATGGGCAGTGATCGATCCACGACAGCCGGCGAAATCTGGCCCTGCTTTCCAGGTGAAGGACGCGCACACGGACGCAGTCAACGCGATAGCTTGCCACCCCAAGTTTGAGTTCACGGTGGCCACAGGCTCAGCCGATAAGACCGTTGCGCTGTGGGACCTTCGCTGTCCTGACAAGAAGGTCCACGCCATTGAGGCCCACCAAGACGCCGTCATACAGCTGCAATGGCATCCACACGAGCCAGCAATCCTGACGAGCGGCAGCTACGACCGACGGATCATCATCTATGATTTGAGCCGCACCGGAGAAGAGCAGACGGAGGAGGAAGCAGAGGAAGGGGCGCCTGAGTTGTACGTGTTGTCCATTCCCGAGAACGAAACGGAGACGCATGTCTCGGTCCGGGAACACTTCTCAAATTCGATTGCGTGCTAACCACTCGACAGGCTATTCATGCACGGAGGTTTCACAAATAGGTTGACGGAATTTGACTGGAACAAGAACGACCCATGGTGGATGTTGGCGGCAGCAGAAGACAACCAACTGCAGATCTTCCGACCAGCACGTGCCCTGGTCAACGTGCCTCCCAAGAAGGTGGTGACGGTAGGAGAGGTCGAAGACTGAGAGCCTGAGATACCCTAAGGCGCCGGAAGGGAAGAATATCTATTTGTCGTTTGGACGATGCATGGGTAGCTGGGATGTGATGCTTAAGTTATTTGGATCGATTGCGCGTGCGCAGATCGCAACGTAGAACAGCACAGATCGCACACCATTCAAGAAAAATGAAGAGGCTCCAGGCTGGTTCTCGTCCTAACTGTTGACAGCTACGCCCCGCACGGTTTGTACGTACAAGTAGTAATAGTGAGCGCCACATGAGCCGTGCCGCAGTCAGTGCGTCCCACCGCTACGCTGTTACATGACTCTCAGCTAGCCGAGAAGCGAGCGGGTCACCACTAATAAGTTATTGCTGGGAAGATGATGAGGGAGCTGGACGACAAGGTCGAGCGCTGGGAGAGGGCCGTAGAAAAGGGATCGAGCAAGCCACGTCTGGGTGACGCGATCGGCCGTCGGCGCGGCCGAACGTGGTGCTTTTTTTTTTTTTTTTTTTTCCTTCTTCTGGCGGTAGCCCCCCGAAAAGCTCTTGCACCGGTCCAGATACGCGAAACCTGTTCCTGCGTGGGTTTTTTTGTTCTTTTTTTTGCGAGGCTGCATGTTGTGCAGAGGCGAATCGGAGTGGCGCGCCATGTTACCTGGACGCAAGGGGACGGCCGAGTTCAGCGTGTGGGCATTCGAACCTCGTCGCCGGGAGCGTTATGCTAAAAGTAGTCGGACTGGAGCAGCTCGCGCCGGCGCACATCGTCGTGGCCAATTTAATCTCGAGTGCATGCGCCGTCGTAGGCGAACGAAAGATGCGCTGCTGATGGTGGTGGTTCGTGGGGACGAGACGAGAAGGCCTCAAGAACAAGGCGCGCACAGGGCTCCGCTGCTCGTTCCTACGTGCATTCTGTATCAAAGCTGATGGGGAACGGCCATCAGATTTCGAGACAGCGCAGCAGAGTTGGGTTCGAAACGAAAAGCCGTTGAAACGCGCGCCAAGCTGCTGTACTCGGACGAAGTGCGGTTTCGCGACGGCCGACAGACCCGTTAGCACGCAACAGAGAAACGGTGGCGTCCGTGGCGCACGTCACCTTCGCCAACCCCAGGATCTTTTTTTTTCCTCTGCGCAAAAACCGGTCGCTGGCGCCACTCAACCGAGCATTCATCTTTGCGGCCCTGACACGCGCCCGTCTGCTGTCTTCTCCAGAAGCGACAATGCGCTTTGTCCGCGCACGGCGCTCGTGCGGTGGATGAGCGACCAGCTGACCGTCACGCATGGCTTCCAGCCTGCCGGGAGCTGCAAGGTTGCCCTGCGCTCGTCTATCTCGCACATACTCCCACACGAGCCTCTGGAGCCAGACGGTGCCTCTTTGCCAACTGCCGTTCTGGGCCGTCACACTGACCCTCCGCGTGAGGTTGCGCTGCAGAAACCGGCTGCTGGCGGCTGTAAGCAGGGCGTGTGTGTGTGTGCGTGTTTCGGCATCGTGATCCATCGACGCCCGCGCACGCCAGATGGGAAGAGAAGAAGCAGAAAGAAAAGAAAATTCTGTAGTCCATCTGCTCTCTGACCAGCTTGCCTAGCAGCATGTTTAGTGAAGATGTGCCGTCGATGGACATGGATATGTCCTGAAACAAATCGGCTGCGGGCTCGACTGCACTGTCGACCGTGCAAACGTGCCCCGGACTTGTGGCTACCACCCTGAACATTACCATCCTTGCACTGTCACGATGGGAGAATCAGGTCTGGTTTGGTTCAGCAATCGCTTCATAATTGCTGGAGCGGCCCCGCTGTCGGACATCATCCTGACGCTCCCCTTCTTTTGGCCTTGTCCGTCCTCCGCCATCACGCACGAGGATGTGAAACCAAGCCTGCGTATATCAGACACGTCTTTTATCCTTGGAAAACCTAGAGGCTCTCCCTTCGTCCTGGCCCTGCCTTACTCCGTTGCCAAACGGCCGTCTGGTGTGGTCAAATCCCCTTCGACGGCGTTGTCTGGCCAGACCCCGAAGCTGCGTTGGGACAAACGAACCAAATTATATCGTTGATCTCGGCCCGCCTGTTTGCTGTGCAACCAAAGAGCGGACGTCGTGGGCGTCAGTCACCCCACGGAACGAAATCCAGAGACGGTGGCAAGAATGATAACGCCAACACAAGAGCAGTTTCGTTCCTGGAGTATCGACAAAACATCGCAATACTCGTATGAAAGCCCTGCCAGCGAGTCTTCGTCAGGAACATACTTCGATGCTGAGGAGAAGATAAGGATCTCAGCCGCCATGGAAGACATCGGTCATGTTCTGAAGGAGCAGATGACCCCGAGCCTTGAGCAAGAATACCAGTCATCCGAGGAAGCCTTGTCCCCAATGCTCGATGAGGAGACTACAGGGGCTGAAGACGACTACGACGAAGACGAGGACGAGGACGAGGACGACGACGACGACGACGCGGAAGAAAGAAATGAGACGCAAGCATCCTGGACCGAGTTGGAGCCGTACCGTATCGACGTCGCCGTTGCAATTTGCATCGCAGCTCCGGGCAAAGCACACGTCGTCAACGTTCCTCAACGGTGGTCAACGCTGAACGACCGCCAGAGCTATCTGTCAAACAGATCGAGTTCGCCGTCGCCTACAAGACCCGCGCGAACAACAGCACGATCTATTCCCTTGCATCTAAATACTGAACTGGCCACCCGATCGGCCCACGAATCTCTCAGCAGCGCCTCCAGCTATTGCGACACCCCCGAGAGCCTGTGCCAAGAGAAGACACCCGCCAGCTCTTCGCACTGCGGCATGCCCTCGACAGCGTCTATGACTTCATTTGATCCGTCCGCAAGCACGCCTTCCTTCCTCGAATCAGACCCGTACGAGACAACGCAGCCAAGGCCGGGCAGCACCACTCGTTCTCGTCTCCGCAGCATCTCCTCCAAGTTCAGGTCCGCGACGAGCACGCCGGGATCAGAGCAGCCGGTGGAAAAGGAGACGAAGCAAAAGCGACGTCGCTCGGTCGTCGGATCCACTCCCGCAGCAGGATCTGAACTCCCGCCTTTCTTCTTCAGCCAGCGGGCTCGTGACCAGTGGTACCGCGAGCACGCCACCTCGAAAAGCGAGTCTGCGTCACCGCGCAGCGCAACTCCGTCCGCTCTGGCTGGCACGCCCGTGCAGCGCAGCTTCCCCAAGATGGTCGCTCGTGGCGCGAATGAACGAGAGCCGACGATCGAGCTGCCTCCTTGTCCCAAGGATTACGACCAGGATGTGCCTGCGCTGACAAGCCCACAAAGGCGGCGTCGCACCTCGCTGTCGAGAGAGATCCACAGCAGCTCCAGCATGAAAACGTCATCCTCCTCGACCGTAAATCTTCTTCTCCGCCAAAGACGCAGTACGATGGCCCTCAGAGGGGCTTGAGCTACGCGTGCCATGATCATTTGCTCTTGGCCGACGAAAACTTGGACGTTTTCTCACGTGCAACGTGGCATGTGAAGAGGATCTGCGTATCACTTAGAGAGGGAGTCCTTGTCTATTCGAAAGGCACTATACGCATCCTTGTCTTTCGGTTCACCCAGCTCGAACATCATCGCTCTGAGCGCAACTGCACTCTGGATCTCATACCTTGTATTATTGCTTCTTTGTCATTGTATATATATATATATGTATACCCCACATTGCGTATTGCGTATTTAAATTGCTGTCATCACTGTAACGACCGGTTTGAAAGACAGAGCTGCATTCAGAGGTTGACATTATTGGCTGGGGAAGGACCTCTGCTGCCTTGCTTTTTTATTTTTATTTTTATTTTTGTTTTCCTCTCTCGCCAGGCATATAACGACCATGTTCTAGATGTATAATCCTTAGAGAAAGGAATAATGACATGACAACCCTTTGCATACCCCAGCAAGCAGTGTACCGTCTGAATTTGCCCCCCGACTTTCGCCGCGTGGCTCCTCAATCTGCGCTTCGTCCTGTCCTTTGCGCTCAATAGCGAGAGGGATGATCCGAATCAAAAACAAAAAGCTGACTTTTCAGCATTCGCGCGCGGCCCCCCCGGCTGGACTAGTTCGTCAAGAAACGCAACGACCAGCCTGATTTGCAGTGGACCGTGCTATATGAACATCTACGCTCTGCAAAGGTCGCAAGGCGCATTCTCTCTCTCTCTCTCTCCACACCGTCATCTCGTTCTAAGAACGAACCCCCGTACGACTGCAAGCGAGATCACGAACGTCCGTTTCTCCAGTTCGACTCTTCTGCGCTCGACGTCATCGGGGCCAGAATGGCGAGCGCAGTGGGCGCCTTGGGAGCGTGTCTCCGTTGCGTTCCAAGGGGTGCGGAATGCGGATCATGACCGTCAAAGACGTGAGCAAGGCTGATTGCGTGTCTACATGATCGCTGGACGAGCGACGAGAACTGCCGTTTTTTGTGCAGCGCCAACCTCGGCTTGGGCGGTAGATTCAACTTCAAGCACCAAAAGCATAGAGAAACAAACGACGAAGGCCCGCAGAGCGGTGTGCAATCAAAATACATTTTGCTGTCCTCGGGTGCCTGGCACTTGCACCTACATCCAGAAATCCAGTAACGTGCAGCTGGTCCGGCTCGCAAAAGAATCTATGATCGGTCAGAATAATCGTACAATGCTGATGCTTCCCATTTCCGCTACGACCGTTCAGGCTGCCCCAGACCAAGTGGAGCCAGAATCTTCTCCCGCGTCACCTTGTTCGCCATTTCGCCGCCCCTCTCCAACGCGACTGCTCCCACGACGGCGTACATGGCTTGAGCCATGACGAGCTCCAAGCCAGAGCCCGACAGGTTATCTACTTTCTTTGGCCTCCACCTCAGCACGTTTTGTAGACCGTACTCCTTGCCAAGCTGCGCGAGCTTGTTCTTGCTCAGCACGGCGGATTTCTGACGCTCCGAGAGGTGCTCCAGGCCCTCGAGAAGAGGGTGTTCAAAAGGGTAGCGACCGTACGCGTCCGGGCCCTGCTCCGAGAGCGGATCCCGCGGTTTCGCTACGAGCGCCAGCGATGTCTGCAGGTCGACTATGCGTTTACCTGTGTGCACTCGTCAGGACTTGCTCACGCTGCACCTGAGTTGATGCCTGGAAAAACGTACCCATGTAGCTCAAACGATCGTTGAAACCTCTCCTTCCCTGATCAAAGCTCTTGTGCGTGATCGCCAACCATCTCGTCTCCTCGCTCAGCACAGATTCTCCGCCCTCACCCAAAAATCTGTTGTAAAAGTCGGCAACCTTCTTTGGGTCTTCGTTGCACGTCCACTCATTGCGCTTGTCCCTCGGTCGTATCTTGAAAGGCATCTGCATTCCTTTTGGCGTCTGCTGCCATCGTGGCCTCTCTGCACGGTCATTGTCTGCTTCCTGCGAGACGTACGGGGCCGTGGAGAACGTTCTCGACGAAGGGTGCCGACATTGTGAGCAGACAAAGGTGCGATTGGCGGACTGTGTCCAGGTCTTTGTGCTACCTATACATCGCAGCGGGCTTGAGGTAGTCGTCGCTAGTCTTCGCGCCGATGAACAGGTGGCCATTGAGGCTTGCATGCGAATCAATGATGAATATCCGTGTCAGTAAGTATTTCACTTTCTTTATTGAGCACTGAAACTTGCGGCAGACCTCTTTCCTCTTTCGGTCGGAGGATCCGTGCGCACGTCGCGTCCAGTACAGACTCGCCCAGTTACTTGGACTGCAGTCTTGAATGGTACGTCCGTTGTCCACGAGCCTCTTTCGTGTCTTCTACTGTTCAATCTTTTGAAAGTTCCTTGTAACACTCTTTGCAATGGGTTCTACATCGACCGATCCTTCGCTGGCCGATAGATTGGCAGACGCTCTACCCGCTCAGGCTGGCTTCAAGTTCTATCACATCAGCACACCTCCCAAACGTTCACCCGCTCTGTTCTCGGCTCCGCCAGGTGCTAAGCCCGAGAAAACGTACACGGAATCTCATTTTCTCAATGTATCTGTCCGTCATGGGGGCGAAGAAGTCTTCATATTTGCGATTGAAGTTCTGATCTACACTACGCGCCGACTCACTACGATATTCGTCTCGAAGGCCGATTCGACCGGATATCTGGCATTGCTCAAGCTGGGGAAAGGCCATTCAAGCCCTCTGCGAACGATTGCGACTTCTTTCCTTGGATATCTGGTAGAAAAAAGACAGAGAAAGGGCATCAGGCTGGTTCTCAGCCTCTTCGCTAGAGCCAACTCTCAATACCTTTTCCCAGGCAGTGTGGAGAACAAGGCCAAACATGTGAGCGATGATCGTGAGCTGGTGAGGTGGTGGTGCAGAGTGCTGGACCCAGTGCTGGCAAAGTACAAGGCACGTGGCCAGGAGGGTGAGAGGAGTGCGGCGCAAAGCGACACAACGTCTCAAGCTTACTTGATTGTGCCCGGCGAGGATACCATCGTACCTTACCTACCCCCACACGTGCGGCTGGATCCCGCCCGCCGGGCAAGATGGACTCATGGCCACCCTTTGCTCGAGATAGCAAAGCACCCCTCGGCGCCACCTCGATGCCTCGTCCCTCATTTCCCAGACGACCCAAAAGCGCGCTTCCTGGATGAACTCGACGACGAGCTTCCAGACAGCAGCACGCCATCAAGTCAGCTCCAGGCGTCGCCGTCAAAGCGTGGAAACGGCCATTGGCGCAGTGTGCGAAGCCTGGAGCAGTTCTGGGAAATGATGGCCTTTCGGCAAGAATGCTCGTCCGGCCGCCTCGTCGGTTTCATCTGGGTCGTTTTCACACCCCCGGAAGCCGAGAAGGCGGCTTCTCAGGATGCACATGGCTCGGCTCCTGGCTCGGCGTGTGAGCAGGACCCGCAGAGCACGCCGACGTCCCCGTCCCCGTCGTCGAAGCGCAAGTCGTCGCCACATCACGCCCGAGGCCGGCCCATGCCTCGTCGGAGAAAGAAGGCACTCAAAGGCCCCATCATACCTCGGACGCCCAAGATCAAGTCCGCGTCCGTCGCGCTAGCGTCAAAGTCCGTGCCCGAAGAATCAGAGTACTTCATCTGGCCGCCGTCCAGCAGAGGCGAGATCGTGCTCGCTGAGAAGGACTACAAAAAGGCAGCCGAGCGCCTGCTGGCGTTGCAGTTCAGGAACGAGGAGACGGCTGTGGCGAGCACGAAGACGTGGGTTGACGAGGTTGCCGTGCTCGCCCACCGAGGCGAGCGGTGGGGCCAGGACGTCGTTGGCCGCAAGGAGCCAGAATCTCCCGGCGTCGTGCAGACAACCTCTTCGGCTGTGAACACGTTGGGCGTTAAGCGGAAGGCCGACGCTGTCGCTGAGGCTCCGGAGCCAAGCAACGGCGTCAACACGCTCGGGTCCGGCCTCGTCAAGAAAAAGAAGAAGGTACAGCCGCAGCAAGCGTGACGAGAGAGCCCAAAAACAAAAATCAGCAGAGTGAGGAGGACCACGAAGGGATTTCGACTTTGAAAAGAAACGATCTGGACGTTCCATTTGATAGGCCATTTAGCGCATACGTGAAAACTTCTCATTGTGGATATTCTGTCTCGTGCGAAGATGACATTAAAAAAAGAAAACATGACCGCCCTTTTGGATGCCCTTTAGGTTCCCTGCCCCCTTTGTGCCGTCTCTTGTACATTCTGCTCCCCGATGCGAAAGTTCGTAAACACGTGATTAATCATACCGTCGTTAAAACCTCTCGCCAGGTCGCTTGGTCATGCCATGCGTCCAGTACACTCTCTTCTTGAGAGAGAGAGAAAGAGCTGAACGCAGGGCAAGGCGCAGGCCCATGTCAGGCTATTGGTTGTGGTTAAACAAGAAAGGTCCTAAAAAATCCCTCCTGCGATCCCAGCATACGTTGAGCAGAATTATGTTTTCGGACCTCGCAGCTGAGAAACAAGCACGCAAAAGTAAGAGCATACAAACAGACAAACGCACAATCAATAGAGGTATGTTGTTTTGATGTTGTTTCACGTTATGAGACTTTTTTTTTTGGTCCTCGGTTGTGCGAAGATTCTCAGAATACGGTGCCGTCGGATACGATCATGATGGGAGGTTCCTTTGTGTTGGGCCGTGAAACTTCAGCGAGCTCGCGACCGCCCTTCCACGTGCCGGCCTCAAGCATCTGAGCCAGGGTGAGCTTTGCGTTGAGCTGCTTGTTGACTTCGACGAGCAACTCATCCAGAAAGCCGACAGTAACCGCTCTCCATTCAATAATGACATCGTCGTCCGTGGTGAACAGCGGTACGACCTCCATTCCACCAGACATGGCAGCCTTGTAGGCCTCCAGTCCACGCTGCATGTCTTCCTCTTTGAGAGTCAACAGACCGGTGTCAACGAGCAGTCCGCCATTTCGGTACTCTGGTAGACCAGTCATGAGCTCGGCACCGGCGAAGTGAACGTTGAGGAGCCGCTGCATGGGAACCATGAGCGAGTAGCACAGCCACTGTGTGAGTTTGTGGAATGGGACGATGGACTCCCATTCATGGATCGACGATAGGATCTGCAGCGGCCAGGCGTCGCCGAGAGACTGGCCGTCGATACTCGTCCGCGTCGCTGGCCAGATGGGGCCAAGCGCGTCCATGAGGAGGTTCCAGAAGGTAGGGAGAAGGATGATGGGCACCGAGGAGACCTGGGTAGTAGGGTGCTCGAGTAGCCAGTTCAGCATGTTGCCCGGCCGCCGCTCCTCACCGAAAACCTTGGTGTTCTCGAGAGCGTCTGCCAAGCGCATGAGCAAACCCGTCCGTCCTTCCAGCCCCGCGATAGGATTTGTGTCCGAGACCTGCAGACCCTTGGCCATGGTGGCGACGTCGATGGAACGCAGTCCCTTGCTGTCCACCTGGCAAGGTTCGTTGGGGTTGCTGCTGAACATGCCGACCTTGAACATCTCCAAGCTCGCGACAGCAAGCCCCTCGCTCCGTCGGTAGATCTTGCCGTTCTCCTTGCTCTTGTACTGCCACTGTGTGCCGGCCCCCGCGTCGAGGAGCACGGAAACAAGGAACAGATCGATGAGCCTCCGGCAGCGTTCCTGCGCATCAACGGTGGAGGGCCATGTTGCCAGCAATTGGTCCACGCGTGGGCGGCCACCGACCTCGAAGTGCTGCCAACGGCCGTGCGGGGGGATGGTGTCATAGCCTTCGGCGGCGTAATCTCTCTGCACCAGGACAAAAAAAAACGTTTAGATAACTCTTCACGTAGGAACGTTGAGGCACGGAAGACGCCATACCTTGATGATGGAGACCACATAGCTCGCCGTCTCGGCGAACTTGCCCATGTCCACGTCGAAGTGCTTCAATTGGTTCCTCTTCGCCTTTTCGAGCACCAGTTTGCTCCTCTCGCGGACGGCATGAATGCTCCGCAAGTAGGCGACCGGGTCCTGCCATGGGTCGGGGGGCTTGGGGAGAGGAATGTCTGGTATCTGGGGCACCATCTTGCTGAATGGACGAGAAGCGTGACCGTTGGCAAGTATACCGTTGCCCTGACTGTTGGGTGGGCTTTTGTTGTTCACAGAATTTGTAGACCGCCTCGAAAAGATACCCATGTTTCGTGTGGTTGCACTGCGCTGCAGCTAGGAGATGCCGGGCCCTGCAGATCACCCGTGCTTAGCGAACGACTGTGTGTGAATGTGCGTGTGCGCGTGGTATTTGTAAAAGGAGCGGCACGCTTAGAAACGGGCGAGCCGGATCGTTCTGCGTGTGAAAGGCGAGTGCTGGCCGAAGAATCTTCGACAAGAAAAGGGAGGAGGAGGAAGGAGATGGATGAGAAGTTACTTTCGGGGAGCGAAGAAGAAAAGGGACTAGGGAGCAGAGGAAGGATTACAGCCGCGATGCGAAGAGAGGAAAGGCGGGCTGTCAGGATGGAGGGGCCACGGGCGGCGGGCCAAGGGGGGGGGGGAGGGGGCGGATCAGTTAAGCGCGACGAAGGAGAGAGCCGGGTGGAGAAAGAATTGGGATCTGACTCCGTCGGAGGACAGAGGTGGTTTGGGTCGGCAGCCAATACGTCCTTGCTGCGTCTAGTGGATCGCGATGGCCTATGGGAAGGGGGGGGGGCGGGAGGGTTTGGTGGGAGTTAGAGGGGAAAGGCAAGGCCGGAGGGGGCGCCCACAAGGGAGATTTAGCGGGTGAAGAGGCAGCGCCGCCTTCAGAGGGAGGGTTAGGGGGGCTTTAGGGGGGGGTAGGGGAGGCCTTAGGGGAGGGCTAGGGGGGGGACCCGCGAGCGATGGGAGGGCGCCAGCAGAGCGAGGGATGGCGAACAAAGCCACACCTTAATCGCACATCTTTCGCCAGCAGCACCACGTCCAGCACGACCGGCGCCAAGTCATCTCCGCGCGCCCTCAACATTGTCTGGCCGCTGACTCGGGCGGTGCAGCGTTCCAGAAGTTCCAAGGCGCTCCGCTACTGCACCACACCTCGTTTTTTTGACTTTTGGCTCGCTCGAAGTCGAGAGTCGCTAGCCAGCACTGGGCACGCGCCCGGCGTGCCGCGATTCACATGCCACACTGCATCACGCAGACGTGCCGCGCGCAGGCCAACATTCGCTCTGCAGCCTGGCAGAGCCAACGCCCGCCGGCAGGGAAAGAGGAAGAGCACACGGCGTCAGCATATGCCTCTTCAGGCACACGAACGCGTGATCGCGCTGGGCAATCGCAGCGCAGATCCTCAGTGCAATTTCCCGTGCCCGGGCGCTAGAGGGGGTGACCCGCCTGTTGCCAGGCAGCCACGGCCGCGACCGGCACCTTGCCCGCCGCCGTCCGTGCGTGCTCGACCTACCCCGCCAAAGCACCGCCGATCCGACTACACACGTGTGATCCAGACTCAGCCAGCCCGCCGGACTGCGCTCTTCAGTACCGTGCTTGTTGAATCGCGAGGGCTCACCGAAGAGATCCCACCGCAGCGGACATCCCGGCCGCGAAGACAGTCGGCCCTTGGTTAAGCACACGGCCCGAAGGCATGATGACGGCGAGAAGAGCCACCCACGCGGGCTCGTGGTACGTTCCCACTCTTCGAGCTGGAGCTTCCTGGCAAGTCGTGACTGTCTCCGTCGTACTAAGGCCTGAGCCAGGTACACCGATGATGAACGTGAGTTGTCAGGCCAGCTGGACAGCTTTCTTGCTGCCGTTCCTAGCAAGACTGCGTGTATCGGCACCCAGTCTGCCAAGGAAGACCCCGTGGACATTCCCGTCTCGAATGCCAGGGCCATCATAGCACCGTACGCCGAAATGACTCCAGACACCCGTGTGAGATCTTGCGCTCATGGCATGCTCGCAGGCACGCTGGCTACTCGTACTCGGGGCCTGCTGCGGCATGGGCCTATAAGGCGGTGGACTGGTCCAATGTGTAAGGCAAAGAAGAAGGCACTCTGGATCTTGTCGCGGTGCTCGAGGCTGACGAGAGCGGACAGCAAGCGGGTGTTCCTGTTGGGCCCGTCCCATCACTACTACCTCGAAACATGTGCCCTGTCGCGATGCACGACGTACGAGACGCCGCTGGGCGATCTCAAGCTCGACATGCCCACCATCGCCGAGCTGGAGAAGACGGGCAAGTTCTCGCACATGTCCCGAGCGGCCGACGAGGACGAGCATAGCCTGGAGATGCACCTGCCTTACATCTACAAGATGCTCTCTCGGTAAGCGTGTGCAGACTTTTTCTACCGTCACCGCCGCTCTCGAACCGCTGACTCGGTGCACGCAGCAACTTTGCCTCGCCGGCCGACTTCCCACCGCTCATTCCAATCTTGGTTGGATCAACGAACCGTGCGACTGAAAAGGCGTTTGGCGCTCTCCTTGCCCCTTACCTCGCTGACCCGTCCTCCATCTTCATTGCCTCCTCTGACTTCTGCCACTGGGGCTCCCGCTTCCGCTACACGTACTACCAGCCCGCGAGCGGACCCGCCGTGCACCTGAACTCAGCTAAGCGGCCCTCCGACCGCGCGATTCATGAGAGCATAGCCGCGGTCGACATGCAGTGCATCGACGCGGTAGAGACCGGTGTGCACGACGAATTCCTGCGTGTGCTGGAAGAGACGGGAAACACGGTCTGCGGAAGGCATCCCATCGGGGTCGTCATGGCGGCCGTCGAGGTCCTGGAGAAGGAAGGCAAGGCCGATCCGGCCAAGGTATGTCCTTTCTGCTTTTTGCCTCCCGTTTCGTCTTCAGCGCCATTTCCTTCAACCACAAACATGCGGCTTCTTGATGAGAACGTTTTGCTAAACACGTCACGCCACAGGGTCAAGGTCGATTCAAGTTCGTGCGGTATGAGCGCAGCAGTCTGGTCACAAGTCCGCGAGACAGCAGCGTGAGCTATTGCAGCGCTTTCGCGGTATTGTAGTCTAGTCTCCCAAGTATCCTTCTCCACAACCAGCACGTGGGCGCCATTCGTTTGCCAAGAGGCACATCCACTACTCCAAACGTAGTAGAACAAAGCCGTCGTCCCTCTCCCAAATCGTAGTGATGCCTCCTTTGTGATTGCACGAGGCAGTTAGAGGCGTGCTTACATGCGCGGTGGAGAATTAGCGCCGCCCGCGTTCTCTTAGTCGTGGCCCACATGAGACTATCTACCCGTAGCGCATTTACCATGTTCTTTTTTTCCTACGTACAAAAATTGTATGCGTTCATAATCCAGAACGACGCCGAGCGAACGCCTCCTCGTCTATCCCTGGTACCGAAACCGCTGCCCCACTGGCGTGGACATTGACGATAGGTTGTGAATCTCAACCGGACATCTGCAACGACAACGCAGAATTTGCTGGCGCTCATTCTCTTGACAGGACCAACCACTGCATCGTTTCTTGTGACTGGCTTGTTGCTCGCTCTCCACGCTCCGCCTGCTGCGATTGTTCAGTTGGCGTCCGTGACTTTGAATAGCTACTGGGACTTGTGGTCCGACAATGCCGGCTCTAAAGTTCAGAAGCCCACAAGAAGGCTGCAATTATGTTCACTATAGCTCACTGAAAGGCGTCGTCTCTATTTTTTATTTTTATTTTTTTTTTGTCTGCACACTCATCTCGCTGAGGCCACTAGGTGGACGAGTCTTCGATTTGTTCCTACCGAAAGCAGGTTTGGACCGTTCTTTTCCCTCCCAACTCCTTGCAAAATGGTCAACACGCCACCTTGATCCATTTAGGACCAAGTTTTCACTACGCAACGAGAGTCGCAGTTCCAAGTAGGTCCCTGTCCCTCACAAGTCTTGCTGTTCACGTTGGTCTAAATATTATTGTAATACGGCGTGAAGCCAGGCAGTATTCTAACACCTCAACAAAACACTCCCCGTTCCAGTGATAAGATAAGGATAAGCGCAAGACCAGGGACAGAAATCCCGCACCTTGCTCCGCGACCGTTCCAGTGAGTCGGGAGGATCCCAGGAAACGAAAAAGAGAGGCTTGGTGACGTGAGGAACATTCCGCAGGATTCTGCCGAGACCGCAATTCTCCGACAGCGAAGAAGGTGTTTCACGCTCACCACCCGGACGGGACAGCCTTTCATTGGCTTGACGACTCGAGCGGCGTCGAGACAAGGAAAGGCTGCGGGATTGCGTGCTCGCCGCCTTCGCCGGCCATCTTGTGGTTCGAGATGTGAAGGCGCTTCGGCGAACGGCCTCAACCCCGAGCAGAGCATAAACTTCACCGTCGTCCGGCTTGTAGTCTGCCTGCCCGAAAATCTGCGCCGGTGCGTGCTCGTCGGGCCGTGGACGGAGTTCAGCTAGAGACTCGCCAACCACCTCAACTTCCGGCGACATTTCGCCCACGTCGTTGCCGGCCGAGGAGCTTGCTCGGCTCATCGCGCGAGTTTGGGGGCATGTCAGAGTGAGGCACGTTGCTGGTTGAGGTTTTGGCCGCTGCAAGTCCATCGCGCAGCTCTGTACGACGAATTTTGGTCGAAAACGTTCCTCGCCGTGAACGAGTGAGTCCGGCTTCAGGCGCTGAGCGTGGTCCTTTGTCTACGTCGACTGGGCCAAAATGAATCAAGACAGTCCACTTGCCGTGCGGATTGGAGCTAGCGAAGCTCCTGTTTGAGGACCAAACCGCCTACTTAGAGGCGACTGAAGGATATTTACAGAGTTCAGCCTAAGATGATGCATGTCCAAGCGCTCATGAGTGAACATTCATCAAGGGAGCCTACATACACGAACTGTACCGTCCATTTTCTTCAGAATGCTGCGCCCTTTTCTTTCCCTTACCACCAAGGGTCTTCACGACCCCAGAACAGAAGCGAACTACCGATCAGTAGGCAGTTGAGCACACCTATGAGGTGACCACTAGCAGCTTCCCTTACGCCGTACGACTTTACGACGAAGTAGTCCGTCGCCGTCGTAACCAATCCGAATGCTGTAAGTATACCAAGCGCCTTCCTATCCCTATACCACGCGCCAAACGTCAGGATAAGCAGTCCGTTCTGGACGTTGCGCGCCGCTATCGCGGTTATGAGCGCCTTCTGCGTATCCTCGACCTTCTTGGCCTGCCGGATCTCCTCCGGGCTCGACTCGATCGCGCCGGGATGTTTTTGCGTCGCAGAGGCGGGAAGAAGTGGGATGCCGAAGCCGGTCGCGAACTGGGCTGGGTTGGCGAAGCCGCCGAGACCGAAGACGGTGAGTTCTGCTGTGCCGATGAGGAGGGCGAGACACTCGGCTGGGGGAGGCAGGTTCTGAAAAAGGTTGCGGGCCGTCGAAGCCATGGCGCCTTTAGATGGACGCACGTCTTTTCCTTTCAAAGGGACGAGAAGGAAATGAAGGCTTTGAAAGAGTGTCTGCGGTACGGGCTATGTGACTGGAAAGAAAGTTGGAAGTAATGCAGTTGTTGCTCGCTCTTTTAAAGATCTTCGTCAGCATTGGTAAGACCCTCCGTCGGAGAGCCGGAATGAAAGCAAGAAAAGCGACGAGTTCACGGCTGGCAGGCCTTGTGTGACACAAAAATTTGGGTCGATGACCGTTTTCTTTTCGTTTTACTTCCTTTGAATCCTCACATGATTCTATTGGGGAGCAGCAAAACGGTGCATGTGCAAGTGAGGATTGTAGAATGAATGTTGAACGAACGAACGTCGACGCGAAAGAACGTGACTACGCGCCAACCAGGCTACGTCAGTGGGGCTGATGGTCATCCGGAGTCATCGACATCTCGCATAAGTTACCGATTGCAGTCCCTTCGCATTTGAAGACAACCTTTGTGACAGCGTTCGTCGCCTTTCATGGCTGAAGTCTTCTTTTCCACTTCACCATGGGTGTCACCGGCCTCTGGAACGTCGTCCACCCATGTGCCCGTCCGATCAAGATCGAAACGCTGAACAAGAAGCGTCTCGCTGTCGACGCTTCGATCTGGATCTACCAGTTCCTAAAGGCCGTGCGCGACAAAGATGGCAACGCGCTGCGCAACAGCCATGTGGTCGGCTTCTTCAGGCGAATATGTAAATTGCTGTATCTTGGCATCAAACCCGTGTTCGTGTTCGACGGTGGAGCCCCCGCGCTGAAGAGGCAGACGATCAATAACCGCAGAAGAAGACGCGAGGGTCGTAGAGACGATGCCGTCAAGACGGCAGGTAAGCTGCTTGCCTTGCAGATGCAGCGGATGGCGGAGGAGGAAGAGAACAGACGCAAAGATGCTCGGGACAAGCCCGCGCCTGCGGAGGAGGAGCCTCTTCCCGACGAGCTGGTGTATGCGGAGGAGATTGCGTTGACGGCGCAAGAGCGTCAGAAGAACCGCACCTTCAAGAAGCAAGATGCCTATCACCTGCCAAACCTCGATGCGGACCTAGCGCAGATGGGTCAGCCTAACGATCCGAGGATCATGAGCTTGGAGGAGCTGCAGCACTACGCGAACCAGTTCCAGAGCGGCGAGGACATCAACGTGTACGACTTTTCGAAGATCGACTTCGACAGTCCCTTTTTTACAAGTCTGCCGGCAAGCGACCGGTACAACATCCTCAACGCCGCGCGACTGCGAAGCCGACTGAGAATGGGCTATTCGAAGGAGCAGCTCGACGTCATGTTCCCGAATCGCATGGACTTCTCCCGATTCCAAATCGAGCGCGTGAGGGAGCGTAACGAACTTACGCAGCGGCTCATGCAGATCAACAACGCCGAGGGCGATCTCACCTTCGGATCCGGTGCCATGAGCAGAATAGCAGGAGAAAGAGGCAGAGAGTATGTGCTCGTACGCAATGACGGTGTAGAGGGCGGTTGGGCCCTAGGCGTAGTTAGCAACGAGGGGAAGAAAGATCAGCCGATCGATGTTGATGCTGAAGAAAACGCCACAGATCAAGAAGGAGAATCGGACGAGGACATCGAGTTCGAGGACGTGCCTATCGAAGGTGTTAACAGGCTCCCTAAGCGACCGCAGCCTACTCATCCTGCAGCCGATCTTCTACGCCGAGATATGGACCGTCGAAAAGCGTTGTATGGTGCACGAAGACGCAAAGCTGGCAGTACGCGCAGAGGGGCAGCGGCCGAAAGTCGAGATTCACTGTTTGTACAGTCAGACTCTGAAGCAGAGGACGAGGAATGGGAAGATGTCTTCGAGGATGCTGCCGGCCAAGATGCGATCATGGTCGACGAAGATGAGGACTTGCAAAGAGCAATCGCACTGTCGATGCAACAGAACACGGTAGAGAACGGTGGCGAGGACGATGACGAGGACGACTACCGCGAGGTATTTGCACAAAGAAGGGCTGCTGATGCGAACCCATTCGCAAACGCCGGTGGGAAAGCAATTGCACACGTCGCTAACGTCCGGTCTCACGAGGCTACTTCAAAATTATCCGCTCTGGAAGAAAGTGATGACGAAGATGCAATAAATTTCCAAGCAGCTCTAATGGAATCACGAAATGCCAAACAAAAACAGAAGTCGCCGGCATCTGCAAGAATTGTGCCTGCAGCGAGGCCGGACTCGCCTTCGGTTACTGCTCGCGCTGCAGGATTTGATGGACCGCTACCATTTGAGAAGCTCAGTCTAGGTTCGTCCTTGCTAGGAAAAAAGAAGATGGATAAACTTGAGCAAGATCAGGCAGGCGGGTTTGAGCGCCAGCTAGTCGAGCCAAAGCCGAAAAAAGAGGAAGCCAGGCCGCTTCCGCCTTGGTTTACAGGTGACCTTGACCACGACATGGCTGCGCAGAGAAAGGTAGAACAGGAGCAGCGGGAGCGAGACCTGAAGTTGGCACAGCGAGCGGCTGAAAGCAGGCAGTTTGAGTTTCAACCTCGTGAGAGGATTCGCCAGCATCAGAACCATGAGGTTATCGATCTCGAGGCGGAACCAGAGAAGGCTCAGGAAGTAATTATTGTTGATTCAGAGCCTGAGCTTGACCCCGATATGTCACAAACGCAAGCTTTCCCTGCCGGCCTGCCTGCATCCAAACCGGACCACTTGAACGAGGAAGCAGTAATACAACCCCAGAAGGAAGAAGTTGCACTTGGAGATGTTTCACCGCATTCTGCACTACCACCGACTCAGATGGAGTCGGGTGGGCTGAATATCAGCGCAGCCGATTCACAAGCAGTCGAACACCATTTCGAGTGGGAGGCCAGCGACAACGAGCCTGAGGAAACACGATCTCCCAGGTCGCCGAAGCAAGTGAATGAACCAAAGCCGGGCGGTACTGAATCTGGAGACTCTGATGAGGAAGACTTTGAGGATGTAGTTCTTGACGCCCCGTCCTCCGATCCTCACGCTCAAGAATCAACTTTTCTACCCCCCACCCAGCCGGTTGAATCGTCCACAACTCCAGAGCTGACGAATCCAGCTCGATCTGAAGAGGCGATAGAATTTGAAGTCGCGGAAGATGAGGATGTGTACTCTGACCCCGAAGACGAGGAGCTCATTCTTCAAATGATGCAAGAAGAAGAGGAGCATGCTAGATTCACGTCTAGTCTCAATCAGAGAACGGTACAGCAGAATATTGCAGACTACGAGAGAGAGCTTAAACAGTTACGAACCCAACAAAAGAAGGATCGTCGGGACGCGGATGAAGTAATACAGACGATGATCACTGAGTGTCAACAGCTACTCACGCTTTTTGGCTTGCCGTACATCACGGCACCGATGGAGGCGGAAGCGCAATGTGCGGAACTTGTTAGGCTCGGCCTCGTCGACGGCATCGTGACCGATGACTCCGACGTGTTCTTGTTTGGAGGAACGAGAGTATACAAGAATGTTTTCAACCAGGCAAAGTTTGTGGAATGTTATCTGGCCACAGATCTTGAAGCTGAATTTGGCCTCACAAGACAGCGACTCATATCCATCGCACAACTCCTAGGCAGCGACTACACGGAAGGACTGCCAGGTATCGGCCCGGTCACGGCATTAGAGATCCTGTCCGAGTTCGACGATCTAGTCGCGTTCAAAGAGTGGTTCAACGCCGTGCAGCAGGGTCAGCGCTCAAAGGACGCTGACGCCAACAGCGCTTTTCGAAAGAAATTCCGTCGCAACGCGGCAAAAATCTTCCTGCCCGTGTCTTTCCCGAATCCCCAGGTAGAGAAGGCATACCTCGAGCCGGAAGTTGACTCCGACCCTTCAGAATTCGTATGGGGTGTTCCGGACCTTCAGGCCTTGCGGGCGTTTCTCATGAGCACGATTGGTTGGAGCAACGAGCGCGTCGATGAGATCTTGGTGCCTGTCATCAGAGACATGAACCGTCGTGAACAAGAGGGCACGCAGGCAAACATCACAGCGTTCTTTGGTGGCGGTGTGGGAGCTGGTGCGTTCGCACCGAGGCGTCGTGCAGAAGGTACTAGTAAGAGATTGGAAAGCGCTCTTCACAAGATCGGTGACAGAGCAAAGGGCAACATCAGACGCGATGACGATAACGATAAGGAAGACGACGAGGCGCTCCTCGGTCGACGAGACGGCTCTAGGTCAAGGAATGGAAAGCGGACCAAGCGCGTGACGGGCCGATCAGAGACTCTCGGTGCAGAAGAGGACGACGAGAACTTTGAAGAGCCACAAAAGAAAACCAGAAAGATAGCAACAGCGCGTTCCAAGACGTCTGCTCAACCCCATGATTGATCATATGTGTAAATGTACTATAGAACGAGCGGCTTTGTCCTCATCCCAAGACGATGTGAACACTTCAGATCTATAGAACCTCCGTACTCTCGTGTCCTAGACGTGCCTGTTACTTGCTATCCTCTCGAACGCTTTTTTGGCCTGGCGGATGCTCAGAACGTCTAAAATGCTCGACAAACTTTGTCCGGCTTTGGCAAAGATAACATCGTGAGCCGTTAAGCCAGAAAGGCGCCGTCTACAATCACGACCGGGCTTCTCGAGCACATATCGAATCCAGAACAGTTCCCACGCATAATTTGTGTTCACGACGTGTATAGAACCCAGACACCCGCTCAGCTCAACATGCTGCGTGAACATCCTCCGTCGGATTTCTGCTCGACGCATTTCCAAAAGCACGAAACCTGCATGGGGGAAAGGACGAATATGGAAAGATGTGGGGCTTTTACCATCACGCTGGCGGCCTCGAAAGAATCCTCGCCTTTGATACCGTATTTCTTTGGGAACTCGAAGACAAACAAAGCGTAAGTAAGAAAGATGTGCAATACTTCGCGTCGTGGGCGATGTTGAACCAAAGGGCACGAATCTTCATGCCTACATCGCAATACTCAGTCACCGGTAACAGTGAATGGCGATAGTGTTCTCAGGAGAATCTCAAGCATGGCGTAGAATCCTCAACGACACTAGCCTCATCATGAGAATACTATGCAACGACTGAAGAGTTTTGCCGTTGTAGCTACCATCAACAAGAATGAGCAGCTAATGAACTACAAGTTCTGCTTGAAAGCACTCCAGCTTACCATGATTGCGAGGCACGAGGTTTTTTTTTTGGCCTTGGTTGATGTAATTGTATAGATGGAGATGATTTCTTGGTGACGAGGGCGCGTGACCGGACGAGAAGAACAGCAACGTATGGCTTAGATGCGACGAACTGACTGTCAACGCGTTGCACACTTGCACGATGGGTATTGGATTGACATAGAGGACGTACTCACGAGAAGACGATCATTCGGAATTTTGTCACAACATGTTGGTACACTTGACTCTATTAGACACACTCATACATACGAGGAATTCCGTGACGTACGGAGAACGGACATGATATCCGCGGCACTATGCTTTGAGCATGTTGAAGCTTGATTCAGCCTAGAGTAGTCAGAACAATCCGCTGCATGGCAAGACTAGTCCTCACACTTGATTCAGCTTCATGCAGTATTGCACTGCAGATGTTCCTCTGCATGGCCATGTTTCGAATGGAGATAGGCGATCTCCAGGTTGGGGAGCTGAGTTGACGCAATGGTCAAGTCTTTAAAGTGATCGTCCGTACTGAAACCGGAAGACACTCATATCAGTCCTTGCTTCTGTAGATCCAAGTAGACTTTCTCCGGCATGACATTGCCTTCAGAGTCTTCCATCTGTACAACATCCGCCGCGGCCTTTTCTTCTCTCTTGGCCTTCTGTATCTTTGCCCATAGTTTCTGAGCCTCCTCAATCCGTGTAATGTCTCGAAACAGCGGCGAGCTCGTGATACCTAGGCACTTGAGGCCATACACGTGCCTTGACTCGTTAAAGTGCTTATCAAAAGCACGACGACCCATATACGTGAAATTGCCGCATATCTCGCATTCAAACTCCACACCCAGACCATGCAGCTTGTACAGCCAGAAAGGAATTGGTTTGCCCGTCCAGTCAAGAGGCAGCTTCAACGGATTGTAAATCTTTTCATTCTCATCGTCATCATCTTCCGCGCCATTCTGACCTGCGGCTTCAAAATCATCTTCATTCAGCGCTTCTAATTCTTGCGCTCGTTCACGCTCTGTCATAGCTGCCTTGCGTTCGACGTTGTCGCGTGTGTCACTGCGTTGTGTTTGCATTGCTGCCGCAAGCTTTTTTACCCGAAATTCGCGATCAGCAATGGCTTTCTCTCGTAGCCGACTGGCACCGGTCGTCATGCCGTTTTCTACCCTCTCCTTCTTGCGTTCGGCATTTTTGATGTGTTTTTTGGAATTGAAATGATGCTGATATACGTTCTCATTGCCGAACTCTTTCTCACAGGCTTCGCAATACGTTGCACTGTCATTCCTAGGAGTTGCTTCCTCCTGCTCCCAACCAGGCACTTGGCCGGCAGCCCACGCCTTCTCAAACTCATCCTCAAACTGAGCAAACAGCTTGTCCAAGTTCTCGAGCGGCCGCGTCTTCCTCATGAAGCCCTCCAGATAAGCTGCCAGGTTGCGCACATATTGTAGATACTCGTCTGATAGCTTGTCCTTTTTCTTGATGTTTGAAAAGTCGTCGAATGAGTCCAAATACTTGATGTAAGGTATGCGACGGCCAGTCTTTAGACTTGGGAGATTGAGGTACTGCTCGTGAAGGTCATACATATCAAAGTAACGACCGTAAAACTCTTCGCCTGTGAACATGCCATTGATCACCAGTGGCATGCGCTCGCCTTCGCCGGGCGCAGGCTTTCTGTATGCTACTTCTAAATTTTCCGCAGGCTGATTGGGATATCGCTTGTGGTACTCCTTGATGTCCGCGACTTGCTTCTGGAACGCTTCAAAGGAATTTCCCAGCGATAGGTCCTGGCTCTCTTTCAAGCGGTCGTCCGTTCTTGTCTTGTAGATGTCCAGCAGTGCTTTCGCTTGAGTGTGAAGGTTGTCGAGAAGTTGCGCCATCTCGTGGTCGCGGTTGAGGCGGTAGCGATCTTGCTTAGGCTCTTCGACATACCTATCCGCAATCGCCTGCTCAAGCCTCTCAATGTCCTCATGGAGGTATCTCTGCTCTTCGAAGACCATCTTGCGCAAGCGGCGTCGAGATCCGTACCGAAGTTATCAATGCTGAAGAAACCGGCGACTCGCGAGGTAATCTAGTCGTGCGAGATTGCGGAGCATGCAGGACGTTGAGCAGAGGATTCGCTGCGCAAAACGTTTGATGCTGCTGAACGACATGGATGTTCAAGAAAGCAAACCGCAGCCTGATCCCTTCTGGTGGCCAGCCTTAGGCAGTCGTCCACATCACGTGCCTCGTTCAGCCATTTGAGCCTCGAAACCACGAACCTCACGTTTGCTGCTGAATTCCGGCCTGCTGGTGGCCTTGGTAGGATGAAAAGATACCGGAATTTGCCCTGGTGCTGACAAGCTGCGTCCTTGTCGGCATCAGGCTGAGATGCGTACGCTTTCTGTGCTCAAAACGTAACTGACCACCCAATTTTTCCCTATTGCAGTCATACCTCGCTGGGTTTAATCAATGAATTCCGAGCTTTTCTTCAATCTTCTTTCAAGCGCAAACTTCTCGACGTCTTTGGGATCATCTTTTCGTTGTTGCGATGGCACTGCCAATCCCTACAACTGCATACATGTCCATTAATCCCCTGGAGCCAGTCCTTGTCTTTCGAAGCGGTGCGGAAGCGAGGTTGTACCAAAACCACTATAACAGCTTAGCACGTATCTACCGAGATCGCCCACGTCCGTTCTGTTTTTTACAAGCAATCGTGTCCTCTCTAACGATGTCATAGATTGTGTTTATCTTCCAATCCCACCAGGTCTTGAGTGTGTTCGTACGTCAAGGCGAGGAGATGTTGCTTTCGAATTCAAGACAGCCACTCAGGCCAAAGACTTTGAGCGTGTGATTCAAGTGGGTCGAATGTACTCTTTGGATACCATCAGCAACGATCGCTATGCGCGGACTGTTTACGTTGGCGAGTTACTCGTTTGACACGATGAGCGCTCGGCTTGGTGTATGATGGGCTACAGTTTCTCAACACCAGCTTGAGCTGCTAAACCTTGGTTTGCACGATCTCAATTCTAAATTTTGTTTCCTTTCGAAAGTCCTGATACTAGTTCGGACAACTTGAGCCTGAAAATCTTCTGCCTTTTTCTCTCTCTTCGATTTTCTGCTTTATCTTATCTTCGGCGAGCTTTCAACCTCTTGTTACGAGATCGGCTGGCGGGAATTCATGCAGCATCCCGCCGATTCTCGCGCGACTAGTGCACACCTACCCATATGAGCTAGGCCTATCACGCGCAGTGGAGCTCATTTGGTAATGTAGTTGATAGCGAAACGTACGCACTATCTCTACTTTGATCAGATCAAGCTTTATTTCGTTTGTTTAGATGGTTGGTCGTAAACGAAGCAGCACCTCATCATATCCGTAGTTATATTTCACGCACAATCAGGCACCTAAGGGACGGTTCAAGTGCCAGATCAAGGGCTGTAGCAAAAGCAGCTTTGTAATCCCAATTCCTCTCAGAGCGCTTACATGATGCCGGCGCCATTCAAGCAACTGTCAACATGGCAGGAAACTGCGCGACAAATGCAAGAGCATAGAGATGTCACGATCGCAGCGATTGAACCAAAACTGCCACCGCTGCCTGCTGAGCTACCGTTAAATGTCACCACGGTTCCCAAGCAGATTTTAACAGAACGGGAAATTGAACTGACCGAGAGTTCACCGGAATATCTAATCAATGCCTTGGCTGCTGGTTTTGTGTCCTCAAAAGAAGTAACGAACGCGTTTCTTAGAAGAGCGGCCTTGGCACAACAGCTGGTTGGGATTCTCTATCCCTTTTACGATGAAGTCTCACGATCTGACATTAGTTCTAGGTCAACTGCGTGACAGAACTGTTGCCCGAAAAGGCTTTGAAACGAGCCGCTGAGCTCGATGAGTACTATGCTGAACACAAGAAGCCGATTGGCCCACTTCACGGGTTACCGATCAGCGTCAAGGAGCACATCGGTATGAAGGGCTTGGATTTGAATGCCGGATTCGTCGGCTGGGTCGGAAATGTAGGAAAAGATGATGCCTTGATTCTCAAGCTTCTATGGAATGCGGGAGCTGTCTTTTACGTGCGAACAACACAACCGCAAACGCTCATGCACCTCGAAACATCCAGCAACCTGTATGGAGAGACGGTGAACCCATATAACCGCAAACTCACTTGTGGTGGCTCCTCTGGTGGCGAAGGAGCGCTCATTGGCATCAAGGGCAGCTGCTTAGGCATAGGAACGGACATCGGAGGCTCGATTCGTAATCCGTGTGCGAACAATGGATTGTACGGCCTTAAGCCCACGACAAAACGGCTGCCAAATCTAGGCTGTCATGCGACGATGCTGAACCAGGAGCATATAGTCCCGACCATCGGTCCTATGACCACAAGCCTGGAAGGGGTGAAGATTTTCATGAAGACCTTGATTGATGCAAAGCCATGGCTTTATCAGTCGGCTTTGCTGCCCTTCCCTTGGCGCGGTGACGAAGACCTCCTTCCCAAAGTCGATGGCAAGACGAAGCTAAAGGTTGCAATCATGTGGGACGACGGCGTCGTCAAACCCCACCCGCCTATCTTGCGAGCTCTGAAAACAGTATCCGAGGCCCTCAAGCCCGTTCCGGAGATCGAGCTGGTGGACTGGACCCCTCTCAAACACGACTACGCATGGTCCATCATCGCCTCGTTGTACTTCGCCGACGGTGCCGCCGAAGAAAAGGCCGCCATCGCTCTCACCGGCGAACCGCGACGTCCGCTCACGGACTTCATCATCACGGACAACGAGTTCGTGAAGCCCTTGTCCATAGCCGAGATGTGGGAGTGGACGGGGAAGCGGGACGAGTACCGCGACGAGTACGCGAGGCACTGGAACGACACCGCGACGGGAAAGGACGAGTTCGGGGCTCCCACGGGCTGTGTGGACGTCATCCTGTGTCCAACCGGACCAGGTGCCGCCCCGCCGCTTAACTGTGCCAGATATTGGGGCTACACGTCGCAGTGGAATTTGCTCGACTACCCGGGCTTGGTCTTCCCCGTCACGCAGGTCGACCCAGCAGTCGATACCAAGGAGGAGGGATACCAGCCGCGCAATGACAAGGACAAGTACAATTACGAACTCTGTCAGTACTCACCACGTTCGAGTAAGATGTTCAAAAATTAACCTGGGTGACACAGATGAGCCAGAGATGTACCGCGATGCTCCCGTCAGTTTGCAGCTCGTTGGTCGGCGTTATGAGGACGAGAAGGTCATTCAGGCTCTTGAGTTGATTCAGCTGCATGTTCCAGGTTTGAGAAAAGGGGGGAAATAGGCTGCCACTCTTAGACCAAGTAGCAAGCACACCGTAGGCAAGCAAAGTAACAACCACTTGTATTCGGCCTTCCAATCTCTACCAGAGCAGGACATGTGGCTTTGCCCAGATGCTGATATATTACACGCGTAGACACGCACATAGGTTACCAAGGCCCAGGGTCTAAAAAAACAGCCCTCGAAGAAGAAATAGCAAACTCCTTATCAAATAAAGCAATGGCTGAAGGAGCGGATGCTAGATAAGACAAATGCCGAAGTTTGTTTTTCGCCCCAAGATAAATGCCATTAATCTTCTCCCTCATCGTCTGTCTCGTACTCGAAACTTCCTGGCACTTCGGCTTCCTCTCCTTCGTCGTTGTCCTCATCTACAGCTGCAAGTGTAAGCATAGCCGCAAGCGAGCCCGGTGCATTTCTTGACGCAGACCGTTGAACTGGTGTCTGCGGAGCCACGGCCGCTGCATTGTCACGTGTGGGCGCCGGTTGAACCGTCGTCTTCTTGACCTTAAGCTCGACGAGCGTTTTCGGCTGATCAGGCTGCGTGTCGTGCAGGAGTATAACGCCTCCCGTTGGCTGCGATGATTGTTAGGTGATCATACTCAGTGTCAGAATGAGGCACAAGAGCTTACCTTTTTGACAGGTACGTACCGCCCAGCTGGGAAGCTGATGTACTTCAACTGTGCAGGCAAAACCCTCGACATGTTCTCTAGATCATAGCCCACTTTCTCCTTCTCAGTTTTCTTCTTGCTTGTCTCTACAATCGCATCCTCCTCTCCCTTCTTGTCTTCCTTCTCATCGGTATCCATCTTGTCATCGTCGGTTGATACCTTTGGTGTGGTGGGTGTTTGTTCTATGTCCATGCTCATGGACATGCTCTCCCGACGTGCTTGTCTTTCCTTGGCTTGTCGTCTCCTTCTAGCCTGGGCAGTCGTTGATAGAACGGCCGTCTTGACTTTCTCAGGGGCCTCTTCGGTCTTGACCTCTTGCTCAGGTGGATAGTCGAACATGCTGGGGCGCGTGTTGCTGTGGAACTTGAAGCTTGGGATCTCTAGATCTTGATCCACACCGATGATGGACGTGGGTATGAAAGCCAGAGACAGGAAGTGAGTAAGTGGGAACCAGTACCAGTACTGCGTGAAGACAGCCATGCCAACAATGGCAGTCATATTGAGGTTTCCAGTTTGTGTCTGCAGGCCAATGGTGCAGTTTCGACCACCAGCGTCAATAATACCAAGGGCGAGGGCGCAGCCGAATTTAGCCATTGCGTCCTCATGTCGATCCGCTATCACCTTGGCGAGCTGCTTGCGGATCGTGCCAACCTTAGGATTCATTGCCTCGTTTTGCTGGACGAGGATCATGGCCAGAGCGATCAAGGCACCCTGACGAACAAAGTCCACGGAGTCTTTCATCATGGGCTCGAGTAGATCGATTGCCTCGTCCAGACCAGTCCCTGCACATGCAATGCCCAAGGCCATCGTCGCGCCATATCGAACATGGGGGTTGTACGACTCGGCAAGCAATTCGACCATGCGTGGCACGCTACCGGGTTTTCTGAACAGCACAAAGCCTAAGCTCATAACTGCAACGCGCCTGACATCGTCGCTAACGTCGCTCACAGCGACGTGCAGGAGTTTTCTCACAGCCTTGTTGCTACCAGTACCACAATATGCCAGGGCGATTGTCATTATGCCACCGTAACGCAGAGTTGGGTCCGGATCCTCGAGTAGTCCATTAATCAGTTCATCTGCAGCCTCCTGACGGGCATACATAACAAGAGCCATGCCAAGCGCAAGACCTCGGACAATCTTCTCATGCTGAGTATCATGAGCATACTGGATCATGTCCTCCAGGGCTGCGATGTTGCCAGTTCCGAGATTTACCAATCCCATTGACAGGCCAACAGCTTCACCGTTGATGGCGGAGTCCGTGTAGAGAACTTGTTTCAGATCCTCGTAGATTTGTTTGGAGCCAGTCGCCATACCAGCAAGACCTAAACCTAGAGCACCACCATGTTGGACAACTTCCTCATTTGCACGGTTGAAGTTTGTTCGCAGGTACTCGAGGACGTTCGTTCCGTGGTTCGTGTATATTAGACCAAGGGCGAAGAGGGAACCTCCCTGGCTGTATACAGAGTTGCTCATCGACTGCTCGCGAGGAAGATAAGGCTCGAGCAGTTTTTGGCCTTGAGTGATGTTACCACGATGAATTACACCCAACGCAGCTGTTGCGGTAAACTTGGACCAGTTGACAGCTTTGCCCAACCATTCCAAGTTCTCCCGGAAAAATGAGTCGTTAGTGGTTCCCGAGTTCATGAAAGCGTTGGCAAAGGTGACACCCGTGTGGAAGATGGAGTTCCTAGCTTCTAGGCTGTCCCGAATCTTGTTCAGCACCGTCTTGTCTGTGTGATTGTTTCTGTAGAGGAATTCAAGATTAAGTTCAATGCTCTTCGTGCCGCGCAGAATGTGCCGGATCAATGTGAAGGCTTTCTTTTCTTCATCGGATGCCGGCTTCTGTTTGGTGCGTGACACCATCGTCTTAGCCTCCTGCTGCTCGACTTCAGTAAGCAGCTGATCCGTTTCTTTCGGTTCTGCTCCAGACTCGCTGTTCGCGGAGGCAGGATGTGGGATACTTCCGTTCGCATGAGGTGCTGACCCTTCTTCTTTGGCTTCTTCTGTCTCTGGAAGCTCATCGATAACGTTGCCCAAGAACTCCTGCGTCCCGTTGTCGTACAGATCAAAGGAGATTTGGTATGCAATGGCTAGTGACTTGCCGTCGCCGCGCTCTACCAAGTGCTTCAGCATGTTCGACGCCATCGAGTGCTGCCCGAGATAGACCACGCACTTGGCAATCGCAAAGTAGTCTGGATTCGGAATATCATTCAACAGGTCCAGAATGAGGCGAAGAATATCATTGCGTAGGCCACGCTCTTGCACAACGTTCATGCAGATGTCAAGCACATATTCCATGAGCTCCTCACCCTTCTGTGCGGCGCCCGAGACTGCGGCTTTTTTCCCCTTGCCAGCCTTTGCTGCTTCCAAAATTGCTTCTCTAAGGACTTCCAGGTTCCGGGCCTCAATTGCGATACCGACAACTTGTCTGTAGTCGCCTGATGCATAGCAGCTCTCAAAGATCCTGCGAACTATGCCCTGTAGGTTCTTCTGAACTGTTCGCTTCAACACCATAGGCGAAGCATGAGCACCTATGATGCCAGCGTTACCACCACCCGGAATCGATGCATCGTAAGTTGACGAATCTTGCCTTGACAAGAGCGATTTCGATGGCAAAGCCGACTGTGAAAAAGGTGTGGTGGGCGAGGTGATGCCGGCGGACGTACTGGCACCTTCAGAATTGCCACTGAAGGATGTAGACAACTGTAGATCGCGCTTGTCTGTTGACGAAGCCGGAGTTGGGGGGTTGTGCAAGACGGACAATGCAATGTATGTGTCGATACATTTCACTATACGACAAAAAGTTGGCCAAAT
Source organism: Verruconis gallopava (assembly GCF_000836295.1). Taxonomy (NCBI): domain Eukaryota; kingdom Fungi; phylum Ascomycota; class Dothideomycetes; order Venturiales; family Sympoventuriaceae; genus Verruconis; species Verruconis gallopava. Next base: position 331,677 of record NW_015622141.1, on the reverse strand, counting down.
TAGCGCCTCGGTCGACCCAGACATGGAGCAGAGCTGGATGCGTGCGGAATATGAAGCAACATGACTGGGTTCACAACAAAAAAGTTAACGAAGCAAGACGTACTGATGATGGTGTTCTCGAACTCGCCCGGCTGGTCGATGTTGAACAGCTTGCCTGCGCCCAGCGCAAACCGCATGCTCTCGTCATATTCCTGAAGCTGGTAGTACACCTTCGACGCAACCAGAGCTGCAAGTTCTCTTTCGGGGAACGAGTCGTCCTCGTACAGCGCCTCACTGCACCCATGGCGTTAGCAGATGTGCGTCAAGGCTTCGACGTGGTTCCATGGTCATGACACAGGCGTTGCGATGGAGGAACGGCTTCATTGAGGCGCATTCGTTGCATGTTCTAACTTACATCTGTCCCAGCGACACCGCAACCTCGGGCCACAGCAGGTCGACGTTCTCGTTGAGCCTGTGGAGCGCGAAGCTCTGCAAGGCCGGGTCCGGCTCAGCCAGGAAGCCCACCAGGCCGGCTGCTGAAGTCAGACCGACCATGGTAACTGTCGAGGGGGAAACGAGAAGGCGTGGATTTCGCAGCGGATATGCAAGGATGCACTCAGCACAGCGTATGCGGCAATGTGGTGGATGGAGAGAGAAGGTGTTGACGGTGCTCGTGATGCACGGCGAGCTCAGCGACAAGAGTCAAAAGGTGTCGAACGCCCCAGGGACCGTGTGGAAGGAAGAGGTCGATGAGCAGAAGATGCGTGGCCAAGGAGCGGACAAGACGACGGGCCGGTTGGGGGAGGTGAAATGGATTAAGTGTTGATGAGTTGGTGATGAGATGCCAGTGCGGCAGCAGGTGCAGGCGACCAAACGCGCATCATCGCCTGGGAAAAACGGACTCTACTTATGCAGGGAGCTGAGGTGCAGCTGCTATAGTGGACTCCAGCCTTGTGCGTGCCTGGCGCGGGCGCGGGCGCTGGTCGCTGGGCGCTGGCCGCCGTCCTCCTTTGGGACTCCCTCCAAACAAAGCACAAAACACAGCGTCATGGACGGCGCACGGTAAGGCCAAGGTAGGTTCACGTACTAACGTCTAGCATCTGCACACTCTGAAAGCGAAGGTACGTGTGGAACTGCCCGTCGCCCTGCCTCAGGCTTCGCGCCGCTGGTCACCCGATGCAAAAACTCTTGCAAAAGACGGCGTCACCTGGTTCCGTCTCGTGCCAGTCAGGATGGGCAAGCTGACAAGGACAGGATGGCGACTCAATTGGCGACGAGCACGTCGTCGCCGGCACTGCCAAAGACTCCAGCCAGCGTTCCGCCGGCAGCACCCACGCCGCCGACGGGGACGTGGCAGCACCCGCGGATGAAGGAGATCGAGCTGAGGCGTGAAGCAAGCATCTTCACCACAACAAAACTCTTGCACACGTGCGTATTCGCCGGCACCTTGGGGCTGACCTTCTGGACTCCTGGAGCGTGGCTGAGGGCTCTCTTGTACGTTCTTTCGACTTGCACCCGCGCAATCGAAACGCTCTTCTGGTGATGATGAAGATGAAGAAGAAGATGATGATATTAACGCCCCTGCCACGCAGAGCCATCTCGCCCGTCCCGGCCGCACTTGAGTCTCTCCTCATTGCTGCCCTTCGTCTGCTCCTCGTCTTTGCAGCGAGCAGATGCCTCCAGCCATTCTGGGCCCCCGTCGACGAAATGACGGACATCCCCCTCACGCCCACCCAACGCAAGCTCCTGGGCCTCACGCCTTCTTCGCTTCCCGCATCCCCAGGGGCTGGCTATGTCACCCCTCCTCGATACGCACGCAGCACTCCGCGCAGCGACAGCAGCCGTGCTGCTGTGCACGGGTCCTCGCCAGTGGGCGCCACCACACCGTTCAGCGGCAGTCCTCTTGCCCGGAAAGCCATGGAAGGAGGCAGGCGTTTCAGCGCAGGCAGCAGCAGTTTGTTTGATGAAAGCAGGAATGGTAGTCCCGGGTCTCCTGGTGCCTCGCCGTTTGCATCGCCGTCTAGTCGGGGCGCGTCAGTCTCCTTGAACAGCAAATGGCTATACCAGCGGGGGAAGAGCAGGTTAAGCGGCGGTTTGTACTAAGTCACGACGGTTTGGAAATCGAAGTGTATTGCTTAAAGAAAAGAAAAACGGCGATACGGCGAATGCAATCACTACATTTATTGCTTAATTCAACACTACGAGATATGCTGTCTGCTCCTGATGCACAGCCTGTCTTTCGCTGGATCCTGGTATTCCTGTGCTCCACACAAACGCCGTCCCATGATCGAAAGCATAAAAAAAAAGCTCATGCTCTCAACGTCTCAAATTACATGAAAGGTCCAAGCAACGCGCTTCAGAGATGTACGGATGGCTCGTCTAGTGAAACGGCCTGTAGCAATATGTGTACCCCAGCGGTTTCCTACCACGAAATCAGCCATGACATACTGCAGGTGGAGGACACACACAGCGCGTACCTCGTTTCCCACGAGCCATCTCGCTCGGATCTCTTGGACGCCAAATAGGGTGGGAGGAATGGCAACGTGAATGCGGCAACCAGGTATCCCGTGACCGCGTAGCCCTTTAGCGTGGCCTGTGCATTGCGATGTGCATGCTGAGAATAGTGTCGTATTATTTGCACGTGCATGATTGGTATGCCTCGTCTCGCTCCCTGTGGAGAGAAAGGGAGAGAGTGTGTGTGCGTTTGTGTGTTTTGTGTGTGCTTTGTCGCCCACGAGTCTTTATATATGACAGCGGTTAGACTGAGCACCTGGCATACAAGGGGAAGGCAATTCAAGAGGCCCAGTGAATCGATATTCTTGACAAGCCTCGACGCCGCGGGAGCCACATATATGGTTGCACAACCTTAAATCTTGAGAAGCAAAGCCGGAAAGTGGGCACGTTACCTGGCTACGGTTTTATGCAGATGCAGCCTTAGTTTTGATCGCTCGCTAAGGGCGGGTATGTCCGTTCCTGGTTGCGCTTCACTCCGAAGCCAAGAATAGCAGAAGAGCGGATTCAAAATCAAAGAGACGGATCAACGAAGTCTTCCACAGGAGCAAGCTCGAGTAGATATGAGGACGGACAAGACGTCGACGCCGGGAAAGGGACCAGGTAAGACATCAGACCACAGACCAATGAGATCGAACGTCTTTCAAATTCAAGCTCGTCGAGCATCCAGGACGACAAAGAGGCACGTCGCAAACTCACACCACCATCGCGCCATTCCGACGCCTGTCACGTCGGCCTGATCCATACCCTAATGGACTCCACTCCAGCGCAGACAGTCCGCGCCCACCACGTCCCTCGCCGCCAGGACTCGTCGTCTGATTCTTCGACGCCTTTATCCGGCGGCAAAACAGCGGATCCGCGAGGCCAGGAATCATCCCAACCGGTCCATTCAGGTTCCCCGTTCGCCAAAAAGAAGGCTCTGACGACACAAACTCGATGTGTCGGGGCCGGATGGCGGAATTGAAGCCGCGACGACGCCCACGTGCATGTGGAGGGGGCCCAGTTGGGCATCTTTGAATGACGCCGCTGTTTCCAACCGGGTCGTGTCAAATCTGTTGTTCAGATCGGTTTCTAAGGCGAGGGCCCACGTTGTGAAAGGAAGAGCGTAGCTAAAGAGGATATCCGCCGATACCGACGAGATCCACAGTCATGGTCTTCCTTTCCACTGTGTTCATTCCATCGAGAACCCCCGGCGACTTGCATCTTCTCCACGCAGCATTTTGCCCACTGCGGCATATTGATTGGTATCGAAAGCATTAGCACTGGTCTCACGCTCGCGGTTCATTTCTGTCCCGGCGCGGGCGTCCGTAGCCATGTCTTTTAGACATATGAATCATACCGAGAATTCGAAGATCTCGTTGCAACGATGACTATCCCGTTCAGTATCCAACGTTCTGATGCTTTGATCCCCGCCGATTCCAAACGTAAGCGGCCCTGTCGTTGTCTGCGCCCACGATCACGCAAACGCTGAAGGCACGTTGCATTTTTTTTTTCTCGGCAATCTCTTTCATCGAGACTGAAGCAGGAAACGCTTAGGCGGTACATGACGATTCCACCGTACTTGAGCCTCAGATACCACAAGGCCCCTCGGAAACGAGGCATGGATCGACTTTGGAATGCCAGATCGTAGCAAAAAGCGCATAAACAACGGAGGTCCAGCAACAATGAATGTTCTCACCTTGTCGCTCGTGGCTCAGCCGGTGCGTTTTGCTCAGATGCTGAAGCTTGTGACATGGCCGTCATCACTCTCCGCGGACGGCCACTATATTGGCTCATGAAGATTATATGCGGTCCAAGCCTCGTGATGTACGGATACGACGTTGGCGTCCTCGGTGGCATGTTGTTGCACAAACCTTTCTTGGACGAGATTGGCGATCCCACGAGAAAATACACCATTCCACTTGTCTCCAGTTCCTGCACTCTTGCCGCTCGCATCACCTCTTAGATCTTCAGCACGTTTGCTTTCCGCATCGGTCATTGTGCTACCGTGCTTCTCAGTTGCGTGGCTGCCGTGATTGGATCCATCCTCCAAAGCAGTTCATATTCGATCGCGCAACTCGTGGTCGGTCGAGTGTGCAGCGGATTCGCTACTGGCTGTATCTCGAGGTAAGGTATCCAGAGGTTCATTCTCTCTGGGAGCAAGTCAGTGAGAAGCAGGCGACGTACCGACATTTTGACCGAGACGAGTATGCACGTCGGTCATCGAGGACCTGCCAACGCCTTGAACGCCATTCTACGCATTGGAGGAGGCGAGACATTCGAGTTTAAAAGAAAAGGACAAAAACTGACGAAGACGAAAGTTTCCCCGGCCTCCTGGGTCGACTATGGATTCGTACACATGATCAATCAAGGTTGGCGATGCTTTTTCCCTTTCCCCCACCCTTCCTGTTTCCTGCTTGCAGACTAGAATCAAGCACCATCGCGGATCCCGATCGTGCATAAAAGAGAACTGAATAACGTATCACCATGACGAGAACGTTAAGAGATCCAATTCCCATGTTCTTTTATATGCTTTACAAAATCATCCTGCCTCATAACCAGCCTCAATAAAATGAGCATGAGCGTGAACGGCCCCATCAGGATAACAGTATACAACAGGTCCCATAATTATTACAAAACCGAGACAAGAAGAGGAACCTGAAGGGCAATCATGGTCCTGTGTCATCCTAGGGCTTTGAAAGAGAACAGGATTGAAGAGTATGATGGCAGCTACACTGATCTACGATATGATGTAAAGTGTCTCTGGGTTTATTCTGAGCCAAAAGCGATATTTCATGAGCATAACTACACAACCGCACGTCCAAAGAGATGGCTATGAACACAACGTTATGCCCGAAGCTTCTTCGCTTCGGGCTCGGTCGGCGAGAAATTCGCTGCCCTCTTCTCCGTCTTCAGTAACGACAGCACATCCTTCCTATAGCCTTTATCCCGTCGTTCATCCTTTACATACTGTCCGCAGCTTGGCGGACCTTCCTTTAGGTCCTTCTCAACACGATCCTCAGCTTCCTTGGCCCTCTTTGCCTTCTTGCTCTCGAACTCGTGCCAGTCACCTAGCGTTTCTAGCTCCGTCGTCACGCGCTCGGGAGCCGGCTCTTCTGACGTAAAGAATGGGTGCTGAAGGCACTCTTCGCAGGAAGGTCGTTTGGAGGGATCGTAACGCAGCATCGAAGCAAGGAGGTTAAGCAGCTCGGGGGTCGTCTGCTGACCAAGATCACCGCTCGAATATTTCTCTTTAAAGATGTTTGGCATGACTTCCTTTGGCCGCATCATGAAATACCATTCAGTCTTGGAGACGGCCGGCCATTCTTCTGGGGTTGGAAATCCCATAACCTCCCACACTTTGAGAAGCTGATTGAGATCTTTGCCGTTGCCTGGAAAAATGGCGTGTCGCGTGAAAATCTCAACTATAACGCAGGCTGCGGCCCAGACATCAATAGCAGGGCCATATTCTGTTTGTCCATACAGTAATTCGGGCGCACGGTACCATATGGTGACGACTCGGTTTGTGTAATGGAGTTGTCGATCCATGTCGAAGAAGCGAGCGAGACCAAAATCGGCGAGTTTGATCACGCCTTGGTGTGACACAAGGATGTTGGCGGCTTTGATGTCACGATGCAACACGCCGTTTTTGTGCATAAAACCAATTGCATCAATGGTCTGCCGAGCCATGTCCTTCTTTTGGGCCAGAGTAAGTTTGAATGTTGGATGGTTTAGCAAGCCAGTTAAATCATGCGGCATATACTCGAAAACCATGAAGCAGGCAACGCTGTTTTGCAGATTGACTTCGTAAAGCAGCTCGTGCAAACGAATTACGCCCTGACCCTGCCGTTGCTCTAGATGCTTGAGAATCTTCATTTCACGCATGGCGGTGATCGGGAAGCCATCTCGTTCAGCTTCCATGCGCAGCCGCTTCAGAGCAACGTCCTCGCCTTTGTAAATATGTTTCGCTTTGAACACCTTTCCATATGTGCCAAAGCCTACGACGGATTCGTTGCCAGGCCTGCGGTAGTATACGCTTGAATTCCGATACTCTGGCTGCAACACCTTCTGCGGACGTCGAACCTTATATTTTACGGCAATAACTTCCTTTCTGAAAGTTTGCTCCAAGGTTTCGCCCTTGGCTAGTCGTGGTAACTGTCCGCTGGGCCTCTTCCTTGGATGCTTTCTGTAAGCCTCCTCCTCGAGGATGCTTCTGTTCTCAAGTGCCTCTTGTAGACCGGGTGGGTCGTCTGGCTCAGCAACTTCTGGCTTGGGCCGCAGGTTCGACCACTGAAGCTGTTTTAACGGATGCCCTTGTGATATAACCGTCAACCGAAGCCTTTGGAGTTTTTGCTTCAACTCCTTGTCGCCGAAAGATGGCGCCAGCCGTCCCCAGCTGACATTTCGGGCTGCTTTTCTCCTGTCGTAGAAGGTCTTATTCACGGAATGCTTGAGCGCCGGCTTGGGTCCTTTCCACTTGGGAGCAAGCTCTTCCTGCCGCGGTTCGAGCCCTTGTCGATCCGGATCGTCCAATCGTGACGAAGATGTGCGCATAGTCCTCTTCTCGTCCGTCGTTGGCGCGTCTCGTAGCGAAGTCTCGAACGGATTCCTCCTCGCTTGGAACGGATTCGGCTTCGCTGGTGCAGGAGTTGCGCCCGGTTTTGGAAGCCCAAATCGTATCTGACCCCCATGCACCTCATTTGTTGCTTTGGTTTCATTGTCCTTCGACTTGCTAGTCTTCCCAGCCTCATCCTCTACTCGAAGCTCTTTATTGGCTGGCCTAAATGGATTCTCAGTGCTGCCTTCTGCCTTCGGCTCCTCTGCCGTCGTGGTGGCATCCTTCTCCTTGTTCTGTAATGTATGTGCATTGGCGCCATGCATCGTTGGTGCATGCCCACCACGGGTGCCAGTTTTTGGCGTCCACGACAGATTACGCACGTGAGGACCAGTCGTAACTGCTGGTGCTGTGGTCGAAAGTTGTGGCCTTGACCCCGAAAGTGCAGCAGCAGCTCTGAATCCACCGCGGGGTGCATATGAGCCAGTGGGCGTATGAGAGGAAGTTGAATTCTGAGGATACGGTGTGTGATGATGGCTGTTATATGGTGGGCTCTGTTGGAAATATCCCTGATCACTTTGACCAAGCCTAGGCGGGTATGGCGACTGTTGTGGTGAATATCCAGATTGATGAGGTCTGAAATTTGTTAGCAAATGCTCAGATACAGGCAACGAAGCCATAGAGGAGCTTGAACCATACCCATTCGGGCTTCCGTGATAATTCGGGCCATGTGGAGGTGAACCCGAGTAGCGATAGTTGCTGTAGCCGCCTCGAGACGGAGGATGTCCGTAGCCACCGTAGCTCATTTTGTCGTCTTCACGGGGTGATTCGCGGGAGGGGCTGCGACGAGAGTCTTTAGACGGTTTCCGACTCGACGCGGCCGTGTTGCTGATCTGTCGAGGTCGACCTCTCTCGGGTGAGCGTGGACGGGAATCCAGACCCGGCCTTGGCGGAGAAAGCGAAGATCGGCGACTATAGCTTGGTCCACGAGATTTCTCGTAAGGGTACCTTGGACCAGGTCTACGAGGCGATGGATACCGCGGTGGCGATCGACCACGGGTCGAATGACGTGGAGGTGAACGCGGAATACGATGCGAAGATTGTCGACTGTAGTCTCGAGGCGGACTACGTCTATACGGATCGCGGGCGTCCCCTCTACGGTCCAAATACGCGCCCCTTGTTGGGTCTCTATGATCTGAGACGACAGATTCCCGCTCCCAGCGCTCACTGCCCCTGCCCCTGTGCGATGGATTGTGGTCTTCCAAGGTTCGGGGGGCCGCCCGTGGTGGGCTTCGAGGCAGTGGTGGCGGGTGTTGACGGTCAAAAGGTGGAGAATGTGTACGGTGATTGTAGCGATAGTGCGGGTCTCGCGAGTGAGAGCGACGGCGATGATATGGAGACCCTGGCGAGGACCGACGATGGTGATGGTGATCTGTTCTGTGCATCCCATGTGAGTATGGAGGAGGAGCAGGCATGATTGCACCAAAGGCGTGGGTACCTTGGCCCCGGCAGAGGTGACTGTCTACGACTTAGGCTGGGTCGGCGCTTATGCTGGTGCTGAGGCCCACGCGAAGGTGATGGACTGTAGTCTCTGCGACGCTTTGTTGATGAGATGGAGGCGTCCCGCCGTCTGTCGCTAAGCGAAGCAACGCTGCTGCGATGACGGAGGCTGTCTCGCGCGTTGTGGCGGGAGGACGCACTATGAGATCGTTCAAGGCTGGCACGACGCGCTGGATCTTGACTGGAACCGCCAGCAGACTTGTCGTCGTTCTGAGCAGGGCGTGCGTACGGGCTCTGAGGCTCACGGTGGGAGGATGCAGCGTGTGCAGACAAGCGATCTCGCCAACGCGAAGGACTGGCGGCACGCTGTCTCTCAGGGCTGGAGCTGGCCTCGCGATCAAACCTGCGACTCGACTCAACTGATGGAGTCCGCCTGCGCGGAGCCATGAGAAGTGCAAAACGGAAAATTCGAGCGAGAACGGGTCAGTGGTGGTGGTGACAGGAATCCGTGGTCACGCACGGACGTCGGAGCTGCGGTGTTCTGCTAAAGCCTAGTCGAAAGCGCACCAAGGCCACCGGCAATGGAGACGGAGGAAGCGAAGGAAAAAGCGGACAAAAAGCAAAATAAGAGGGAAAACGGCGCTCGATTAGCAGATGCAGGCGCACCTGGAGACGAGCAGCGAGAAGTGAAGGTGCCAGAGAGCGTCCGAAGCGTGGTGGTGGGAACGGGGCGGTAGCCTGTGCTGGCCGAGTCGAGTTTGGAGTGCGCGTGGTGACGGATTTCCTTGCTAGTTCGACTTGAACTCTTCTGTGTGAGAGCCGCCTTGCGCATAACGCCCTGGAGCAGCTCACAGCATCTCCCGCTGTTTGGCCTTCGCCTTGTGTTTGAACGGATGCGATATCACAGATCTACTACATCATGGACCTGGCACGTGTTGCCAGCCTGAGTCGTCGCCAGTGGAGAAAGACACGGCCCGAAGACAGTCGTCAAGTCATCAAACCCGACAACGACACGCCGTGGTCCAAGCATGATCATCGTCCAGCTAAAATGATATCGAAGCATCGATGCCCGGAATGAGGGTCAAGCGACCAGCGCCCGCGTCTATGAGCACGGGGTCACGGCCTGCGGCGTCACCGCCTGACTTTCGCCAGAGCGATCGTCACGGCTGATGGAGGAACCATCACGCCGCGGTACAGGCACGCAAGTGAGGATTTTGGCTACAGCCCTGGGTGTTGAGCTGCAAGGCCTTGCTTGCTTGCTGCATGTGAGCCAGCCCCATACACCATCAGGCTGCGTTGGTCGGATGGCCGCAGTTATGCCATACGGTCGATTTTTTTTTCTTCAGCGCAGTAGCAGATACTCTTGTCCCCATGCCCACCTATGCCTTTCCGACGACCGTAGCTGAGTGCTCCCTTGCAACCGAACTGTAGATTATGCCAAAAAAAAGATTCCGTAGCATGCCTTCGCGCTCAGCGGCAGCCGCAGCGACGGCTGAGCCGTGGCACTGACCACAGCTGCACGCTTGACAGATGATGCTGAAGATGATGATGGTGATGATGATGATGATGATGATGATGATGGACTACACATACTTCATAGACGCAACAACAAAGAGAAAAAAAAGCGCATGGCGAGCGAACCATGCAGTCACTTGTCATAGCAGGTCAGCACAGCTCACCGTATCATCCGCAAAGCCGCAAAGCCGCAAAAGAGCGAAACACCTGGAGAACACGGATGCAGCTGGATGCAACGCAAGAACCTGGCCTTCTCTTTCTGACGCGAAACTGCCCATAGATTCAAATGACATGTCGATGTTGATTGCGTCGTGAGCCCATTTCCACCCCGACTAGGGGAGGATGCCTGTTCCAAGCGAGACGTTCAGCGCGATCGACGACCATCTCGTGAATAGCGTTGCAAGGCTCCAGAGGCGACAGATAGGCCGGCTGTACTGCGAACGCCCCGCGCTCCTCGCGAACGGCGGCGTTCAAAATGATGGACGAGTGCTGCAAGGATGGGATTGTTGTGGTCGAAGGACGGCCTGGGTGCTCGCACGCGGAATCGAAAGCTCTGTGGAGTGAGACGTTTGTGCCTGAGGCGCGCAAGGCAGCGGCGACCGTGCCGCGGTGACATCAAACCTCTGGTTCCGCCTCCGATGCCCGCGCGGCCGATTCGCGCAGCCAAAAATTTTAAGTCAGTTGGTCCCTCTTGTTGCTGGCCTAAACCACGCTCGGTCAATTGACCACTAGTCTGAAGTTTCCGGGCATTTGACCTTTTCTTCTGCTTAGACATACACGAAGGCGTGCAATAAAACAGAAGATTTCCGTTTGATTCTCAGCTCGTCCCCAAGCGTGCTCCAGCCGGAACATGACGCCGCCACCCGCATAACTTTTCCTAGCTTGTCCATCCTGTCCGTTTTTACGTTAAAAAGCAGCAGGCGTTAGCAAGTCACTGGCGCAACTACTTGTGAGTCAAGTATGGATCCGTCAGCCCAGCCGTCGAAGCCAAAACCAGCGCTGCCTTCGTACCTCGCCGGAGCCGCACAACCATCTCCGTTGCGAACTCCTGTGTCTCAAGAAGCGCGCGACAAGCGCGAGCGAGAAAAATTATACGCTGCCATCGAGTCGTCAAGCACGGTTGGCAGGCAATTGGTCGACCTGGACGCGCCCGCTCACCTCTCTTCCAAGAAAGCAATGCCAGGTAAAGTCGATGTGAATGGGCATCCAGCCAAAGAGTGGAAGTCGTCGAGGGGAATAATAGACGAGGAGCATGCGAGGGACGCCAGAGACGAGGCACAGATTGCTACTCCTTCGATCAGTAGACCGGAGAGCCCGTTCACGCAGCATCCGACCATAGATTTCGATGGCTTGAGCTGGCCCAGTACGTCGAAAAGGCACATGCACGCTCTTCTATAAGCTAACTCGCAACCCCCAGGTGCTGGCACGAGAGCGAGGCTGGAGGCCACTCCAGAAGAGGCCAAGGCTCGGTTGGAGAAGCTCACCGGCGCCGTTCGCACCATTCTCGAATGCGTGGGCGAGGATCCTGATCGTGAGGGCTTGTTGAAAACACCCGAGCGCTACGCGGAGGCTATGATGTTCTTCACCAAGGGCTACGAGGAGAATCTAAGGGACATTGTGAATGGCGCCGTCTTTCACGAAGATCACGATGAGATGGTTATTGTGAAGGACATTGAGATCTTTTCGCTTTGCGAACATCACCTTGTGCCGTTCGTTGGGAAAGTACGTGATCGCTGTTTCATTTTCCTTGAACAGGGCTGACGAGGAGTCCTTCAGATGCACATCGGCTACATTCCCAACCGTCGTGTGATCGGCTTGTCAAAACTAGCTCGAATCGCCGAAATGTTTGCCAGGAGACTCCAGGTGCAAGAGAGACTGACAAAGCAAGTTGCGTTGGCCTTGTCTGAGGTGCTGCAGCCACAAGGTGTAGCAGTCGTGGTAGAGTCGAGTCATTACTGCATGGTTATGAGGGGTGTAGAGAAAACTACTTCGAAGACCATCACGAGTTGCATGCTTGGACGCCTGCGTTCAACCGCAAAGACACGGGAGGAATTCTTGAAGCTCATCCAGCACTAGCATTTCTCACTTTCCAGCTGAGTTGCATTAAAGACATGGCGTACCGGGCAAATCGCGTTTCCATCTAGGATTTAACAGGATATTGATGGCGTTGGATGACTGAATTCTTTCGGACTTTAGATACCATCACTCTCGGCGTTGTGAGGTGCTCATCCACCGACCGAGGAAAGTCGTGCATTGGGAGGCATACTGAATATGTAGATCACGGTGGCACTCTCAGTAGCTCATAATGTAGAGCGTACACCATTTATGGCCTTCAACTGGCCGTTGAAAGAGAGATGAAACGATATGAGTAAGTTGGTATGCCCAAGTGTCGGGCGGAAGATTCGCTCTTCACACCCTCTAATGCAACTGTGGGATGGTCATTGCACAAAATCTCATCTTGTTGTCACCGCATAGTCACTGCCGCGTGGTAACCATTTCCGTCAACAGAACGGCGCCCACCACTGGACAAATCAGAACCCCCACGTTTGATATTGTTCCATGTAATCACGCATTGTTCCATGATTACACCGTGTCTGCGACGTTTAAGAAACGGTAACATACGGGTGATTCCCAGTGATTTCACTTTACTTAATTATGAAGGGCTTCCTGACCTTTGCCACCTCTTTTGTTTACATTTCGATCTCCCTCAACTGGCTAAGAAAGTAGCAGCTAAAGTGAAAAACAGGATATTGAGCAGGTCGACGACGAACAAGGACGACTATTCAGCGCTGTGGAAACACAGAGGAGCATCGAAAAACCCGTGACGCAGGCGAAAGGAGCGGTACCTCCTCATTTGTGCAAATGGGATCACCAAACAACCAAACACCGCAGACGGAGGCAAGCTCGGAATTGAATCGAGGAGATCCAGTTCCCAGCGTCGATGTCCGACTATCAGCCTCCGCCAATGGAAAGAAACGTGCACGAAGTGACAATTTTCGACAGCCTGGCGATCACAACACACATCCAAGGAGAAAGTTACGGCATCAAGTTGACGACGCAGTCGCAGATAGTTCGCTTCTAGGAGTCTCACCAGATGATGCTGACAAGGGCCGATCTGATGATGGGACGGAAAGCCTGGAGGAACCTATGGTACAGCCCGACAAGTTGAACTTGCCCGTAATCAAGAAGCCATTCTGCTTGTTTGACAGGCTTCTACGTCATCCTGAGATTACGCTGCGGCTCGCTGCCATCATGGACGTCCAATCGCTGGTCGACATGTACGCCATATCAAAGCCATTCCATTTCTTCATGAACTCCCATTTTACCACCTACATTCGCTCCTCCGCCAACATTCATGCCCCAGATTCGGCATACGTATTCCCTTGGCGCTGCTATCGTCGCCTCACGATCAAAGACCCAGGTTTCAGGCTGAACAGCGGCAACGTCACCAGAGACGTGCCTGGCCTGAAGTGGCTCCAGATGGTGAGTCGACGCCACGATGTCGTGCTGCAGATTATCCGGAATCTCGAAGAACACGGACACAGTTTCCCCGGGAAGCCAAACGAGCTCGTGCTCGCGCTCAAGAAGATGTGGTTCATCATGGATCTCCCACGCAACGGCCCCAGGATCGGCGTCATGCACAACACGGGATACTGGACCGACAGAGACATCCTCATCGCAACAACTTTCCTGGTTAAGCTCGACATGCGCCTTACCGATCCCGTCGAGGGGACTGGGGAGATCAGCCTACGCAACCTCATGCTCGGCCAACGCTCTCTCTGTCCGCTTCGCGACCTTTTGCTGGGGCGTCTTAATAAAGTCCAGCTGATGCGCATGTGGGTGCTTTATGACTGGAAGCTGCAGCCTGCGGGTTTGAGGCTGCCTTGTCTGGGCGTGCCGCCTCATCTGGTTGGTCGCGGATGCCTCGAGAATTGGGGCCTAGGCAACGTCATGGAGCGGATGCTGCGGCCAGATGAGCTGCTGGTCCGAGAAAATATACGTAGGGGCCTCGATCTGCATTTGAATTACTTGGAAATGATGAGGTGGGGATACAAGACTGGAGAGCAAGACTCAAAGGCCAGGGCGCCACGACTGAGAGATCGCAGGCCACTTCTGGAGCATGTGGACAGTCTGCGGGTCGAGATGGACAAGGAGAGAAAGAAAGAGGACGGACAGCCGAATGACGACCACGGCGATGATGATGATGAGCCGGCTGCAGATATTTATAAACCATGGAACCCGAGCGTGATGGGTGCTTGGACTCTGTCCAAACCGCGGCCTGAATAAGCGCACCTGATTGTTCAAAGCAAAGGACAGTTCAGTTGTTTGTCCGTAGTAGAATGGGACCAGGGCCATCACGTATTTACTTTCTGCAAACCCCCTCAGCAAGTGATGCGCGAAAACGCAATCCGTTACCTATGCGAACTTTGCTGCTTGCGGAAATGCTGCTGCGACTACAAAATTTTCTATAGTACAAGCGTGTGCTCTATTACTGAATTTAAGACTCTCCCCACGAGAAAACAGAGCATGCTGGACCAACGGATGGTGCTGTTTTCAACCGAGAGATGTAGAGTCGATGCAAACAGCTTGTATCATCAGCCTAGAGGCCAGAAGCTTTAAAGAACTAAGTAACTTCCATGTGTACCTTTGCTTCGCTGTCTGCTTTATCAAGTTGTATGAACGCTTCGACGGAATCCCGAGGGATATCTCCACCTTCTTCTTCTTTTTCTTCATACAATTGGTCGTCCTTTGAATGCTGCACTTGAATGGCGCAAACTTACGTACGACAGCTGCCTGTTGTCATAGAGCAACTTCCTGACGCTCCCAAAGTCTTTGAAAACTTGTACGTAGCTTGTTGTTGTGGCTGAGTTCGAGTGCATGTTAAGTAGCAGAACTAGCTATGACGTATCGTACACAGACCGACAGCACTGCGTAAACGAAAAAAGCGCCACAAACAGCCGCACAGCCACATAGGCTCGTCATTTGCCGTCCCGCCATAATTTCTCGAACCCCCCCGGCGCTTATAGAAGTGATTCTTTGCTAATATCAATTAGTACTCGCAGAGCAGATTTCATTATATCAAGCTACGATGGTTGTAGATACCTCTTATTATGACGCTCTTCAGGTGCCTCCCACGGCGACCGAGCTTGAGATCAAAAAGGCCTACCGGAAGCTCGCTATTAAATTGCATCCAGACAAGAATCCCGGCGACGAGACCGCTCACGCGAAGTTCCAGGAGATCGGAGAAGCATACCAGGTGCTAAGCGACTCGCAGCTACGGGCAGCTTACGACAAATATGGCAAGGAAAAGGCAAAGCCGGATACTGGCTTCGAGGATCCCTCTGAGTTCTTTTCCATGATCTTTGGTGGAGACGCTTTTCAGGACTGGATAGGCGAGATTACTCTCATGAAAGATCTTACAAAGACTATGGATATAACTATGAGGGATGAGATGGAGGAGGCTGAAGCTGCGCAAGCGCAGGCTGAAGCCGGTGCCCAGAATTCTACCACTACTGCGGCTGGAAAGACGGCAGAGACGCCAGCGGCAGACATTCACTCCCATCCAGAGCAGGGGGATGTACCACCTCCGGTACCACCAAGGCCGGCTCATGCCACGGCTGAGGCAGAAGCGTATCCTTCTCCAACACCTTCAGGCACAAGTATGTTATCCCGTTCACTTGTACAAGGAGCGCAAGAATATTCTTTTGTCGGCTCCATTTTCAGATCAAGTACCCTATTTCGTACCCGTGACACAGGCAATCTAACTTTGTCTAGGCACACCTCGTCCTCAGGGCATACCAACAAGGCTCGCTATTGACAGCAAGGCCTACGAGGAGCAAGCTGCTATGGACGCCGCCCATATGACTGAGGAGGAGAAGCAGCTGCGTGAGAAACAGAAGAAGAAGGGTTTGACGAAGGAACAGCGTGAAGAGCTGCATGCCTTCGAGTTGGAGCGCCGAAAACAGAGAGAAGAACGAGTGAACACTTTGGCACAAAAACTCATCAACTACATATCAGTGTGGACTGAAACGGACAAGAGTCCAGATGTCACCAAAGCGTTCAAGGAGAAGACGATACTTGAGATCGAGAACCTGAAAATGGAGTCTTTCGGCCTGGAAATTTTACATGCTATTGGCGCCACGTATTTAGCGAAAGGATCATCCTTTTTGAAGACACACAAGTCCTTCCTAGGAATTGGAGGCTTCTGGTCAAAGCTTAAGGATAAGGGCCAGATTGCAAAGGATACTTGGAACACTATCTCAACCGCTATCGATGCTCAGATGACAATGGAAGAGATGGCTCGTGCAGAAGAGCGTGGGGGAGAGGATTGGACGGACGAGAAGCGGGCGGAGTACGAGAAGAAAGTGACTGGAAAGATCCTCGCAGCTGCATGGCGTGGGTCGAAATATGAGATACAGGGCGTACTGCGTGAAGTTGCCGATAAGGTCCTAAACGACAAGAGCATCCGCACCGAAAAGCGGATAGAACGCGCCCAGGCTCTTATAATCATCGGAGAACTTTTTGCCAAAGCCGAGCGAGATCCTGATGAAGAAGGAGATTTCATGGCCTTTGAACAGTTGATGGCGGAGGCGCAGATGAAAAAGGATAAGAAAGAGGACAAGAAGGCTAAGAAAGACAAGCAAAAGTCAAAATCTGACGACTAATGCTAACATCGTGATCACCAGATATCTGATCAGGCGGGGTAAGGAAAGGCTGATAGAGCGATGCTGCTGTAAGTGCGGCGATATTGGCGACACGGAGCCTTAGGAGAATTTTTCGTCTTTGTTTTGGACTCGATAGATATCCTTGAGCAAATCTGACAAGATTCAAGTTTATTATCACTTCAACCTGCCTACCCTAGCCACTGTTTCGAAACTAATCAAGCTCCAAGACACCTGCAGACCTATGTAACGACCGTCACTGAAGGGCGTCACGTTTGGAGAAAGCGCTTTTGGCACGACGTCTTCTTTCGACGATCTTGTTATTAACTTCAAGCCTATTTGAACGGATCCTAGTTCTAGTAGCGTGATTTCTGAACCTGAGGCCCCAGCAAAGTAGCTCGCTCTCTGTGGAGCAGACAATCACGTAGATGCTGAATAATATTTGTGGCTTTGTGAGCCTCTACAGAGCCGAAGAGGGCTCCGTGCATTGGGTCACGGTAGAAAGAGGCTTATATTGCGCTACTTTGGCTATTTGTGGGTGTTCAAACCGGTGTTAGCAAGCTCTCCTGAAGCTTTGACGGAGCCCTATTGCGTGAAAAAAAGGAAAGATCGATGCAAAAGATGAAGAAGCGTAGAGCATTCTGCACATTCATTCGTCACGTTTTAATGTTTGGCTATGGATTCTCGGCACGCAAAGTAGATGTTCGAAAGACCGGTCTCCAGAGTGGCTGACGACATGTCCGCAAGCGAGACAGTGGAAAAAAAATGTCTTTTGTATGCATGGAAAGGCGGCTTGATTAAACGTTGTTCTAGTACTGTGCTCTCTGTCCATAGCTACTTTTTCACTTCCGGAAGAGCTGCTTGCGGCTGTTGTCGTGCTTGCGCATCCGCCGGCAGCGGGAATTTCGAGTCCCAGGCATCCCAATTCGTCCATCGTTTTATCCTGTCCCCTATGGTTGCTTCGCCTGATTCGAACCGCTTCCTTCTCGCGTCCCCTTCTGCTCGGAGGTATCCAACGCCTTGCAGGATCACCGACCGCTTCTGCTCCATCTCGGCAAGAAACACGGCCTCCTCGACCTTTGCCTCTTCTTTGGACATGTTTTTAATCCGCTTGTCGAAGCTCTCGCGTAGATCTGGCGGTATGGACGGATACGGATAATTCCCATCGTTTGAGGCGGGCAATGGCAACGCAAGCTTCTTCAGGGAACCACCAACTGCGCGTACGTTCTCTGGAGACAGTATGCTGTCAAATTGTGGCACTGGCCTTCCTTCCTCTTTCGCTTTCTTTATTTCCGCTTCTTGCGCCTTCAATCGCTGCCACAGCTTATCCGAGTGCATCTGTATTGCATCAGCTCTCGGCGGATCGCCAACCGCATCCCAGTATCCCAAGGCCTTGAGAAACTTGCATTGCATCTCGTAGCAGTCGAGGAAGGTCTTTTTCTCCGGCCGACACAGGGTCATTTTCGAGTAAGCGCTCCCATTCCGGAGACATTCTACCTCTGCCAACTGTTCGAATACACAGTTCTCCAGCGCAGCCTTGCCCAGCTCTATTCTTCGCATCTCATTGTCTTCGCTAAGGCGCTTCAACTTGTCGATTTCAGTCTCACCCCGCGACTCTACTATGGCCTGGGGTTCGTAATTCTTCCACAGGTGTGCATAGCGGCCATCTTGGAAGAGCGACTGAGGTGGTACTTTCGATTGCGGTTGAGACTGTGAATCAGATGTCCTTGCCGGCGGTAAGTCACCTGTTTCGCGTAGTTTCTGTGTGTAGGAGGTCTGGCTTTCAATTTTTGGGAGGCTTGATGGTCGTGATTCCTGACTCTTGAGCACTTTCTCCAATGACGGATCAAGGTTCTTCACCGGATCGTTGGAAGAACTTGAGCCCCAAAACCATCCTAGCACCATTGCGTTTGCCTTCACAGTGAACCCACGCGGTCGATCGTTCGGCGAAAGATGAGGGATGAAGTAATCCTATGATTCTGCGCTTCGAAGCCGCGTACCAAGAAAGCTTCGGCGCTTCTATTATTTGATTGGCTGCAAGTCCGTTCCCGGACCCGATTGGGGCAACGCCGCGATACAAACACAAGAGTCGCGTCAAATCAACCCACGCGACACATGCGCTCGATTCTGCCTCCCAAGTATTCAGATGGCCCCTCAAGGTCCGTTGATTCGATAGAAAGCCCCGCGAATGCATTGTATGGCTGACGAACGTCCAGAGAAACAAGAGCGCCGACTTGCGCGACAGCGGGGTGCTGGGTAAGGACGACAACATTCTTCATATATCACGTTCCTAACTTCAATATGCAGACCGCGCGAACTCAAAAATGCGTCGTTCAGCTTTTCATTTGGAGTGCCCGCATTGCAATCGCAGCCCACCAGAGATAAAACGCCGCAGCCGCGTCAATCACAGCCCCAGAGGACACCTGCCGCGCACGTATCTACAGGCAAAAGGAAGAGAGAAGCACCTGCTTCTCGATTATCGGCTGCTCACTCTGCAAAGAAAGCAAAAACACCACTTGTATTAAAGCAATCGGATGAATTGGACGAGCTGAGCCCCGAAGTGTCTGCCCCGATTGACAAGTCTGAACTTCCTCAACTGCGGCGCGTTTCGATTCCGATATTACCTCTGAACAAACCGCTTGAGCAGCGTCCGCCTGAAAGCCCTGACAGACGCCCCCCACGAGAAGAGCGAGGAAGGAGCAGAACGCGCAAATCTATCGTCAGTTTGAGCTACAGTTTGTCACGCTCGCGTCTAGACACTTTAACAGAAGGCGACGAGGCTGAGATTGCCGACTCGGCTCGGGAAGCGGACATACTGACGACAACAACGAGGGCCACGCCTTCGACCCAGCGACGTTCAGTGAAGGGTAGATCTACAAGTCGAAGATCATCGAGTTCGGGTCCTTTCGATGGTGGAACATCTTCTTTTTTGCGTAACCAGGCAGCTCAAAGCACGAGGCGAGAGAAGCTTGAAATACCAAATGATGGAACGCACAGCGAAGATGAGCTCACGCCAGCGCCAATGAAGGTCTCTAGGAAGACTTCGCAAGTTAACATCCTGGCCGATACAGACGCTGACGGTTCTGGCGAGGATGGAGAACAAGATGAGCTCTCACCTCAGCAAGACGCGACTACGAACGAGTCGATAGCCAGTGGGCGCACACCCCTGACAGACAGGAGCACAAACACTACACGGCCGCCGCTTGAGAAGGGCAAACGTGATCAGGATGAGACCAGCGAGCCGGTGCGCAAGAAGCAAAAGACCGCCACATCCGAGAAATCAGCAAAAACAACGAGCAAGGGTGGCGCAAAGATTCCAATTACTGTCTACAAGCGGACAAAACTCGCAGAAGACGATCCCCTTGGGATAGATCCGGACCCCATCCCGTCCTTGAATGCGTCTGACGTGCTGTCTCAAATTTCGACCGAGATCATCAACGCATATATTTCCAACGTACCTGACGTCACTCGGCGCTCCACCGCCGTGCAGAGCAAATCTTCGGTCAAGAAAACGATGCTCCATCAGATGCAAGCTCTCCAGCAATTTCGGGACAATCTCTCTGACGCCTTGAGAAGTATTACATTCGCGCAGTACAGCTTCTACAAATTCAGCGGCGAAGTGAGGAGAATGAAGAAGCGCAAGAGAGAGTTGAGAGCGGAATTGATTGCTCGGCGAAAAGAGAGGGAAGAGATTGAGATTGAGATTGATCGTGTGAGAAGTCAGCATCTAGAAAGGGAAAGTGTGGACGAGAAGACGAGGAAGCTCATCGACGACATAGAGAGTATTGAGGAGGCCATCAGAAGAGGACGGTCCAGAGAAAGTGCTGATGAGCGACCGGAAGTCGGTTTTTTGGCGACCGCGGAGGAGATTGGTAACAGGGTGGGTGTTTTGAAGCGTATCAATGAGTTCAACGCGTTTTTGGCTAGGGCGGCGGAAGCGCTCTGATTTATTCAAGATGGTGGCATTTTGGGCAACGCGGATGCAAAAAGAGATGATAAACGACTTGAGAACTTTGGTTAGCTTTTGAGTAAACGATACCCGGGGATCTGTCTCCACTTCTTGCCTCGTACGAGGTTCAAGTACTCACAACTGGCCTGAGACGAGGATGAAGTGGAGAGGCTGCCTGACAATTGTTACGACGATATGTTCCTTAAAATCACATTCTTTGTCTAATGTCTACCCAGGTCTTACTGTGCTCGGCCACACAAAGCAAAGTGTTATTCGCTTTGTTGTAAGCCTTCATATGTATCGTTGCTGTAGGTCCTGTTAGTTTTATTTATGCCAGAGAGTAAAGGAGACTGTCGCCAACCATTTGTTTTGCCGATCTGCACAACTTTGCACTTCACTAGGAGAGTAATCGACTTTGGTATCGGCCTGAGATAGCTGACCGAGAGAACCCGGGACACACCGCCGAAGTGCCAGAAATCCTTGGACGATAATGGTGCGACGGCCATGGTGGTGCCCATGTCCGCCATTACTACACCTCGCGTTTAGAGGGTAACGACTGTGCCCTGGGTCGAGATTGTCTTACGTGCAACAGCTCCACCATGCATGTTATTTGACTTGCTACAAAATCGCGGGTGAACGTCGAATTCAAATACGATCTTCGCTGATGGCTTCGCGGTCGCCGATACTAGGCGAATATTCCGCATTAAATCAGCATCAAACGACTACAATGACATCAGCAAGACGTTCCCTTCTTTTATTAATTCTACAAGGGAGAATTCGTTGAGTACATCATGTTTCGGGCCCTGTTCTTTATAGGCGTCAAGATATGCTTGAACCCGCTCTTTGGGATCTTGAAGATGGACTGGAAAGTAAATTGAAGCCACAATGTCCGGATCCATGATTCTATGTTACTCAGATCATGCAAAGTTCGTCAAATCGCTAAGAGAACACGTGAAGAGATTCAACTGCTGAATCTATATCAGCACTTTTTACACGTAGAACTCTGACCAACAAACCCCGCAACGACCTCGGTTAATTGCAGAGGATCAGTCACGAAGTGAGCAACTACCGAAGGACCGGTCCTGGAGCCTCAGAACGCTTTTAAGTAAGTTTGCATGCGCCCTTCGTTGATTGTCGAGAATGTTCAAACGGTAGCGCGTTCGAAGACAATCTAA
This sequence comes from Verruconis gallopava, assembly GCF_000836295.1. Lineage (NCBI taxonomy): Eukaryota > Fungi > Ascomycota > Dothideomycetes > Venturiales > Sympoventuriaceae > Verruconis > Verruconis gallopava. The sequence continues at coordinate 309,852 of NW_015622141.1, read as the reverse complement.
GCGAGAGTGAAATGGATGCCAGGCTGAGCCGCGAGGCTGGCCACTCACCACTGATACCGATATCTCAAGTATCAGCTCCTTGGGAAGCTTGCGCACAAACCAGTAATTAACGACAAGCTCGAAGCTCTGGGATCAACTTTCAAGCTATGAAAGCATTGTCTTGGGCTTAACACATCGCTATGGAATTGAACTGACTCCATCTGGGAAGTCATTTCGTCGTTCCCCCCCGCCATTTACAATGACTGAATCGAAAAGTTTGCTGCCGGCAATCACCTGTGCTGAAGATATCGCTCTGCTTCAGCTACTACACACTGTTCCTTCACAGCCGTCAAAGAATTCAGTAGGAGAGCTGAAATGTGACTCTAGAGGCTATACTTTGTCGTTTGCGCAGGAGCAGAGTCTTGCTGGCATACTTGCATTTATCTCCAGTGTCGAAGATGATACTGACCACATTACGGCGGTTTGTATTCGCGAGGATAGGAAGTCTTCCTCGTTAGAGGTCTTGCTTGCTGTAAACAGGCTTCACTACAACTCTGGGAACGTCTTTTTAGAAAAAGTGGAAAGAGGGTTTAATAAGCTGTTTTCAATGCTAAAACAAGTACACCAAGGTAGCCATGTCAAGATTTAGTAAGGTCTTCTACACTGACACGCACCAGACACTGATTCACGAAGACTCCAAGACAGCATTTTCGATATAATCATTTCTATGGATTCGGCACGCATCTTTCAACGCTTACGACTCACCCGCGGCAAACGCAATGTACAACGTCAACGTCTTAAGGAAGTCTTACAATGCGCCGTAAATTTTATCGAACATAGAAGCTATGAATCCGAGCAGCTTGTTGCGACGTCTAAATTGTTAATATCGAGAGCTAAAGAGGTGATACAACTCCTGGATGCACATGCAAAGCACCAAGTCCCTGCTCGATTAGGTGCGCTTGTTGAGGGAATTTACCGTCTTCGACAGGCAGGAGATCTAAAGGAGTTGCTTGGTCCCATGCCCAATACAATTATGGACCCATCATTGAAGAAGAGCCTTTTAAACATTATTGACAAGGTTGCAAGGTACCGAGAGGTGCCGGCAATCCTTTGCCACATGGCAAAGAAGATCCCAGTAATGCGAAATCTGAGACTCACTATTGCGAAGCTACCGAGGGAGGCGTTTGCACAGGTGTCTACCAATAAATATGTCCCAGAGCTAAGAAGGACGCTTTCTCGTGTCCATTTGCCCAAGAAATTCACGCTGGAGGACGCTTGTCGATTACTAAAACCCAAGGAGGACGTAGCTGAGAACTGTTTCGCCAACCAAACTCTCACGACATTGAAAAGAGCCAAAATTCATGCCGAAGTCCAGCTTGTATTCTACTGCCAGCAAGGTTCGGGCAACAATATGCCGCCGCGAATCGTTTGTTCTAGCAAGGATGCTTGTTTTCTTTGCAATTTGTTCGTGACGTCAGTTGCTAAAATGCATACACCCAGGTCTCACGGTAAATTGTATCCTCAATGGCGGTTGCCTAACCTCCCAGCCTCTAACGAGGTGATGCAAGATTTCAATCGAGTTATGGAGGACTATATTCGAAACAGTTTGCGGACACTATTTGCACGAAGACAAAAGACGCTTTACCCGCACCCTAACGAGAGCACGCTTATTACTCTCTACTCATCGTCTTCTATAGCGCCTAGTTCGGGAACATCGAGAAGCGCTCGTGGGGAACAAAAGACTGCGAAATCTTCACCAAATATCACTCGTGGAGACAAAATGCTTGAAGGACTTACTCCGCCACATTCGTCTACGAATTCGTTGAAGAAAATCATCAAAGACAGCACCGAAAGCGTTCATGCTCAATCATCTCGCACCTTAGCTGTAAATCCAAAATGTAAACAAGAGGATATGTCACAGAATTTTCCCGATCAGGGATCGGAACCAGCTATGCCATCGAAGGTTGCCTCAGTACAGCCAACAGATAAATTGGATCGGCAGATGAAGCTAGTTCAAGGACAAATTCTGTCTGAAACTATCAATTCAGACAGCACCTCACCTTTTTATGTCGCAAAACATCTTGCAGTTCAGATCGTCGCCCCTGAGCAACCAAACCTGGCCCTAACGAGTGCTGATAGGGTACGGTACAGCTTCCGTATTGAATGGCTCAACAATCCAGAGGTGCAATTGTTGCGGGTCCGTCGTGATGCGTCAATTGTGGATTTGGAACTAATAGAGGGTGAATTTATACATGAACTCGACGAGAGGGGCAATCTATTTGTTGCAGCGCGAGGTACTGTCATCAAGTTAGGCTTGTCTTGAGAGGTCTCCACTACACAACTGTTGGGATTTCCACAAAAGTGCGATAAAAATGGAACAAATGGCCTTGCTTGATTACAGTATAGCGAAGCTGAAAATGAGCCACTACCCGTCCTCAAACTTCGATATCAGAATCTCTCCTGGTATCAGTGCCGCCGGATCTTGGCGCTGCAACTATGGAGAGGTTGACTAGATTGTAATATGTGATTGCTTGAAGCTTGCGCAAGATCATCCGAGGCCAATTAAAACCCTACATCTGCGTAGTCAAGTTTAAGTAGCAGGTGACTCGAGAGCCGTGGCCCAAATGAAGCAGTAACAGTTCGTTGCAGCGCACGCAAAGAATAGAGCTGCGTGGTGCACGTCCATGGGAGGGAACACCTGCATAGTAACGCGTGTTTCCCGCAAAAATCACAGATCTTTGCTTGTAAGACGGACATAAGACAGAACGAGGAACTTGCATGAGCTCTGAGAGAGGGTGGGAAGATCAAGGCTGAGGTTCCGGTGATCGGCCACGGGCAACTGCGGAGCGCCACCGCGCGCGCATTCATGACTTGACAAACGAACAAGCTTCCCTGGTGCGGCCCACAGTTGCCTTCATTAGCGTAGCTCTTCGCTGATAACAAAAAAAAGGTCCGCTTTCGCCGCGCATGAAACGTCAAACTTCGGCTTCATTGAAGACCGCCTTGTAGGAGCCCGCCATGGCAGACACCCCGCGACCAGCTGATCTGCCCGAGGGCATCTTTAGTATCCTAGACACGGATCTATACAAGTTGACCATGCAATGTTGTGTCCTTAAATACTTCCCGGACGTTCAAGTAACGTACAGCTTTACCAATAGGACGCCGGACATGAAGTTCAGCCGCGCGTCGGTGAAGTGGTTGTGGGCGCAGATCGAGAGTGCGTCACGATGTCGAAGCATTGCATTGCGAACGCTAACTTTCGTCTCAGAACTGGAGAACGTGGCTCTCACGCAAGATGAGCTCGCGTACCTGAGAAGCACGTGCAAATACTTGTCAGAGACGTACCTTGACTTCCTGTCGGGCTTTCGACAGCGACCCAGGGAGCAGATCCACCTGACCTTTAAAGCCGACAAGGACACGGGCAGCGAGGACGACTTAGGCGCCATCGAATTGTACACAACCGGTACGTGGCTTGAGACCATATTGTACGAGATCCCCTTGCTTGCTCTGATAAGCGAAACGTATTTCAAATTTATGGACCGAGAATGGAGTTACATGCACCAGGTCGAGCGGGCAAGAGACAAGGGCATCAAGCTTTTCAAAGAGGGCTGTATCGTCTCAGAGTTTGGGACCAGGAGAAGGAGAGACTACCACACACATGATCTTGTGCTGCAAGGTCTGCGCCAAGCCGCCGACGATGGCGTGCACAACGGATGGCCGGGAAAGCTTGCAGGGACGAGCAACGTGCACTTCGCCATGAAGCATGGCATACCCCCTATAGGAACCGTGGCCCACGAATGGTTCATGGGCGTGGCAGCCATCACCAACGACTACGAGAACGCGAACGAGCTTGCCATGAAGTATTGGATCGGCACCTTCGGAGAGGGCGTGCTAGGCATCGCGTTGACGGACACGTTTGGCACCGAAAGTTTCGTGAAAGCATTCGCGAAGCCGATCTCAGACATTCCCGGTGATTCCGCGGCCGCGAGTGGTGCCGCTGGCGCTGTCGGTCGTGCCTCGAGGACATACGCGGAGGTCTTCACCGGCACGAGACAGGACTCCGGCGACCCGGAGACGTTCATCGAGTTCATGGCGGAGTTTTACAAGCAACAGGGGATTACGGAAAGGAAGGCCATGGTGTTCTCGGACTCCTTGAACATCGAGAAGTGCCTACAGTACAAGAAAGCGGCCGAGGCCGCAGGCTTCGCACCTAGCTTTGGCATTGGAACCTTTCTGACCAGTAAGTTGATGCCGAAAAGAGCCCAATCGCACGGCCCGGAGCTGACAAGGCCCGACAGATGACTTCGTGAACATCAAGACGGGACGGAAGTCCGTGCCGTTGAACATCGTGATCAAGCTCGCGTCTTGCAATGGCAGACAGGCCGTCAAAATCAGCGACAACATCGGCAAGAACACTGGCGACAAGGCGACAGTTGAGGAGGTCAAGCAAAGGCTGGGGTACAGGGAGAAGGAGTGGAAAGAAGGTGACGAAACTCGTCGCTGGAATTAGTCTAGCGAAACGGGCTTTTTCTCTCTTGGTACGACCATTTTTTTTCAAGCGCTGGTTTACGCCTTGCGATGGGAAGGTGATGTTCACGGTTGTAGGAAACTTAAAAAGCAAATGATACCCAAAGAAGTTACGAAATCACGAGTACGTGTAGAAGATCATTAGACAAGCAAAACTCCCTAGTAGATGAATTCCGGGCCGTAGGTTGAATTCGACAAGTAGATCGGACGAGCGACTACCGCATAATAATAATCCGTAATGCAAGTACCGTTCCGTGTTACGTACACCATGCCATCGTTTGCGAGGAGACGATCACCGCTAAGCGCCAACCACACCAAACTGTAAGCAGTAAAAACAATTTATCCACGCTACTCCTTTAGTTTGTTTCAATTTATGCCTAATTATGCCGCGATCTGTCCGCGGTCAGAATTGCGATAACATTTCCGACCATTGCGTCGCACCGATTCTTCAGGGTTGACTCTTGCCTCTTAGGCTCAGGAGCCCGCGTGCGCTTACGCTCCCTCGTCCTCCTCGAGGCGGAGTCGACCCTCAGAATGGAGACCAAAGGTCCAGAATCCGCCGAGTTCAAAGCCGGCGTCAGCCATACGGCTGTGCGTCAGCAGAAGCCAGGCACCGAACACTGGTTTGGCGAGTATGTCGAGCACAGCGTAGGCGATGATCTCTTGATTGACGCTCAAGAGTCTTGCACCATCGGCGACACCCCAGATGATTGGGTACACGACCCAGATGAGAATGGTATATGCGGAAATAGCTCCATAGAACTTGCCCAAGTTCGCGCTCCTCGCGCGAGCGTTGGCGCCACCGTTGACCACCAGGTGCCAGATGACCACGAGGAAGGCAATACAAGCAATAGCGTACCAGCCCCAGCGCTGTGCGTTATGTGTTGATCCGTAGGCAGCGAAGAGACCTGTCAGGACCATGATGATGTCTGCAGCGATGGCCATGATGATATGACCTCCGCTTGCCCCGGCAAGGAAGAACAGGTCGAGAAGCAAAAGTGGAGTAGTCAAGCACCAATCCACGTAGCGAGCCCAGAAGACCTGTCTGAAAATTTCCTTATGCGTGTTGGGGACATGCTTGTGGTGCTCGACATGGTGGATGTGCTGGTAGTTGACGCCGTGTCCGGTTCTAAGCCGGTCGTTAACGTTTGCTGCCAAAGAGTAGAACGCAAAGAGAGGATCCAACTTACGCCATGCCGAAGTACGAGATTGCAGCGATGACGGTGATCAAAGTGGTGATTGTGTGGAATAGGCGGCGGGACAAGGGGATGGTCCAGGCCATTGCAGCGAATGCCACGGAAGACAAGACCATCACGACGAAGACAACCCTGGAAGAACGTCAGCACTACTCGTCTCCTTGCTCTTTCACTCGTATGCATACCATAGTGTGCGGAAGCCAGCAGCAGTCGCCTTCTCGTATACTGGCGGGTCAGGACTGAGAGTCGGTCAGCTCTGATCGTGTTGGATTTTTGGTAGAAGACCAATTGCTCACATGACCGTGGGGAAAGCTGTCGCTGATGCAGTGGCGGTTATTTTCGTTGAGGGAATCGTCGGTAGTATGGTCGACGTCTTCATGAGCGCTTCGACAGGATCGATCATCTTGACGGTGGATGGTTTGGTTTCCTAAAACGTCGTTCTTGTCTGCTATGCTCGACCACCTTTGGCTTGAGAGGCGCAGAGACAATTGGAAAATGGGGTCGGTAGCGGGGTAGACGAGGTCAATAAAAAGATTTCCCAAATCCAAGGCAGCAGCTTTAAAAGCTTACTCCACTCGCAGGCGCGTCGAAGAGAAGAAGAAATGGCTAGCTTGCCTGCGTCGATTCACTCGGTCATGCAGAGCCAATGATGATGAGCGGCGTCCATGCGACCTGTGCCATTGGACAAAGGAGAAGAACAACCTCGTGGGCGAGGCGGGCAAGCACAGAGGCGGACCCTCCTCAACGTCATCATTGTGTACGTAACGCGAACTAGGCCGGGCAAAGTGTGTCCAAGATCTACCTTACGAAACAATGATGCAAGACGTCGACTGCGGCGAAGTTCTGGTCTCGAGCACTTTCGGCTTCGACGGAGCCGGTCGCAAGCATTGAAAGTACGGTGGGAGCCAGGTGATACGATTCTGGACCGTTGATCTACGTAAGTCAGCGACCTGTGGCTTTGCATTGCGTCTTGCAGTTCCAAACATGGGATTTCGCCAGCAAATGCGATGTCAAGCAGCTCGGACTTCCCCACACGTTGCCCCTCGCTTAGCCCACCAATCAGCGATCTGCGGAGATGCTCCGCTCGTTTTCAACCATCTGCCAGTCACCTGATTTCTCGAACATGCCGAAGCTGACCTTTATCATCAAAAGCGTCAAGCAACCTGTTCTCTGTCCTCACACAAGCTCTTCTATTCCTCCCCTCTGCTACTCCTGTACTGTGGGAGTCCCTCTTTGGCAAGCGAAATGGACGATGGGCCTGTCATCTGACTTTCCATCCTGCGCTGAAAACTGCACCTCAAAACAAAGCCCAGTGGATTTCTGCAGCCTTTCAAGTCTTTTCGGTCCAGATGCGCTTCCTCATGTTGCGGCCCGAGACTGCCTTTTTGTGAATATCTACTCCGTACGCGCAAGAAGGATTCGAAAGCGGTGCAGCCCGCGATAACCGACACCCTAACCCGCGAAAGCTGCCAAGCAAATATGACTGCGCTTGACAAGCCTGCCGAGACACTTTGCGACGCCTCTCGTTATCACGCCTGGAACAGGCACTGAAGTTTTGAGTGTCGCGGCATTTTATTTTCCAGGATCTTAGACTGTAGAGAGGAACCCAACAAGGTCTTAATGGCGACGACTGTGTAGCTTGGGTGAAGTACGGCATCTTGAAAGATGTTTCTCTTGGATCTTAATTAAGCTTCCGTCTCAGCTGTGGCTGGACATCATAGCCAGTCGACCTGCATCGTCTGGTCGCATATTCGCGGGCTGTGTATCTGCTTGAGATGCGAAAGCCACCACCAAACAAGCTCACGATTATGCTTCCGGAAGTACGATAGCCCTTGGTTTGTGATTTGATTTGCACGCAATCATACTGCCAAGAATAAGCTAAAACGCAGCTCTCCCAGAATGGCCGTTCGTCTATGATTCTCTAAACGCCCAAGATCCCGGACGCTGTGCATAGCCACATGTTGGATGGTGTTTGATTTTGAGAGAGATGCGTATAAATGGGTCGAGAATATTCACGTAGGCTTTTATATTTCCATTCGGAAAGAAAAGAGTGTATCTACGACTGAGTCCGGACACCCACTTCACTCCACCAGTGAAAATGTCGTTTCTCAAAGACCTAAAGGGGCTCACAAAAGAGTTCAAAAACTTAATGGGAGAGAAAGACAAACCCCAGGACCATTCAAGTATTGTTGGCGCTGGCGGTGGTCAGAACTGTTCCCTGAGCGTGTAAATTTGAAATAGCAGACTGAGACAAAGCGCAGAGCAATTCAATCATGGACCACCCCAAGCTCCTTATGGACAGCAGCCTCAACCCGGATATCAGCAGCAGTATGGTCAATCCACTTATGGACAGCCGCAATATGGCCAACCTCAATACGGCCAACCTCAGTACGGCCAACCTCAGTACGGCCAACCTCAGCAATACGGTGCACTCCCTCCGTCTGGACTCCATCTTCCGCCCGGCTGGATCCAACAGTGGGATCCGAACTCGCAGCGTAATTTCTATGTAGATACTGCCACTGGTCGCACACAATGGGAGCCCCCAGCGTTTTCTCCACCACCACTACAGGGCAGCTATGCGCCGCCGCCAGGTGGATACCCTCCAGCAAGCACCCCCGGCGAAGATCACACCAAGAATATGTTTGGCGCTGCGGATCATGGAGAAGAGAAGAAGGAGAAGAAAGAGAAGAGTGGCAAAGGCAAGCTGCTCGCTGCAGGCGCTGTGGGTGCAGTCGGTGGAGCAATCATCGCTCACGAAATGAGTATGTGTCGAATGTTGCTTCCATCAAGAAGACGAGGCTAACGGTGTATAGCTGAGCATTCCTCGGACGAAGAGCATGACTCTTCGCATCACACCACGTATGTAGCGCCCGTCGCATATGGTGGAGAGAGTTATGTCTCCGGATACCCACCGCCAGTCCATGATGAAATTTCGAGCTCGGACGCGGAATCACTAGCCGAAGCTCGCGAAGACGTAAAAGAAGCGCGGGAGGAACTCGCAGAAGCCAGCAGCGAGTCAGATCGGGAATCGGCTCGTGAAGAGCTTGAAGAAGCCGAAGAAGAATATGCCGAGGAATATGAGGAGGCATACGACGATTAGATCTGAACAGAGATGTGATTCCGTTGCGTGCCTTGCGGTTTGTAGAAAGTGTGTGCGCATGGACGAATATCCTTTCATTGTTGATTCAAGCTCCGTCTCCGCTCCGTAGCAGAATGAAAGAAATGTTGCTTTCCAAGAAGACCAAGGAAATATTGTATCGCTGGATTCAAGTTCGTTTCGGCCTCTGACCAAGAACGTAGGGTAAAGGCCGAAGATTATGCGACGCACATATATATAAATGAGCTGGTTGCGCGCGTAAGTTGGCGGAAGCGCACTCCAGAGCAAAGCCCTGATGAGACCTCCTGTGCTGAAAACACTCATCGTGAATCTTTGCGCCGTGGTTTCGCGGTCCCAGATGCACGCAGTTTTCTTCGCCTTCGAAGTTCCTTTTTCTTCTCCCGTTTTGGCTTTACTTCGCTGCAAGGTCGGCCATTACTATTGTTCATTGAAGCCTCCGAGAGTGCATTTTTGCAAGACGCCATTTCGAAAGCCGGAGACGCTCTTGGAGAGGTCGGCTTGACGACCCAGTAGTGTTGCCAGATTGCTCTTAGGTTTTGAAGGAAGAAATTGCAAAGATGTTATAATTACATCCTAGCAAATAGAGTGTCAAGTTGAAGCATAAATAGTGTAACGGTTATCATCCCTGCGTATGTTCTCCGGATCATTCTGCGCTTACTTTGAGTCTAACAACCGTTACAGCTTCCAAGCAGGGGACCCGCGTTCGACTCGCGGTTTATGCATTCTCATCTCCAAAACACTATTTGTGGTTTTTTTTGCTCTTTTTTGGGGCTTCAAAACCTTCCTCAAGAACGTTTTGTTTTGTACTTAATTTTATTATTTTCTTATTATATTCTCATTCCAGTTTTGATAGTCTCTCATCTTAAGGGAGGGAGTGGGCTTCAAGTCATAAGGCGATTTTCTTGGCGTGGCACTACAGCCGCTTTCCTCTTTTGTAGAGATTGAATAGTTCCGACTACTCTTCATCTCCACCCATCGCCTTTGCATTACACTGTCCGCATTAAGTATATTCATTAATCGAATTGATACATTGTCCTTTTCCTACATAATGCTGGCGCGCACACTGTTGCTGCCAGCTCGGCGCACTCTCCTCTCCGTAACCACTGCTTCATTGGCAACTCAATCACGAACCTTATCGTCATTACAAGCACCGTGGCGTACCGCAGGATCGCAGATAATGGCAATGGCTTCCAGACCAAGAGTTGCTTTGGCAACATCTAACGCAATCTCGCAGCAAGTTAGAGGCATGAAGGTATGGGCTCACATCGCAGAGAACGTTAAGTGATGCGTTGTATGGCTGATTGGAACTTTCAGGTTCGAAGCTCTGTGAAGAAGCTTTGCGACGGCTGTAAGAGCGTACGGAGAAAGGGTGGCAAGTACGTTTATATAATATGCAGCAAGAACCCGAAACATAAGCAAAGGTAAGGCGTCTTGACAATTTTTCTGGTGTCAACCTACTAATTCGGTCTCTTAGGCAAGGATGATCACCTTCGTCGTAAGATGGCTGTATCGATAGACTTTGTACAGTACAAGATGGCATAGATACCAAAAGCTCATGAAACAAGTCATTCCACCGAAGACTACCGCACAACTCGTCTCTTCCTTAGCAGCACACGGCTTTGCTTGATTAAACGGACCTCGGCGTTGTAGATTCTGCCTTCTCTTGTTCCTATTCATATCATCAAACGAATTTCTCGACCTCCCATCAACGCACATGATTTTGAGCCTTCACACATTGTCTTCGACAGAGCAAACGAGATGCCAATCCTGCCGTTACCTGCGATCTTCGCATTCGACACAAGTAGGCTCGTGCCACAAGCTGGGCAAAACAAGTGTTTCTGCTTGTGCGGTTGAAATTTAGTGTTCCTGGCGATGATACTAGGCGTCGTGTGACTGCGAAGAATACGCAGGTGGAGGTTATGCTCTCAGTTATGGAATGTGACGCTTGAAATTTGCTCCTAGTGGTTCATATAGACAATCTTGGTACAGATCGAGCAACAGCACATCACGAAATCCCAGTCTTCGAGACGTCCCCAAGCCTCGAAGTCGAGAAGGATGGATAGGCAAAGACAACTAGACCAAGATCGCAGACTAAAGACAAGTCTTCAACCCATGATGGTCAAAACTAGTGAGATTGGCTCGAGTTCGTAGATAATTTGGAAAGAGCGTGGCCGCGACTATTATGCACGGAGAACTCATGTTGCGGGTTCGACTTTCTAGATGTCAAACAGACCACCTGAAAAATTAATGCTTGGGAGATGCTAATCAACTTGGCGCAACGTATCAGGCATAATTTCATGCGAGCGTAGGTGTTGGAAGAAAATCCGCGACTTCACTTGTCTCTCGTTCACCGAAAGAACTGAAGAGAAACTGAACAGCGGTGTGCCATTATTCGGCTTACGTATATTGTGTCAAGCACACATGTCACATACAGTTATGAAGAAACGTCGTAAGCTATGAAAGCAGTCATGACCACGATGCCAGAGGCGTTAACCTCAACTCCATGCCATCTCTGGGCTTCGTCGTAATGACGCCAGCAGGTATTGCTTGTTTGCCTGGATGTGCGTACTCCACCTCGAACGCGGCGACAAAAGCAGCAACCAGACATCTCAACTCGGCCTTGGCAAACGAGCCTCCTATGCAGCTTCTCGGTCCGTGGAGGAACGTCAGCAAAGCGTAGTTGCTCGGAGCGCCGCCGCTGTTGTTCGGCTTCCCGTCAAGGTTGATCCACCGGTCGGGTACAAACTCGTGTGCGTTAGGGCCCCATAGATGCGGGTTCCTATTTATCGCCCAAGGGGAGATGATGATTTGCGTTCCCTTTGGAACGAACTGGTTTCCTATCTGGGTGGGCTTGTTGGACTCTCGAACGGTGATCGGGACGGTGGGGTAGAGTCGCAAGGTCTCGTTGCAGACCGCGTTCAATACGGGAAGCGACTCGAGGAGGTTGGCCAAGTCGACATCTGGGCCCGGATTCGTAGGCAACGCTTGCCGGATCTCGTCTCGAAGGCGGGTTTGGACGTCCGGATGCTTCGCAAGCAGATACGTGGTCCACGTGAAGGCACTGCTCGTCGTTTCATGTCCAGCGGCAAGAAAAGTTAGCTGCGATCCGTTAGCTGCCTGCCGCCACGGGGGCCAAATTCGAAAACCAACCATTTGATCTATCAGCTGCTGGTCGCTGAAGTTGCCGCTCTTGATCAGGATAGACAGGATATCAAGATTGTCCTCCGAATGCATCTTCACGGCTTCTTTCTTATCTCGCACCAACTGCCCGCAGATTCTGTTCAGTGCACTGGTTGCGGCGTGGAATCGCTTATTGACTCGCCACGGCGATTTCCTGATCAGCTCTGCAGGACCGACGATCTGCGTCGTGAAGTAAAATACTTTCTCCATCGTCGGCTCCAAGAGCTCCTCGTAGTTCTGAATGAGCTCATCGTCAGAATTCCTCAACGCGTTGAATTCGCGTCCCAGTCCAGCAATTCCGATGATGTCCCTTTCCATGATTATTAGCTTGGTCGATCTTTGCGACAAGGGCCAGGTGGTGGTTACATGGTCACTTTGTTTGCGAAGTGGTTGATTTCCACGACGCCCTTCAGCTTTTCACCCGCTTCCGCGTTTTCTCGAACCTCCATGTTGACCACTTCCGTCATTGCGATTGCTTTGCGCCACATCATTGGATACAGCTCTTTGATGTGGCGGAACTGAAAAACAGGCATGATATGCTTTCGTTGGAAGCGGTGCTCATCGCCCTCGACGATGATGAGCCCGTCCCCAAGCACAATCCTCAGAAAGTCGCGCAGCTTGCCCGGCTTCTCGAAATCGTAAGACTTTTGCACGAGGACCTCGCTGATTGACTGTGGATTCGTCAATAGCAGGCGGTCCTGATAGAGAAATCCTCGGAAGTAAATCAAACCCTCGTTGGGTATTTCGGTGATCCATCTTAGTAGGTCAACAGCTGGCGGCCTTCTGAACAAGGCTAAACCATTACCAAGAAGCGGCAGCGATCCCTAAGGTTGCCGTCAGCGCATTCATCGCAGTAGGGTTCATGGGTGGCATACTCCAGGCTGTGGAAGGTGCCGTAGCGGGGTGAGGAAGAACGGATATATGAAGACATGATACACGGAGAGAAGGGCCAGATTCACGGCCGTGGTTCGAACCAAAGTCCACACAAATGGATTTTGGGGGAGATATTGAGGAATCAAGAGCGTGATAGCAAATGCCTCCGCCGCCGCGGACAGGAACAGCAGTGGAATCGTAGCGACCATCTTTGTCAGAAATGTTCAGTTCGCGCCCGCGTCTGGGTCACAAGGGGACGTCGGGTCTTGAAATAATATACGTCGAAAGACATGCCCAAAGGGACAGTTGGAGATATGAGTATCACTTTCTGATGACGTTGATGGGCCACGTGAAGATCGTGACCGAGGCAGCCCCCCCTGTTTACGGCCGTGTACTTGGTGGTGATCGGAGCCAGGGATGCCATCAGGGCTAAACGCTGGGTGTTGAGAGTGTTCGCGCTCCCAGTCAACCACGCCTTACGCAATTGCGAGCAGACCACCTCCGTACAGACTGAACGGGCTGACTTGCTGCTCTTAGAGAGAAGGAACACGCAACGAGCGCTGGGCGACGCCCAGGGGCCATTGCAAACATGAAGAGCAAGATTTGAGCTTGCCCAAAGCTTTGTCCAGCACCAAATTCTTTTGGCGGAAGGGCGTAGAAGGGTGGAGGGAAACTCATATCATGGCCAGGCTGCCATTTTCTTTTCGGCGTCATTCGTAAGCTCTCATAAGCTCGAAGCTTGCACCGCTTGTGGCAATGTTCGCGTTTCAGACTAGTGTTGAGCGCATCCTGTGCAGGTTCAACCCTAATTAGATGCTCAGTCTGATGATGAGGTTCTCGGGAGCCCTGTGCTCGCGGCGAGATTGTCACAAGAATAGAGACACGTTAAGGAAGCAAAAACCCCGCCTTGAGAAGGCAGTGTCGAGGCTGAAGAATGTGTCAAGTTCTCGGGTTTTGGGGTGAGAGCAAGGTAACGTTGGAGGTTCTTTGATTATAAGTCTACTACCATGACGCTCGCCATGTTCGATATCTATGTACAACTCGCGCTCCGACGGCACCTCTCCTTTTCTCATCATCGTACCATGCGTATAGCGTTAAAATGGAGGAAAAGAAAGACGATGAAGACAAAAAGGCTCGCGAACCCAGACCCGCAAAAATGCAAAATCTCCCAAGGGCCCTCCTCCCCCAAAGAAAACAAAGCTGTACACCAGTTCAAATGCTCCTGCGAAAGGGGGAAAAAAGAATCAAGAACAAGAGCGCCGATGATCCCATGCACATGCAGTGTGCAAGCGTAAGGCAGGAGGACATTTTTTTTCGATTCCCGATTCCTGCTTTTGGCCCGCGTCCAAACGACGCGGAAAATGGATGCGCAGATGCGTGGCAAAAACCTAGCAGTATGATACAGATGTGACGGCCAACAGCCAGCTCGACGCCCCCTCTCTTGGTATTCGGGGTGGATGACTTTAGGACCCGCCCCATCTGCTCTTCAGACCTTCCAGCCACCTGCTGTACAGGGCGTCGGCAAGACCACCGCTCTGCTCCATGCCCGGGGGCACATAGCCCGGCATGCGCTTCTCGTCGACGGCCGAAAGCTTCTGCGCGATCTCGCTCTCCAGCAGCGCGCTCTGGCGCCGTCGGTGGCTCTTGAGATGCGGGTTGTTCTGCGCCAGGACGAGCCTCTGCTTCGCGGCGCTGCTGGGCGTCCGGGTGATGGCTGAGGCGTCGATGTCGGAGACGGACTGGGTTTGCCTGTGGCGCGGTGTCGCCGGCGCCGAGGGAGGCGCCATAGGTGCCCTTACCGGGGCTGGTGGGAGCACGGGGGTGTTCTTGACGGGCGACGCGTGCTTCGTGGGCGAGGAGATGGGTGTCGTCGGCGGAAGCGCGTTGGACAGCCCCAGAGCCGCCGAGAGCTTTGGATCCTCCCTTGCATTCTCGATGAGCGACCGGAGCAGCAGGAATTCGCCCTCGGGGTCTATCCTGTCAAGCACGCTCCACGCGTTGTGCAGCCGCGCCAGGGCTTCTCTTTTCTCGAGATCTCCGGTCTGGGCGTGCTGTTCCTGGAACGTGGCGTCAACCACTTTGCTGTATGCGCGACGGCCAAGGAGGGCTTCCTTGGTCAATTGGATCGGCTTCACGGGAATGGGCAGCTCCTTTTTGAAGTAGCCGTCTTCCGCCATCGAGAGCGGCGGCGTGTTCTCGTCCGAGCCGACCAGTGTGGACGCGTTCGATGCAGACTTCTCACGGTCCAGACCATGGCCAACTCGAGGCTCTGCTATCGAGCTGTTCGAAACGTCTCGCTCTGGAGCCCACTTCTTCTCGTGCCCGCCAGAGGACACGCGGCGGAAAGGTCGTGCTGAGGACGGAGAGTTGCCAAAGGACATATCGAGACCAAGCGGCTTCTTCTGCGGTGTGCCGTCCGTCCTGCTGACGCGCCTTGCTGTCGGCGTCTGGCCGGAGGGAGCACGCTGCGCAGTGACAACCGATGATCTCCTGCTCGTCCCCGTCTGACTGGATTTGCGCATCATCGTGGGGTAACCATGTGCCGGGGAACCGGTTCCCAACGGCCCGTCACTGATATCCATGCGTTCAAGCATTGCGCTTGGGCTCTCCCTGGTTTCGACCGTCGCGTAGGGATTGGTGACGTCCGACGCATCCGACGGTATCCGCGACATCTTCCTCCTCCTCGGAGGGGCGATTGTCGCTGGCTTAATGGTATCGAATATCCAGTCATCCTGTTCCAGCTTCGGGGACAAATCCTGCAACGTTTCCTCATAATACTTCGGATGAGTGGTCTTCTCGCCCTTTGCCACATGCCGCTCGTACCGCCTTATTACGTCTCGCAGCTGATCCACTTTACCGGCATTGCGGATAAATCGGTGGCGCAAAAGCTCCCTTGCCGTTGGCCGTTTGTCTGGCTCTTTCTGCAGGCAGAGCGCAACGAAGTCCTTGAACTCCTTGCTGAATTGACCCTCAAGCCGCGGTGGTGGTGCCTTGGGGATGTGAAACAGGACCTTCATCGGGTGAATATTTGCATTCGGGGGTTCTCCAAGGGCCAGTTCCATGGCTGTGATGCCGAGGGACCATATGTCTGCCCTGAAATCGTACCCAGACTCTTCAATCACTTCGGGGGCCATCCAGAAGGGGGTGCCGACAAACGTCATGCGTTGCGACCGGATGTTGGTGAGCTGTGCAGCGACGCCAAAATCTGCGATCTTGACCTTGCCACTCACTGCAAGAAGGATGTTTGCAGCTTTGATGTCGCGGTGAATCTTGCCTGTCTGGTGGAGATAATCGAGGGCGTGCAGCAGCTCGCGGCACACGATGGCGACTTGGGATTCGTGAAACGGCCCAGGCTTGATCTGATCAACGTTAGCTACCGTCTGACATGCAGGCCAGGAACGTGAATCATACAAGGTCCAAGCAAGATCCACCTCCCAGATACTCCATAACAATCCATAGCTTGGTCCCTCGCACAAAGCTGGTCTTGTACTGTGTAACATATGGACTGTTGCAGGTGCTCAGGACTGAAATCTCCTGCTGTATGTCCTTGATGTCGTCGTCGCTGCCCTCGAGATCGATGTGCTTGATGGCAACAAGCTCGCCTGTTGTCCTGTCTCTCGCCTTGTACACAACTCCAAAGCTGCCACCTGCCCATCGTTTGTCAGCATCCAGCCTCGTCGCTCACGACAAGCTGCAAAGGACTTCGACGTACTCCCCAGCTCCTCGAGCATCTCATAGTTCTCCGCCATTCCGCCGCCGGCCTTGTGTACTGCCGTAAAACCCCCTGCCCGCTGTGTGCAGCTATACTCTCCACTGAAGACGAGATTGCACGGCAGCAAGCACGCTCGTGATGGCCGCACAATTGATGTCGGTACAGACTTCTAGGAATATGCAAGATGCGCAAAGGAGAAGAGGATTCTGGCCGAGGGTTCAGCTCTGCGCAGGGCAGATATCACGACGAGTTTGGGGAGCACCGCGACTCGTGCAAGAGCCGCTGTTACCGGGGCAACGGGGCGACGAGGGGGAGGGGGCGCTCCAAGCGTTCGGCTGTGTCGGACCACACCGATCCTTCACAAATGAGGAGAGGACATGACTTTGAGACAAAAGGCTCGCAGAGGTGCGTTAAGCAGTGGCATGGCAGAGTTCTGTGCGAAGCCGACGTGTAATACAGCGTGACACAGGCGCATGGAGGCGCGTTGTTTACCGTGGCGCCAGCCAGGCGGTTCTACGCAGGATCAACACACTCGCCAGCAGGCGGCGGCAGGCCACCACGTTAGTCAACTTAGCAGCATCATTCCCGCTTCGCTGTGCCTGTCCTTGGACTTGTACCTGCATGAACCTTGCAGCATCGGCCTTCCCCACAGTCGAATTCGTCGGCACGACGCTTCCATCTCTTGGAATCGAAGTCTGGCGTCCATGGCAGACGCCTGCTGCCGCGTGTGCCGTTGCCGGTCAGGAGAAAAAGGCTCAGACGGCCCTTGTCGAGCCAGCTGTCGACCCAGGCATCGGAAATGACAGAGACCCAACGAGCAGCACGGCGTCTTGGCCCTGTCCGTAACAGTAGTGCTCTGCGCTGTCCGCCCGTCAGCGTACGATGCCATGATCAGGTCGTCGGGCGCCGGCTGCGGTTTGGCTTTGCGTGCGAGCAGTCGGGAGATTCCGCCGTCCCAATGAGCCTATGTTTGGCGCTTGCTGGGTTGGGCATGGCCAAGTGCAGTCCGCATGTCTGGAGCGAAAGGAAGAGATGTGAGATCTGTACTCCCTCGTCGCAAGCTCGCAGCAGATCTAGGATCTCGGCTTGCGGTGCAGCAGCAGTGGTCTGCTGTGCCTGTACAGCAGCAGACGAGCGTGCACCGAAGGCGCGCGCCCGGATGGGGCGTCTGATGGAAGACGACGGCATCTGCAATGCATAACGTTCCTGTAATTTGGCGTGCTCACCGATCTATTTCCAGAGCGGCCGGGTGGATATCGGCCTCATCACGAGACACGCTCAAATGAATTGTGGACAGGCAGCAGCAGAGAGTCTTTGCGGATGACGTGCATCTCTGATGATCCGCGAACCAGAAGACGCCGAGCGAGGGCGTATGGTTCTTGGGGTGACTCGTCACACAGAGCTCGTCGCTATCCAGGCCGTCGTGCCTGTACGCTTCTCGCGTCGGCGTCGCAGGCGCGCTGCCAGGCCAACCGTTGCACAGATGAGAGGCGAAGGAGAAGTCCATCTGTAGTCGCACAGCATCTGCAACGTATGGCAGCTGAACTGTCCCCCTGGTGCTTGCATCGGCTAATGCAGGGAGCCTTTCGACGAAGGGATCGTTGCTCACACCATCCGGTCGTACGCGGTGTGGAGCATAGCAACCGAGTATAAGGCAGCGTCACGGCAACAACGCGGAGATCGTCTCTTCACGTTGTACGCACACACACGCACACAAACACACTCTCACCCACGCTCCACCACCTCCGCCGCCGCCGCCTCGACAATGGATAAACTCAATCGCTGAACCAACCGCTGTTACTTATCACTTACGATCCGGTCCCTACAGAAATGATTGCTCCATTCACGTCACTTTCATGCTTGTCCAGCCCTGCTACGCCGTCTCGTTTTGGCGACAATTTCGCCGCCTGTCGTCGACCGTGATTGGTCGGCTTCTGCAGCTGGACGAATCCTTGATCACCTTCACAATTTACGGCGCTCTGCTGCTTCGACACCTTGTCCTTTCCACCCTCTTTGACCATTCGCCCAAACACAGTCCCTACCTCAGTGATGAACTTGTGAATGATTGCTCCCGTTCTCCTAAGCCGTTGGGTGTTGCCATGGATGACGCGTCGCACCCACAACAGGAGCGCAGCCGCAAACAACGGCCCAACTCGATCATGACCGTCGACTCTGTCCTGGGTACGATGACGGGCCCCAACAGCCCAAGACGGCCGCCGCCTTCTGAACGCTTGCCCGGGAGCCCTTCCACCGGCGTGTCATATGCTTCCTCCCAGATGTCCGCCTCGCCCACCAAGATCGCGCACTCGCGCAGCAAGTCGGTCGTCGACAGTCCCAGGAGGCTTAACAGACTGTCCATGAGTTTTCCCGTCCTGCCTCCCAGCTCGGCCCGCTCGCGGCCGACGTCGTGGGCGAACAGTCCTGTCATCTCCCCCATAGAGTCGCTGCCCTCGCCGTCCACGGAGGGCAACTTCCTCACGCAGCTTGCCTCGCAGGAGAGGAGAGTGCTCGAGCTCAGGGAGGCACTGCGACAAGCCGAATCGGAGCTCGAGCGGCTCAAAAAGCACTGGGCCACACACGAGGCACTCAAGAAGCGTGCCGATGTGAAGAGGATGCAGCCTCTTCAACCCCTGAGTGCCAGCCTCTCACCGCTCGAAGGCAGCGATGACGATCAAGATGGCTCCTCCCAGTGGCTGCAGAGGGAAATGGAAAGACGCAAGGCACTCTTGAGCGGCATTAAAACTTCGAACAGAAAGGTGCTCAGTGGGTCCAAGCATACGCGGACGCTGTCGTTGCTGTCGCCAGAGAAGGGCACGTTCTCCCAGCCCTTCCCACAACCAACAGACTCCCGACAGCCGGAAGAGAATCCCTACCGGTCCCAAAATTTCAACAATTCTTCAAACTTATCAGCCACTACGAACCCGTCTGCCAGCCTGAGCGGAGACAGCACGACGACCTTTGACGGACCCTCGAAGGACGCCATATTACGAACCGGCAAGCAGATGGCCAACGACATAAAGGACGGCCTATGGACGTTTTTCGAAGATATTAGGCAGGCAACGATAGGCGAAGAAGCCACCCTGTCACCCGGTAGTACGACACCGGTTGCTCAAAACAAACCGAGACCGTTGAAGCGATCAAACACCACAGGCACGACAACGACGCGGACCGCGCGATCGGCACGAGCAGCACACACTGCGACGCGCAGGGACAATCCGCCTCAAGACGCCTTGATCGACATTGGTGGGTCATTCTGGCGAGAGCACGGCGTGGAATCACCCGTGCCCCCGAAAAACAAGAAACAGCAGCCGCTAAAAGTGACCAAGCAAACTACGTCGAAGAAGAACGTCTCTCCAAGCCCATCTGGCGACTTTGATGCGGACTCCAGCGAGGTGTGGGACAGCTGGGACACGCCCGTCAAGAGTCCTGTGCAGGACCAAAGACAGCAAGAAAGCGATACGACGTCGTCAGATGCCGCCAGCGACGGCGTCAGCACTCCCTTGACTGACGAGAATTCGCGACCTACACCACGCACGTCGACGAGCAGCAAGAGGAACAGTATCCCCTGGCCTGACTTGGAGAAATTGACGCCCAGCAGCCTGAAAAGAACCGCAAGCCATTTGATGAAGGAGTGGGAGAAGAGTTTAACGCCCAGCCCACCCGTGGAAAGGGACGACTCGCTCGGGTATGTGGCGTCACCTTGCTCCACGGGCGGCAAAGCGGCGAAGAGTGACTGATTGAGCCGGATTCACAATCTGCATTGCAGCTTTGAATGTATAATGAGATAATGAAAAGAGTTTCCGCGAGGGGACAACACGACGCCAGGGCATGACGGCGCGTTTGACAGGTGCATTGGAGTTATGGGACGACGCGTATTGGGAACACAAGCATATACAAATAGTAATTAGAACAGGAAATGTTAAGTCTCTCTTGTTTCGTTCGTCATTGGCAATGGTCTAGTTTCGATCTTCCGCCTTCCTGTTTGACCTCTTGCGGACGTCATGGCCGTTGATTGGCTCGCGTCACACCCCCCGGTGGCGCCAAAGCTGCCGCGACACCCCGCAGCCATAGAAGCTTCCATCGTCAGCGAGAACACATCAGCCATCGAACATCTCTTTTTCACGCACGTTTCCTATCCTTTTCTTCGTCAACCCGCCTTCTTTCTTCTTACCAATGCGCAATGTCGGACTCCAACCGCAACGATCGTGACCGTGAGCAACGACGGCAAGAGCAGGACGATCCCTTCACTCGCTCCATCCGCCACTTCGATAATCACGTATCCTCGCTGTTCAACACGCTGTGGACACTGCCCACGTCCATCTACCAGAGGGGAAACGATCACGGAAGAGCGTTTAACAGATTTTTGGAAGAGAGGCGTAGAGAGCGTGAAGAAGAGCAGGAGCGTGAGGACGGCAGAGGAGAACGAGCATGTCGCTGGGGTGACCACCGATCTTGGAAACACCACGGTCGAGGAGGAGTCGAAAAGCAGAATGCGGAGCCAAGCGACGCGAAGAACGATGCCGAGGACGTAGACCAGGACTTCGAATGGATCAACCAGGTTGCAAAGGCGCTGGAGAGGAACGAACGCGAGGCACAGAACTTGTACAACGCGCAGAAGAGAATGATGGATGATGGGCTTCACCACCGCACGAGTGAAGGCAGTGACAAAGACGTGGGAAAACGTCAAGATACCACGGAGGAAACGCTGTGGCCGAGGTCGTCGCCGAGATTCCCCACCTTTGAAGAGCTCGAGGACGTTGTGCGAGGCTTTGAACAGAACACTGCAAGGAGGTTGTGGGAATGGGAGTCCAGGATCAGAAAGGATTTTGAAGAGCATGTGCCGCCAGCTGAAAGAAGCGAGGAAAAGCAATCTGCAAAGCCCTCGACCTGGTCTGACTTATTCCCTGCCTGGTCACGACAACCACCCACAGCGTCCAAGAAGGAAGAGAAAACTTCTCAGGAAGAGGAGTCAAAGTTGCCTGAGCTGCGTATTGGCTCTGTTTCTGTCACTCAGAAGCAGGCCGAGGAGGCTTTTGAGCGGATGCACAGAGAGATGAGAGAGATGATGGCCGGAGCATCTCAACTCTCAAAGATGTTTCAGGACAGCTACAACCGAGAGTCTCGCATTTTCGACGAGGAAGGTCTTTTCGGACACTCCTTCCCGTTCAACAAGCCTCTAAGTACGATGTTCTCGCTTGGCATGCGTCCGTTCCTACCACAAGACTCAGCAATGGCCTACTTGCTGTTTAGCGAGTACTCGCCTCTGCACCTGGAACACGAGGAAGGTTTCGATAAAAGCTTCAGAAAGAGGTTTGAGGATCTTGTCGCTTTGAATAGTGGCAAGGAAATGCGTGACAAGAACGAAGAGGAGGGTACCCAGGTTGACTTTTTAGCGAGGATTGTACCTTTGCTCAACAACGAAAGGAGCGTTACTAACAAAACTCGTATCTCTTCCGACAAGGATGGACGTGTCACATCTGTCGTGGAGATTGATAGTGAGGGTCCAACCTCGTATCCTGCCGCAGGCGAGGGGCGGTCTGGTCAAGACACATGTAACGACGCAAGCACAGAGCAGGAGTTGCATGAGCGGCACTTCTCCTTCGAAAGCCGAGGTGGTACCTGCTTCCGTCCTGGTCAGCAAACATCGACCTGCAATGAAGACGATTACGCAAAAAATAAGTCGCTTCGTCACTCCTCACCGTCTGCGTCGAGCATCTTGTCTACTCTCACAACCACAGAACGGCACATTGATGCCGATGGAAATATCACCACCAAGACTGTATTGAAGAAACGCTTCGCTGACGGCCGGGAAGAGACAGAGACTTCAACGCATAGAGAGAGCAGCCCTATGGCCTGGGTGAAGCAGAGACAACTCGAAGCTCCATCGACGTCCAGTCAGCAGGAAGAGAAAACTGCTAAGGAGGGCAAGAGCGGACGGGGATGGTTCTGGTCAAGCTGAGAGAGCAAAAATTATTTGGCCACCGGAATTTGTTCATCTATATATACGGCGTTTGGGATGGAAGGATGATATCCCCAGCTCTTATCACTGCCAGAAGAAAACCAGGTTCCACTCTCATATCCCATCTAAATTGTAGAACTGAGCTTATGTTTCAAGCCTCACTTCTTCGCAGCAGATTATTTGAATTTTTTTTTGTATGACCTCGTCTTGATTATATTCAACGTTTGGAATATTAGTGGTCTTGTTCAATGTCCACAGCATGGCCTGACTATGTTTACCGTTTCTCAACCTAACATACACTCTGCGATCGCTGACCTACCAAGTCTGATCGAAGAGAAGGCTTTACAGCTTTGATTTGGCAAAGCTACACTCTTTCAACGGCCATTTCATACAGCTCGCATAGATCTTCCTTTTTAGCGAGCCTTCCAGTGCTGTCGATTTCGATCAGATAAAGTTTTGCTGCTTCTCTCCAGGCCACGTAGATGGATCCTTGAAGGGACATTCCAAGCGCCGCGGCCTCCTCTCGCGGGCCCAGACGTGCGCGTTGGTTTCCGAGGTCGCAACACATTTCCACCGATTCGGTCTTCATATTAACACGGTAGAGCTTGTTTGTCGCCGTCAAGAAGCAAGCATGACTTGGATGAGGAGACTGTGCCGCGCATCTAACCTTGTAGCTGACAGGATTTGAGGCCGAGGTTGGCAGCAGCTCTGGCCTGAACGGTTCCGTCTCGCGCAGGCCCCACCTTTGGATCGAGTCCTGGGAGGCACTGTGGAAGAGCGGATAAGGAGTATCAATAAAGCCGGTGACGAAGACCTTGTTCACTTGAGGATCGAAGAAGGCGGCGGTAACGCCTAGATGGTCCTGCGGCAAGGGGAAAAAAATCCCTGGTTAGCTAAGCTCGTGGTTCGAACTGTCGCGGACGTACTGTAGGCATGAAGCAGAAGCCGTACAACGTGCCCTCCGTGGATACCTCTCTCACCATCCAAACCCTGGTCCAGACCCCGTCATCCTCTCTACCCTTTAGTTTGTCGTACTTTTGTGTTACTACAGCTAAGAACTTGCCGTCGGGAGAAAAGCTGATGTTCTGAAAGCGGACTTCTTCTGCGGACCGGAACTCCTTGATGTTCAGCTCGGTCGTCCAAGCAATCTCGCTCCGTTGAAAGCAGAAGACCTGGACAAAGGACCCGTATCCGACGGCTATGAAGGAATTATCCCGTGACATGGCGAGTGCCGTTGGTCTCGAGCCTTGAGGCAGTGGTTTGAGGATCTGCTTTGGGCCGGAGCAGTCCAAGATGGTGAACCAAAACCGCTTACCCGAATGAGCAAGCGAAAATGGATGATACTGAGTCACCAAATGCTTACCTGCCTGTTCAAAAACACAACGGATATGTGTCTTTCCCCTTCTGCAACAAACCTGATGTTGACCGTGCGGTCTACCTCGCCTTGCGGAATGGTATTGGACAACGACAAGAGCGTGCTCTCCGTAGCGCGAGCGCATATGCGCACGACGGAGTCCCCGTTCTTTCGCCAGACAAGAAGATGCTTGGACGAGCCCGAAAAACAGAACTGTGTGCTGTCGGTAAGAGGTGTCGTGGCGAGGCGTTTGGTAGACGACGTCTTCGGCATTTTGGATGAAAGACTCCATTTCAGGCGGAACAACCCGGCGACAGATTGCGAGCTTCCCGTGCTTCCGCTTACGCTGACAGTATCTGTGGATATGCTGGAGACTGACATGGTGTTCTGCACATGAGCTGACCTCCCTGGTACAGGTCGTTCCATACGTGCTGGTAGCCTTTCTTCTCGGTGCTGTGGCTCCCGAAAAGCAGATGAAGACTCATCGAGTGGAGGGATGGAGTTGGACACTGGTGTCATCTGGACTAATGGTAGCTCTTGAGGGACAGTGGGTGTAACAGATCCATACCGGCCTCCAGTCGCTGGAATCGGAGGCTGAGGTCTAGTAGGCGGCAATGGAATCGAGGAAGAAGTCCATTGGTTTGAAATATTTTGACTCCGGCTGTCTTGTTTTCGTGATTGTGATGGTACTCTTCTGGCTTTGGCAAAGGCTCCCGTACATTGTGGACACGATCGGATCGTGTCGAAAGATAAAAGGTCGTTCTAGCACCGACGGTCATGATCCTAACTAACACTGGCTCCAAAATCTTTCGCAGACTTACATATCTGGAGCGATTGATGTGAGACATCCCTAGAGCTCGCTCGTCTACAATGTGCAAGGAGGGACAGTCCACAACGTAGACAAGGTCGTCGTCTTCAGCAACGGGTATCAATCCCTCCAGGTCATTGGGAGCCATATCTGATCGCACAACAACGCCTTCGTTCTGCCATATCTCTTTGCTGTCGATCAATGGAGTCGCGCAATTTTGTACAGTCCGGTAGGTAAGCGGGAACATGGGATCATGAGAAGCTCGATGGCAAAAAAGGCACAAGTTTCGCTACGTTGATACTCAGATCACCAGGTAGGAGCCAAGCCTAGCGACTGATGGGAGCAAGCGGATAGATCATCTGCAGGACGGCCAGAAGCTCTGACCCAAGTCCATCAGAGACGTCCCGCCTGCATGATCCATTCCAGTAGAACTGGTTCGAAAGCGAGCGTGTCCAAGACCAGCTGGGCGCAGAGACACTTTCTCACCGGATCAAGCTAGGCGATGCCTGGGTGGCTTTTTCACGCAGCGGCGACCCCATCTGTTTGCTGAGCGGGTCGTGGCTGCTGCCAGCTGCAGCTTGGCCATGCAGTTCCTTGGTTCCCCAATACAAGCCAGAGGCTCGAGCCCCTTTTCTGCAGGCGGATGGGACGCCCGGGGCTATTTCGTTCCACAGCGAGACGTATTTGTTCCGTTTTTTAGCACCGGCGTGTCGAGCATGTGCGTTATTGGCTCTTGGAACGTCTTCAAGATGAGAGTCCGGATCATGCAGACTATGTAGGGGCAAGGGGTAAGGAGGTTGGGTTTCTCGTGGATTTGCATTCTGAGGGTGACTGGGGCCGATTGGAAGGATGTGAACGCTGGTTGGAGACACTGGTCTCCCCAGATATTGGCCCGTTGAGCCAAGCTTTGCTTGATTTTGTACTGTAGAAGCTTGACCTCTTACTTGTACGATATTACGGCACAACTTAGTGAGGTCTTCATATCTATGAACTTTCTAGAGCAAACTATTTCAACCAGATCCAGAGCCAATGCAAGAGAGCATTAAAGTTTCCCACGGTGAACAAAGTATCTGTGCTCTCCAGGTTTATTCTTCCTCGTCGCTTCAGATTCGTGACCACGAGGGGCTGTGGATTTTGCAGCTCCCGAGAAGCACGCCTTCGCCAGTTGAGCGGGTTCCAGCCGTGAAACTTGATCTGATACATGACGATGAAAGCCATGAAGATAAGAATCTTTGGACGGGATGAATATCAGCTTCGTCGAACTTTGCAAGGAATCCAAATTTGGCAGAAACCTACGCTGATATAGCATCCCAAGAAATCACCCGTGTTCACCGGGGGCGTGAGCGACCTCCAGCCGTTAAAGAAAACCAGCAGGAAGCAGCCTGACAGAGCAAAGCACGCACGGAGCCACTGACCGTGAGACTTGTAAGGGTAGCCAGCGCTGTTTCTATCAAACTGCTGGCGGACTTCGGGATCGTCTTTGTCGTTCACGTTTTCATCGTCGCCGTTCGCTGCGTGAGCAATGCTGTCACAAAACGTCAGCAAACGGGAGCAAAAGTTTCCGTATTGATGGGCTTAAGACTTGCCACTTGTAAAATTCAAGGTATGTGAGGCAGACGACGCCGTAGACGATGAGGATGGCGACCGTAACGCAGCGAACCAGACGGCCCAGAACCTAGAATCATCAGAAGGGCGAGCACTCTCTCGCTGAATAGGGCACCCACTACTGCAGAGTTTTCGGTGCTTCCTAAAAAGGCGAGCCAACCAAAGAGCCAACTGACCAACACAGCGACATAGGGTACGCCGTAATGAGTCCTTTCGAGTCGGGTCCTCAGCGCTTGTACAGGGCTCCAGTCAGGCCACGCATTGCGATCGCTGGCCAGAGCGTGTAAAGTCCTCGAGGCATTGTAGCAGCCATTTATTCCCGCAGAGAGTGCAGAAAAAATGACAAAGTTGTTGACGACCAGGGGCCAACCGTTGAGACGATTCAAGACCATAGAAACGACGAAAGCGGAATTTTCACCATACCCAAACGAAATGACACTTGGATCTGATATCGTGGGGTACGTGTACGGAACGTTCAGTCCGACCGTGAAGGTGGCAAGAGTGTACAAGAGGATCAGTCGAAGACATATCTTTCTCGTCGCAATCTTGACCGTTTCTTCGTTGCGTAGATCTTTGTTCTCGGCTGCAGTGATCGCCACCGTTTCCACCCCGATAAGTCCAAATATGGCTGTTGTCATTGCTTCCCTTCAGCACCGATTAGTCTCTTGGACGAAGTGAAGAAGGCAAAGGCAAGCACTCACCACAAGCCTGCGAGCCGTCCGACCCCACCGGTCACCACTGAATGTCTATCGGCCAGCGTGATGTTTGACGCTGCCCACGAGTAGGGCTCGTTGTACGTCCAGAATCGTTTCTCTCCAGGCACGCGTTCCATGGAGTGGAGCACGGTGTTCATAACGATCATCATGATCAAAAATATCATCTTTACGCAGCCCGTGAGGTACTCTAGCTGCCCAAAATGCTTAACAGGCAGGAAATTAAGCAACAAGACCACCGGAATAAATGCTAGTATCAAAACGGCGGGTGCAACCGAAGGTGAAAACGACAGGGACGATGTAGGGTAGTGAGCAGCCTCTAGCAGGTCTTTCGGGTAGTTGAAATGGAACATGTGCGTGATTGCTACTAGTTCTGCCGCTATCAACACAATCCAGCCGAACCTAAGTCATGTTTAGTGACAGATGGTACTATCTACTCTGAGAAGAGTCGCTTACCAGGTCATCCAAGCAGCTGCATAGCCAACCGACTCGTCCAGAAAACGTTTTGGAAGTTGATATATAGGCCCTTTGATTGGAAACAGAGCGGTCATTTCTCCCAGACAAGCCGCGCTTGACCAAATTACAGTCCCGGCAAGAAAGTAGGCCAACGTTGCCAGGCCTGGGCCAGCGTAGTGTATTGCCCGACCGTTTTGTAAGAACAGGCCGATCCCTAGGCTCTGACTGAAGCACATCATGGCGACTTGGCGCTCGTTGAGCGTGGCTCTAAGATAAGGTTAGCAAGACCTCGAGATAGAGTCCAAAAGAACATGCCGCAATTGATTCATAGCCTGCACTCTCCTGCTCTGGTTTATCTTTGAGTAGTCCTGAAGGTGAAGGGAGGTAATTTGAATGGAAATTCTAATCGAGGCTGAGGGCAAACAATCGCTGGAACTTTTTGGCAGTAAAAATTGACCTCAGCAATATGCATTTTACGCATTGGGTACTGGTGAAAATCCACCTCGTATCTAGGCGTCCAGCCATCCCCAATCACAGAGTTCATAGAGACAGAGGCTTGGAATAGAAGCAGAATCAAATCGAAAAGGGTATGAGCACCCAAAGGGGCAGGCCAGTAACGCATCTCTGCAGCATTTCGCCAACGGGCCTCTCTTGGTGAGGGCATCTGCCGAATGCAAGCAGTCCAAGTCGCTGTGACTGCTGCAGCTTGTTGGGAAAGTGGTTGTTTGTGTCACCAAATACC
Organism: Verruconis gallopava; assembly: GCF_000836295.1. NCBI lineage: Eukaryota > Fungi > Ascomycota > Dothideomycetes > Venturiales > Sympoventuriaceae > Verruconis > Verruconis gallopava. The sequence goes on along the minus strand of NW_015622141.1, from coordinate 281,630 downwards.
TTTTCCACTGAGATAGGTTCGGGCATTAGCCTCTCCTTGCTAAAGTGTTATTTGGGCCTCTACTTTGTCCAGGACTATCTGTGGGCAGGAAAATACGGAAGATCCGAATAAAGCCCCGATATCTAAGATGACAGATGATACTGCATGAGTTTGATCAGTTCGAGGGCGAAGAAACAGTGGTTGGCCTGATATTCATTGCTACTGTTGCCTGCGATGGGCGCAGAACGATGAGCTGAGTCGAATCCAGAGCCGCCAGGCCATCTTTGAAGTCTGCAGAGAACGGAGTACAACAGACGCCACGGAGGTGCTGAAAAAGCCTTTCACACTTCATGACCGTGTAGCTGAGAGCACCGGTTATGTTGCATATACCTTTGCTTTTTCCTGGGTCAATGCACCACTGTTTTTCCCTTTGATACGAGCCCAGATGGGAGAAAAGGAGGAGTTTGCCGCTCTGCAGCTCCACAATCGTAGAACAAAACACATCTTTAAGCGCCATTGTGGCTTGAAGAGGCATTTTCGCCATGCATCCAGCAGCCAAGGCACGGAGATGGGAAGGTCAAATGTACTTGTACTACCACACGTCATGTGGTTCCAGTGTTCACCGTCAGGCTGAGACTATTTCCATCTCTTCGCCCGGTTTCTGCCTGTAGTTTCGGTCCTGCTCTGAAGAGCGTCTGTCAGACTCAATTGGGGCCAAATGGTCTTCTGATGGCGTTTCATCCTTAAACATACATCTTTTGGATTCCCTCGCGTTGGACCGTCCGTACTGAGGTCAGCTATTTCGTGCTTGTGATCAGGGCATGCTGGCCTTGGGCGATGTAAAAGAGTCTTATCTGTTACGAATGGATCCAAGAAAACCTCATTTTGAAGGGACGTTTGCGACCTCTCAGACTTTCAATGGCCCAAGCAAAGTCGTACAGCACAATGCAGTCAATTTCTGAGACCCTCACTGGTTCAGCACGAAGTTCAAGATGATTACGGAAGAGACTATATCCTGGCCACCTTTCATACGCATCGTTAGCGGAGATGTTGAGAGTGCCATCGTCAACATTTCATCGCTGACCACGCCTTTGGATTCGAAATGAATACACCACCAGTGCTCGTCATGTTCATGAGCTGAAAAAATGCATATCTAAGGTCATATACACTCGTAGAAATGCAGCCCTCCCGAATGAACAGTTGATTTTGCGAACTGCAGTATTACTAGCTTATACATTATCTGAAATGTAGAACTCGATCATTCTTCAACCAGAAATGACCAACAACGCGTTTAAGCTTTCCGAGCATCTTCACCCTTGGCATCGACTTTCATTTCAGAGCCCGGTTCCGTATTGACCGTAGCCGTACCTATAGCCTCACCATCGATCTTTCCATTGATATTCTTCTCATTATCCGCGTCTTTGCGGACGTCAATAGCCGTTTCTGTCTTATCATCAACTGTCTCATTGACATTCTTCTCCGCCTCCGCTTCTTTTGCACCGTTGATGGACTCCTTGCCCGTGGTACCCTTTTCTGGCTTGTTCAGCTTTTCGACAAGTTCCATCACATCAACAAAGTGCTTCGGCTTCAATCTGCCGCCTTCATACACTTCATTCAAGTACTTCTCCCCTTCGTAACCAAATTCGAGAAGCCGCTCCTCACTCCCCCATTCTCCAGCGCCCATCAGGCCAACAGGGAATTTGCCATCTCCTTGAACTGGATCGACGTAACCCACAGGGAAGGTGATGGACGGAATCCCTGTAAAGTTCGCCATCCAGACGTTTTCCATATTCCTGATGCTCCGATTCCCATCGCTTGACCCATATTTTGCATCCTTCTTATGTTTTGGCCAGCCTGGGTTTGGAGTAGTTGGTAGTACAATGATCAAACCTGGGTATTTCTTGAACAAAAAGGCAAGATGCTCCATGATCATCGTTCGGATGCGTTGCGCAGCAAGAAAATCTGCGCATGAGGCTTTGCGACCAACTGTTAATAAAATTTGGTTTGGAGGAGTTAGTAATTTGATTTGATCCTTCGTCACAGTTGATGTGGCTTCATTGAGAATCGTGAGAGCATGTGCGAGCTGCGCCTCTTTGATGTACGGTATGGTTATGTCAACGACTTCATAGCCGAGTGTCTCCTTAAAGTAATCCACGGCCTTTTGGCAGGTATCACGAACTGGACGGTCTGCACGATTGAACCAGTTTTTGTAGATACCGATGCGCTTTGGGTGCGTCGTAGGCTGCCGGGAGGGCATGGGGAATAATCTGCTCCACAAATCTTCAGGATCGGGTTGAGCCATTACGCGCCAGGCTACTTCAAGATCGAGCATGTTCGCTGCCATTGGTCCAGCTACAGCTGTTGATCTGGCGCGGCTTTCGTAAGGGCGAGTTGAGACCCATCCATGTGATGTTTTCAATCCATAGATACCACACCAAGAACTCGGAATACGGATCGAACCTCCGCCGTCGCATCCCAGAGCAAATGGTAAGATCCCCGCCGCAACAGCGGAAGCGCTACCGCCAGAAGAGCCGCCAGTGTAGTACTCTTTGTTGTATGGATTGATTGGTGCTCCATAATGCGGATTGTTGTTGCTTGTGTCCATCCCGATTTCTGCATAGACAATTAGCGGCGAGATTGATCTTTGTTCAACTAGTCGCATACCATGCATCGATAGCTTGCCCAGAATAATAGCCCCTTGTTCCTCCCATTTTATCACAGACCATGAGGTCTCGTCTGGAGCATCGTCAAAGATAACCTTTGAACCCAAACACTTCTTATAGTAGCCTTTGAGGTCAGCTTCATCCTTAACACTGACCGGGACTCCATCAAGTACTCCGAGTGCCTTTCCTTGCTTCCAACGCTCGGTAGACGCGGCAGCAGCAGCCTTTACAAGATCAATGTTGAGATCGAACCATGCCGTAGAGAACTCTGTTGGGTTCTTGATATCGCGACGGATGATGGGTAGCAGAGCTTCAACGACCTCAGTTGGTGTTGTCTTTCCAGATTTATATGCCTCATAGTAGTCCAGGATCGAATAGAACACAGGCTTAGCTGTTCGTGGAAGCTTCGACACGGTTTCTGGATCAACATACAGTGTAGCAGTGTCACTGTGTGTCTCCGGTCTACACGGAATCACAGTCGGTTCGTAACGCGCGTCCGTTTTATCTAGACCTTCAACCTTTTGCATCGAAGGGAACCCAGCATTCTTGTAGAATGTCGCCGGCAGACCCGGCATTAATGGTAGCAATTTGGCTCCTAGCTTGACAAGCGTGCCTCTTAGCACTGGATTGCTCGGCTCTTTCCTTGGTCGCTCCTTGGAAACAGTTTCTTTGGGGCGAGGATAAAAGAGATAGTCGTGCATGATTGAGTTGCGCAACAGCCACACTGCTGCGGAAGTGTTCACTTCTAAATGTTGCACTATGGTGATACGCCTCAATTATTGTGAAAGGTGTAAAATAGTTGAGTTCGCATGAGCTGATATGAAAGCGCTTTCCATAGCGTGAAGCCTCGGAGGCAAGCCCCCCAAATACGGAAGACTGGATGATCGACGCCAGCATTTGTTCTCGCTTGCCGAATAGGCAGTTCGCTATTCGACGAGGAGGCAATCGTTTTTGTATGAAATTACGAGATGCCTCACCGGCCCGATGCTACCAATCCGTGGCGATCAAACACGGTGCCTACCAGGTGAGCTCCGGTCCGAGAGACAAGACTCAGTTGTCATCCACGGCCGAACCCCTACCAGATCACACAGGACGCGCAGACCAGATCTACTGCACACAAAGTATAATGGACGGTCAAGAAAAATTAGCACGGGTCGGCAATGTTGATTGAAACGGTGTGAATCAGCCTTGCTCGTCATCATTGCCCATCTCCTGCGCGGCTTGGGTCGAGACCCAATTTTCCATCAACGCTTGATCGGGAGTGCTGGTTTTGAGAGCCGACGGAATATTCGTTCGTTTAACGATCAAGCACAAGATCTTGCCGTAGATGTGGAAACCGTCATACTGGATTTTCATGCCTAGTTTTTTGTTGTCGTCCACAGTTATTGCGTTGTCCTTTTTTGAAACAAACAAGCTGTCATCCGGATCATTGCCTTCTGAGGGTATCGTCACCGCGTCTTCATCGTCTGCGTCACCAAATGCAGCAGGTACGGCATGCAGATCAACGTTGTCATCATCTTCAGTAAGAATAGGTGCAGCCGAGGTATCGACATCGATCGGCTCGTGTGCATTACCTCCAGAGAGCCAGCTCGTGAGCCTGTTGCTATTGCTCTTCAGCTTAGGTTTCTCCGAAAACTCTTTCTTCTTGACTAGCAACGCGTGGCGTGAGGTTTGATCTCGTAGGAAAATGGAGACTTCGAAATCATCTGCATGGTATTTTAGCTAAGCTTGGTTGAGATACGCCTATCCACTTGCATACCTCGACGAATGACATCTTTTATGGCGCCTTTTTTCTTTCCTTTTGTCCTTACTTTTGCCCTCTCATTCTCCTCTCTCAATTTAGGTAGAACCACTTCGCGGACTGCGTCGATAACTCGAGGGAGCGCCGGTTCACTCTTCCGCAGCAACCAAGAGTCGACCAACGCAGGATCTCCGTCCATGTACACCCGACATTCTAGAACCGAGTACTTCGTTATTCGAAGGTATCTTCGTGTGGGTGCCATGAGGTTTGTTTCGTAGAAGAAGAGCCGATGACGACAGAGGGTTTCTTATTCTGGGGAAGCTCGGATACGGTAAAATCCGCGCGACGCGACCACAGCGCGACAGCTCTGCAAGAATTTCTCGATGACTTGATATTGATCCCAACGACGACTTCGTCAAGATTGAAATCGATCGCCTGCATCGCATTTCGCTACAAAACACGTCTGGGTCAGACTGCCAGCTGTGTCGCTCGTGTGCAGGCTAGAACTACGACGAAGACACGCCGAGCTGGTGAACCATGATGAAGCTTCATATTTGGGGACCGCTGGACGATTTACCATCCATTGATGCAGAATGCATGGCCACGCTTGCTTATCTGCTTAAGTTTGATGAATCAAAAGACTTCAATATCTCGCCAGGCTTTGATCCGACGAGTAGCCCCAACGGCAAGCCATCTTGATCACCTGAGAATGAACTTGCAGCTAACATCAAAGAGGCGACTTTCCTGTCCTGGAACACAACGGCAACGTTTATGCAGGCTATAAATCCATCAGCGCATACCTCAGCAGCAGGAGAAGCGCACCCCAATCATCTGATCTACAACCGGACATTGAAGCTTGGTCTGCGTTCATACAACTGCGTGGCCAGCCGCTTTTGGATCTTTATCTTTATGTCTCTTCAAACAACTATTGGAACTCCATAAGCCCTGTCTTCACGAGTATCCTGCCCTGGTACTCGAATTACATTGTACCGCCTGCAAGACGAGCAGCAGCAATCGCACGAACGAAGCACCTTGGTATTCGATCACTTGATCTCGACAGTGTGGATGAGAATGCGGCAAGGGACGATAGCAGACACGCTGGTCAACGCACAGCCGCAAATCTTCCGTCTGGCATAACAAATCCAGAGCAATTGGTCATGAAGCAACAATCGGCTAGTTGGTTACGGACACAACAACATGCTGATACTTTCCAGTTGTTCCAACTCACAACATCCTTCTTCGGCCCTCTCCAAGATCTTCTGGGTGACAAGAACTATCTTCTCAGCAACGATGTGCCAACATCTTTGGACTGCTTTGCTGTAGGTTATTTGGCGCTGATGCGAAAAGCTCCTGTGCCGCAGCCGTGGTTGGCAGATGCGCTCCGAACCAGATTTCCGAAGCTTGATGAGTATATTCAACGAACGTACGGAGAGATTTTCGAGAATCCAAGTTGTCCGTGGAAGTCAAAATTGATCACATTCGTCTCTCCCACAATTTCGCGATCAGTAGCTGCATTAGCTCGAGCGGCCATCTACCGAGTGTTGCCATCATTGCGGAAAACGACTACTTTGGACCCACTTACTCAACAGGGTTTGAGCAAAGACAAAGATTCGATATCACATTCGATTTTGTCTTCACTACTTGCACCCACCGTCTTACTACCCCTTGGGGCACTCACAGGACTGGCGTTCGGTATTGCAAAGTATCTCTCGACATCTGATCTTCAGCAGGGAGGAAACAGCTTCTATGCGCATGAGCGCGATTTTCTCACACCAACAAGACTCACAGACCTTGGCGAGTCAGGTGCCATTCTGTCGGCACTCGGACAAAGAATAGATCTAGAGAAGCAATACGAACGTGAAAGGGAGAGAACGGGTGGTGCTACGCTTGTCGAAGTTGACGTTGAAGACGTGGAAAGGAAATCAGGGCAAGATATTGTGTATACAGGGTAGTTGTACCGGTACGTCTATGTAGTATAATGAATCTCTCCCCAGGCATTACGATGCCTTAGCCTTAGAAGCAGCTTCATCCTTCATCCTACCCCTCTCCCTAACTAGTCTAGCTATTTCTTTTCCATTATCTGTCTCTACGGCTTCAAATCCTTCAATCACGCCTTCTCTATCGCCGCTGCTCATTTCTTGACTCATTTTCCATTTGCCTTCAAGTTTCGTTATCTCAATTTCCACGCCGATGATATTTTTCTTCAATAGACTCACATACGAGTCTGGCGCATCGCTCACCTTCCAGGGTGTAGGCTTGCTGCCCTGCTTGAGGCTGTTCTCGGCAAAATCACTCAGATCCTCTACAGCTTGCTGTAAAAAGGCGTCGACAGTCGAAGATTTTGAGTCATAGTACGCTTTGAGACGACCGTACACTTGCACAGCAGAGTAGTTCCACGTGGGCACTACCTTGCCGGTCGAGGGTTTGGTCTCCTTATAGAACTGCGGAGTGACATATGAATGCGCCGGCCCAGTAAACATTATTGACACTTCTTCGCCGAGGAAGCCGTATCCATCAGCGGTAGATTTAGAAATTTCGTCGATGATGGCTTTGGTATGAGGATTCATCTTGGCCATATGGCCCCGCAAAATTCCCAACTCATCTTCACTCGACTCATCTTCCAGGTCGAGGATCCACGGAATATGTGTGCACTGTATCGTCGGATACTTGTCTGACTGAATAGAGGAGACAAGCAAACCTAAAGGATTCTGCTTGATGAACTGACGTAAACGGGGAATATTGAGGTCTGCGTGTGCGGCACGGAGATACATTATGACGATGGAGTAATCAACAGGAGTGACTATGAATTCTTTTATTATAGTGGATCACGGCGAGGATGTCTTGATATGATGATAAACTGTACCAGAGACTCTCGGAAGTAATTGCCGTTTCGGTTAAAGTGCATACGACGACGACCTTGTCATACCGCAACGGATCAGACCGCCGACTTTCTGTTTCGGCATTTCTTGAGCACAGAAATTGTGACAGAAAGCGTTCGGAACAGTCTGCTGATGGGCAAACGACTTCCAATACCGGACAGCAATCTCCCAGGCGTCTTCGATAGATCTAGTGGACTTCAAGATCTGTCATCTACGAAACGGCAAGACTGGTGGAAAGGAAGAGAGCGTACTGGAAGTCATGACTGAGTGAGGGCCAGTTCGAATGTGGCTACCATGAGCATCACTTTGATCCTCAAGTGCACAAACCCTTGTGGATCAATTTTTATTTTTACTCCGCCATGAAAGATGTGATTTCACTTAAATAAGATCGCGATCTGGATCTGCGCGCTGATCCTATAGAGATCTGACGACACATATTCTCCCGCACACCATATATTAAGTTTCTAGGCTAGTGCAAGAATACGCTACACAGACGAAGCAGCGTTCGATCGGATCGACGTCTCCATTGACGCGCCATGAAGCAGCCTCGGTTATGATAAGCAACAGAGTTGAAGAGGTATGCTAGCTGCTCAGTTTGGATGTCGTCAGCCATTTGCCTGCTTCTATCTCAAACTCGGAGCATTTATGATCAGGATGCACTTTGTATTCAATTTTCATCCAAAGTAAGCTAATCATCTCATCCCTTAAGATTTGTGTAAACCATATTCGTAGCGATGAAGTGTGTATTTAAACAATGGTGCACGAATGACCCGGCATCAGGAAAACAGGCTCATACACGCTACAAACATACGAAATAACTCCTTGCGGTACACCGCCGCTTGAAATCGAAGGACGCCAGGAACGACTGCCGCGGACAATTCGTGCCCTCAATGATTCCAGAACCACACAGCATCATCCACGAAATGCTGTGATCTGCCATGATGGAACAGGTGACCAGTTCGACAATGACAACAGGAACATCGTGCACTTTGTTTTGTGCCTCAAGACATACGACCATGCCGATCAAGTGACTTATTGTCAGACCGGATTTGGAACATAAAATTAAGGGAGGCAGAATAGACCCATTGCTGCCATGAATATGGCGGGGAGCTCGGGCTTAGGTTCGCTTTAGTAATTGTATTCGTCTTCCTTCAAGCTAAATGTGTAATTTTAGGTACTCATATCAAAGATGTGTACCAGCTCTTGATGCAAAATTACCATGAAGCTGATAAGTTCTGCTTGTTCGGATTTTCTCGAGGAGCATACACGCTCCGATGTCTCGTTGGCATGCTATTTAAGGTTGACCTTCAACCTGCAAGCAACATTTCTCAAATCGAGTTCGCGTACAATTTTTACAAAGACGACTCTTAAGTGGGTTGGGATATAAGTGGAAAGTTCAAAATGACGTTCTGTACCCACGACGATGTCTATTTTGTTGGTCTTTGGGAATGCGTCGCCAGTATTGGTTTTAAACCACGCACATTGCCAGCAAGCAAATCATCTACAAGCTCAATACACATCTTTCGGCATGCAGTGGCGCTCGATGAGCGTCGCGCTAAGTTCAAAGTTTTACAGTGGGAGCAAGAGCAACTGGACCTGAAATGACGCAAGATGGTGGACAACACACCATCAGGTGTTAAAAAGAGTGTATTTGATTGGAATGCTGACAAATTATTTGATCCGCTCTTCCATATTATGCTGCATCTACTTATTGTGTGCTTTGGGATTGGATAAGAGTATGTCACCACCAAACCGAGCAGCAGCAATAAGTCAACAAGTGGAGGGGACACCTCGATTAGAGAACACGGCAATGTGGAAGGCAAATTCGTGCACAAGAAAAAGCCAACGCACAATTCATACACAATGAGACGAACGCTCCTGAAGTCTGGTTCATGGGTGCTCACGCAGACGTTGGAGTTGAACAGCCATGCATGACGAGTCTCGCCATATGTTATCGCAGATTCCGCATAGATGGATGTTGTGCAAATACTTCGAGTGTGACATCGGAATTCTGTTCGATACTACCCATCTAGATGAACAAGATCTTGAGGTTCTGATGATGAGGCTAGAATACGAGAAGCCGACAAAGCTGCCTGTCGGCCCTCAACCTTTGCTACTAGAGAAATATAACAATAAACCCTCGCCCCACGGTACGCTCAGTCTTCCTCCAAATCGGACCTGAGAACACTGTTGCTGGGTCTCCGTCGTCCCAGGACTCTACTTACATACCTCCGTCCAAATCAACAGAAGACTACTCCAATGCCATTGCGAGGATAAACTATAAATTGTTTGACGCGAAGGGATGGTGGATTGTCGAGTTTTGGCCTGTGACGACACGAGTGTTGTCCAAGTGCGGCAAATATTGGGAGCAAAAGGTTACCATGAACAGAGGACATTATCGGACTGTGCGTGAGATCGATCTGAAAATGCACTGAACGGTAGGACACATAGTGAAGGAATGACTATACGCCGTCAAAACCAGAACCGATAAGTTTTCAGTCTGGGAGGAGGTAGTATAGCTGAAACCAAGAGTTTTTGCTCATGTTGTGCCCAGAACATGTAATGATCACGACCACCATGCTAACGGGTCGTCCATTCGACACTGGAGACTCGCAATGGGACAAATGTCCTGAGTAGCGCAGCTCTTCCTGCAACCATTAATACTTCATGTCATGGGAAAACAGTCGTTCTGGAGATGACAAGTCTGCTCCCAAAAACTGCGAAAGATCGGTCGGACGAATGGCTGCGACACTACCGAGTTATAGGAGACTGCGTGATTCCTTCGCTTTTGTTCGGTACATAGAAGTACGCTTACATGGTTGAAAATTATTGTATTTTATACATCTTTATCAACACAAAGGGAAAATCGTAAATCTTGACCAATGCGCTGCAAATCATCACCATCACGCTTTTGGAGTCTGAGGTCCTCCGATACTGCTCATCTTGCCTCCGGTGAGGACCTCAGCAATCTTCTTCATTCTTTCCTGGGCGCCAACATCAGCTACCGCAGCAAGACCCTTGTTCTCAATGCTAAGCATCTCAGCTGCCGTTCGAGGCTTATCCTTCAAGCCCCATATGCCATTGTGTTTGCCCTCCCATCTGATAGGCACCTCATCGCTTCCGAATACCCTGTCTATCTCCTCGTTGAGCTGCTTCTCGTTTACGATAAAATGTTGTGCGTTGACGTAGAGATTGTGAAGTGCCTCGTGACGTGCGGCGGATTTTCGCAGCTCAAGTAATTTGAATTTCGAGGAGCTCCGCTGTTGAGCGGGCCCCGGTACATTGCCTGTTGCGAGTAGAAGACGCGTCGATGGATGGATGCTGGGGTTTGTGAGCACTTCATCAAGTGCTGCTGGGGCAGCGGCAGCGCGAGCATTTCGTAGACGCTTCAATCCACTGGATTTGGCGAGAGCATCACGGGTCTTTTCTCGACGCGCCCAGATCTCGCTGAGACCTTCGCGCATGTTTTGCCGACGAATAAAGGCCAGTTGTCGATCATATTTAATACGCTCTGCCTCAGGTCCGTGAGGTTCTGGTCGTGGCATCGGTTCAGGTGTTGCCTTTGCCTTGAAGGCTTCACTGGCACGATACTCTCTATGCTTGGAGAATGCATTGCGGGGGACCGGGAGGGTACCCTTGACGGGGCGACGCTTTTCATATGATGGTGCTTGAACAGGCTCTGGAACGTGAATGAAGTTTGGGGACTCAGGCGGAACAGACTGCCGCTGAACGGTGCTGGATGAGTAGCGTTGCCATTGAAGGCGGTGGGAGCAACGGCTACATATTGATGATGATGGACGGGGCGGCATCGTTGATGTGAGATGAAAGAAATAAGGACGAGCTGAGGCGATGGATAGTTGGACTTTTTCGCGAGCTTGATCTCGGAGGTCCGCTTCATGCAGGACCCTGGCTCCTCAAAATCTTGGCATGAAATTATTCTTGCACCCACCTCGACGAGATCTTTCACGCAAACCACTACCTATCACACTTCGTTTCTGCCACAATCAAAGATGGGCAGCGGAAAGAAAGAAGCTGCTCGCAAAGAGCGCCAGGGAAAGGTTGGAGATGGGATGGCAAATGTCAAAGTCAAGGTTGGTAAATTGCTATGCGAGCTTTTTTTTTGGTTACCGGTCGCGCTGACATTTAATTCAAGGGCGAGAACTTCTACCGAGATGCAAAGAAGTTAAAAGTTCTCAATCGATTTAAAGAGGGCAAAGCACAGAGAAACGCTGCCGGTAAGATCACCAAGGCAGCTGCCTATCAGTCAAGAGATGTCCCGACCGCTCGAGTTGAACCGAACAGAAAATGGTTCCAAAACTCGCGTGTCATATCGCAAGAGTCTCTAAGCGCATTTCGAGAGGCCGTAGCTCAACAGACCTCGGACCCAACCTCCTACCTGCTGAAGACAAATAAATTGCCCATGTCCCTTATCCGCGACAATGACCACAAACCTAATGGGCTCAAGCAGCATAAAGCAAAAATGGTTATTGAGACAGAGTCCTTCAAGGACACATTTGGTCCAAAGGCCCAGCGAAAACGGGTTAAACTCGGTCTAAGCAGTTTCGACGATCTTGTCAGCCACAATGAGAAAATTTATGACACGTACACTGAGCGGTTGGAGGAGGCGAAATTGCTCAGTGGAAAATCTGGCGAGGAGAAAGTCGATGATGGCGATGCTGCGGACTGGAACTATGGCACAGCAACATTGTCTAAGGAAGCAATTTTCTCCAAGGGACAAAGCAAGCGCATATGGAACGAGTTATACAAAGTTCTGGACTCCTCAGATGTTGTGCTCCACGTTCTCGATGCAAGGGATCCGTTAGGCACACGGTGTCGCGCTGTGGAGAAGTATTTGAAGGAGGAAGCGCCACATAAGCACTTGGTCTTCATACTGAACAAATGCGACCTAGTTCCCACGAAAGTTGCGGTAAGTTTATCACACTGGAGTTCCCTTTGTTTTTCTTCATCACTACCTCGTGTTCTTTCAAAAGAGCTGGAGTATAAATGTCCCATTGTTAAGTCAAGGCTCCTTCTCGCCTTCAGTGCACTATACACCATGAGAGGAATCTGTTACAACTTTGGGAGAACAAACGCAGATCCGCCGGTTCTCTTTCGAGGATCAAGACGAGCTTCGTTTTGAAGTTTTGTCGACCAGGATCTTGCTAGTGTTTCGTTTGAGTTGAGATAGGCCTCCTTCTGTGAAGACATTTGTGGCCATTCTCTTAGTAACGTCTCACACATCTTTCTCTTCACACTACTCGCTTTCTGTAGATGATGATTGTTGCCAAACCTACTTACTGACTTTCATCTTGTGCAGGCCCAATGGGTTAAATTGCTCTCCAAAGAGTATCCCACCCTCGCCTTCCATGCTTCCATCACGAACTCTTTCGGCAAGGGCTCGCTCATCGCCCTTCTACGGCAATTCGCTGTCCTCCACGCAGATCGGAAGCAAATATCAGCTGGTTTTATCGGCTATCCTAATAGTGGAAAATCTTCTATCATTAATACTCTTCGCAAGAAGCCAGTGTGCAAGACCGCTCCAATACCAGGCGAAACCAAAGTTTGGCAGTACATTACGCTTACCAGGAGAATTTATCTTATCGATTGTCCCGGCGTGGTACCCCCGAACGCAAATGACACACCCGAGGATATCTTGCTCAGGGGTGTGGTCCGAGTAGAGAACGTAGAGTATCCTGCTCAGTATATTGATGCACTTTTAAGGAAATGTGAGAAGAGGCATGTTTTGAGAACATACGACTTGAAGGATTTTAGAGATTCAGAGGATTTCTTAGATCAGCTTGCACGGAAGACAGGAAAGCTCTTAAAGGGTGGAGAAGCGGACATGGACACCGTTGCTAAGAGCGTCGTCAACGATTTCTTGAGGGGAAGACTACCGTGGTTTGTAGCACCGCCTCATAATGATACCGAAGATGGTGAGAAAGAAGACGGCGGAATGGAAGGCAGGAAGGGACGGCTCGGTGAGATGAGCGCCGGTGTGAAGAGGAAGCGTACCGAGACCAGTCAGTCAGATAGTGCTGTTGACGCTGAAACTGCCGAAGAAGGTGACACATCGGAGGATGATGGAAAGGAAGGTAGCGAAGACGACGAAGATGACAGCTCTGTTGTCGACAGCGAGGATGGCGATGAATTCGTTGGATTCGATGGAGATGGAAGCGAACATGATTCTGGCGGAGTGGTGCTACCGTCTAGCATAGGCAATCTGGATGCTTTTGCTGATGAAGAAGACGAAGAGAGCGAGGAGAGCGGTGGCGGAGCTGAGGACGCCGGAATAAGTACTTCATCTGATGACGTCAAGGATTTGGACGACGAAGACCATGATACCCAAAAGAAAAAGAGACGAATACACTAGATAGTCTGCTAGGATCTCAACATACGCTATGACTTGCAGGTACTAATGGATGGCAATTGTCGTCTCCGTCTTGTGATTGCATTGCAGCTAACGTAATCATTCACCTTTCTTCAGAAGCATAGACAGGAAATTTGAATCCTATATTTGTGATCATCATATCTGAACTTTAGACACTAATCGCTTCAAGGGCACAATCGAACGATACTTAGTGTCCTTTTGGAGGCTGATTGTGCACCCTGTCTATAGGTAGAATCCCAACTCTAGGGTCTTGATCTCAAAGATATTGCTGTGTTCGATCATGCCAGAATGAGCCTCCTTCCATCACTTTTTGACACCAAGTAAATAAATGCAGATAGAGCAACTACACTTCTCGCGCAGAAGTCAAATTCCACTTTAGTTTTGAACTCGACGTTCACATCAGGACGGAGACGGATAGTTTCCGCCCCAGAGCTGTTCGGAACGACTCCGGCGTCCCGGCCATTTGAAGCAACACTTTGCAGCGATGGTCGTGCGGCGAGACCACTCGACTTCTGCAAACGAATGGCAGATATCGCCGCGAAAGGATTTGCGGCGCAGTTCCCTGATCGCAAGAAGATCGAAATGGAGCAAGGAGCTAGGAGCTAGGAGCTAGACGACCGTCTTTCTGGTCATTCACAAAATTTCCCCGCACTGGCCGAGGTAGAGCAACACCTGCCTCACAGGGTCCCCGCGCGCTTTAGATGACCTCTTTTCTCCTGTGGGGTGGGCTGGCTTTATTCATTGCGAGAAGAAGTTACAGTCGAACTTGGAACGAGTCTTGCCTGGGACGATCTCAACATGGCAGGGCCGGGTAACCTCGTGATCGTGTCCCTGGTCGTGGCTCTCTCGAGCCTTCTTTACATGCAATGGTACCCGCTTCTGAATCAGTTTGGAGGCCGTCTAAGTGATTTGGATCCTGCTCGGTACACAGTTCATATCGACCATAAGCCTTTGAACAATGACAAGTGCAAGAAGTTCCCAGGTGGGCGTATTAGACGAGTATATACCCGTGTCGCGCTAACCCAAGGTATCAGAGGGTCAGGCATGTGAAGACGTAAGGATTCATCAGGACTCTTCAACTGCCTTTTTAGGTACGAGGTATACAAAACCATGAGCTATCACTTTTTAACACCGGACAGCGTGCGGCTATCCAGAAACAAGACGTTACTTTTACCCTCCAATCCGCATCGTGTCAACAACGGCAGCAAATTCCTATCGGGAGTACTTTCTCAAGTATGATTTAGAGGTGCAAGAGATCAATGCCTTTAGGCGTGGAATGGTTATGCTAATTCGAGCAGACCGGCAAAACCACACAGCTGGACGTGGTCGGATGGGACGGCGATCTTGTTCTGCATGGAATCGATATCCGCGTCAGGCCTGAGGACTCTAGCACTGTAAATCTCCTTTGAATAAGCCGAAATCAACTCCTTCATTCAATGATGACTGATTTAGCTCACGCCAGATCGATTTGTGGGCCGTAAACCATGACCGCAAGGGCGAGTCAATCCTTCTCTTTTCCCACGTGCTGGGCACCAAGACGCTCACCTTCGTCAAGGAGTTCAAGCACCCGCTGATCAAGACTCCAAACGCCGTCGCTGCGACGGGCGCTCTCTCTTTCTTTATCTCCAACGACAATTACGCGTACCCGACCACTTGGTTCGGAATCCCACGGTGGTTCGAGAAGACTTTCGGCCCGTTCAGTTGGGCATCGAGCATTGTACACTGCCTTGCGAACCCAGACGGGGATCCCTTTTGCAAGATTGTCTCCCCTCCAAACAGTCACCCCGCCGCCAATGGCGTGGCCTTGGTTGAGGACGGCAAGGCCCTGCTCGTCAATGAGATTGTGGAGGCCACCACAACGGTGTACGACGTGCACCCCGTGAGCAAGATGCTAAAATTGAGGAAGAAAATCGTACGTCGCGCCCTTCGAATGAAATCCCTGATTAAAATCTTCAACTTCGTAACTAACGTCTTCATGCGACACAGAATCTCGGCGCCCCTGCAGACAATCTTCAAGAGATTCCTGGAACAGGTGATGTCTCTGTTTGTGGTATGTTTGACCTCACTCCCACAAGGGGCACCAGATCGCCTTCGCAAACTTCCTTTCTAACTGAAATTCTGTTCGAAGTGTTCCCTAACCCCGGAGCGCTGTTCGGCCGTCTGGCCGAGGAGAATATCCTCAACAGCTCAATGATCGGTGCCGCCGCCGTTCTTCGATTGCGGAAGGACAGAGATTACGAACCCGAGGTCATTTACTGGGACGATGGCTCACTAATCACGATACTAACCGGAGCCGCGGTGGACCCAGTGCGCAAAAAGATGATTGCTGGCGGAGTGGTGGAACGCCATTTCATCGTCTGCGATCTCGAAGACGTGGAATTTTGAATCAGATCAAAGTAAAGTACGCGGAAGAGTTTAGATGAGAGCTAAGTAATGTAGAGGTTATGGGGTTTCGTTATCAAATGTTGGAATTTTGCTTCATGAAATGATGCTGGGTACAGGGAAATGCTGGCTTGGTTTACGGAGACGCTCAAAGAGCGCTCGTCGAATGAACAACGTTTTCGGACGCTGAAAGTGAAACTGCACATGGAACCAGAGGCGCTTTCACACAAACCTAATCACGTCTGAGTATAGATGATGAACATTTCTATCGTGAGGCAAATCAGCCTCACCTCTTTCGCGCCCCTCTTCTCGCCCTCGGGAACGCGAGTTCATCTTCATCCTCCTCGCTCTCGTCTCTTGCCCAAGCTGGCTTCGTTTTCTTTCTCGCAGGCGGTGCATTAGCCGGTTCAGGCGCAGGTCTCTTTCTTAGACTAGCTGCCAGAGAAGTAGCACCGCTTGTGCTATGAGCTGTGGATGGCAGACTCGCACTTAGGGCCGTGTTCCCGCTTTCCTTTATGATCTCGACTACATCTGGTTCTGTGATTGCACTTTCCTGTGTTGTCTTGCTTTTCACGAGCCTGTGGAACCGCAATTCATCTTCTTCCTTGGAATCATCTTCGCCACGTTGATTACGCAGGGTCTGGCTCTGTACTTGGGACTCACGCGGGGTTTGATCTTTCTGCCTTGAAGAAGGCTCAAGCCAATAGTCATCCCCAATGCCAAAGTCTTTCTTGCGTGTCTCTTCCACGGGAACGATCACTCTCTCCCGCCTCACAGGACGCTCTTCGCCCTTTCGTCGGAAGCGTTTGAAGTTAGGAAGTCCATTCCATCGCTCGTCCCATCGCTCGCTGGAAGCACGGCTCAAGCGTGAAAGAGACGCAGAGTGTGAGCAAGTAACCTCCATCTCCTCTATCTGCACGAGATTGGCAGGTCCTTGGATGTCCATACCTTCGATAGCTTCTTTTAATTGCTCAGAATCTTCACGAGCTAGTCGCTCTTCCTCATCCCGTCTCCTTTTTATTTCATCAAGAACGTCAAACTCTTGCTCCTTTCTAGGACGTATGGGCTTGGTATCCTTTTCGGCATGATCTTCAGATGTTCTTTCCGGTTGGTTGATGCGACGCCGTTTCATTGCTGCTGCAGCGGGTAAGATGGAAGCCATCATTTCAACACTATCTGGTTCTGGAGTCGGCCTTTTACGTGAATTCGTCTCTGCATTTCGACGGGTAACTTGCGCTGGAGCACTTGAAGGTTGACCTACAGTCTCTTCTGTGACAGTAATGTCGTTAAGTGGCATGGATTTCGTTGCAGTCCCAGGCGCGAGGTTAAGCTCGGACTCATCATCGAAGTCATCAAAACCTCGAAATCGACTTTGCGTGACTGGTATCCTGAGTATTCGCTTGGCCTGTGTTTGAGGCTCAACTCTTACCGCACGGCCGCTTGTAATTCCAGAAATTAGATCGCTTTTAGAAGCTGCTCTCTGTTCGGACTCAGGGGCTGTCGATAAAGCTGTAGATGTCAGATCGATCTCCTCCATAAGTCGCCTGCGAAGTCCAGACGTGTCTAAAGTCAAAATAGGATCTAGTAACTCCTTCTGCTCGATGGAGCGTTGGTTGAGCTGGCGATCCGACTCTTGCACGAATTCAGCATCCCATTCGGCATTTTTGGTGGTTATGCGAACGACCACAACGCCTTTTCCTTCGCCGGAATGTGAAATTTCGCCCGGAGATTTGTCGCCTGCTACGCTCTTCACGAAAGTTACAAATTCATGGGGATTCATTCTCCCCTCTTCAAAACTCTCATATAGAATGGCCTTTCCCCCTCCTGCTTCAATGACAGGCTGTAGCTGCTCAAATTGGGACTTCATGCAGAATACGAAGGTAAATCCGTGGAATATGTTCGTTCGCCCGTGATTCGGGGTCAGGAAGCTGGCATCACGCTTGACAGGCTCCCCCGCCACTGGAGGGACATAGTTCATAGCATTTGGCCAGGCGCCGTCGAAATCTTTCTCGAGGGGTGCTCTAGGCTCACTCACACCATCTGCTGCTGGCTCTTCCGTTGCAGCGCGAACCACAGCGTCGACGAAGTCCCTCGTGACGACATGCCTAGCGTGTATAAGGCCCTGCAGTACAGCAGGAATGTTTCTCTTTGGAGCTACCACATGGGTTGTTTGGCCTGCAATGTATTCGTTTACAAATTTGATGTCGAGCGGTTCGAGCCGTGAGCGGAACCACGAGAGAGGATCGGCAGCTGACTTTTCAGCCTTGGTCAAATTGGCGACGCTGAAGACGACAGGGTGCCATTTCAGCCTACGCAGGAATTAGCGATGTGAAAGATGGTAGATGTAGAGCGCTTGTCTTCACCTCAAGGCGTACTCGTATTTGGCGACCCGAATGACATGCTCGGTGCCTTTCAGCACTTTTGTTGTCTGGCAAATCTTCTCACCGTCGATGATTGTGCCTAGTTTGGAGAAGTCCTCAATAATGGCCTCGGTACGGGTGTGCAGCTGTGACTACAATGGTCCTCGTTAAGCATGGCCCCAGATGTGAGCATGAGTTCGAAGGCAACACGTACGCCAGAACCGGCCTTGACAGCAGCAATAGACAGTTTCAGATGCTTTTTAGAGACCGACTTTGCATCGAGGACGTATGACTCGGCTGGTGATTCGAATTCAGTATACGACTGTATCCAGATTCAGATGGGTGATACGCACTGTTTCGCAAGGGCGCCTGCTTTGTCCGGCCGAAGAGATGCGACGTGCCCGGCCGCAGCCATAACCTTTTGTCTTCGGCATGGCTTGGTCAGCAATGAATACGACATAAGGGGGCCAAGTCGAACGACTGACTATGAAAGAGCGGACCGTCGCATTCGAGAATCCACATTGTGAGATGCAAGATGGTGCACGCCCATTGCGAGAATCAAGAGGGTGAAGATTCAAGTTCACATTCAGCTTCAACCCGGTTTCCTCCTGATTGAGCGGCAAGATGATTGAATCTTTCACTTGGTCGTCAACGTTGCGGGGCCAAAATCCAGATCTCGCGTCTAGGCAGTCGCGACCGCACGTGACTTGCGCGCTCTAGCTCTGTCACGTGACCAAGGCCGTCCAGCCCTCTCTGAAGCTGGCCATTTACACGTACAAAACAGTACAAAGCTACTTCTGACATCGTTGCTAGTCCGAACAAAGCCTGCCTCTTCATGCATGCAAGCGCGGGAGCCAAAACGAAGTGGAGCTTCACTGGCGAGCACTAGTGTCCGCATCAACAGTCCAGTTCGCTGCCTCGTGAGCAAGAGCCTAACTTAACATGTGCCAGGTAACCCGAGTAATCGAGTTAGCAGTATCCAAGATGGAAGCGAACGCACAAATACCCTCGTACCGGGGCTAAGACGCGCGAAACGTCGCTTCTCCATATCCATTCCCCAGAATCAGCTGCAGCCCTTACTCAGGCTGAGTCGTTGCCGCTTACTCGGGCTTGGTCCATCCTTAAACGAAAGGGCCCCACGCCAATCGACCCCCTGGAGTACCGGCGGACGCCAATCATCGGCCCTAGAGAGGTTGCAGCTCCGAGGGTGCCTCGGCTCGTATCATACCGCGTGGAAACCTGGTGCTGCTTATGCTCACAATGGCGATGCGCCAGCGTGCAATAACCGGTGCATTGTTAGTCCTGCGCCGGAACTGCGAGGGTGCATGTATGTAGCTCGGGGACTTCCTTGGGCTATCTGTCGCTATATCATATCGCCGTCTGGTTTCAGTCGTTGGTCTTGATCACTCCGACATCGTCTTGTACAGTGGCGAAGATTGTGAGCGAGTTAATTGGGACTTCTCATCAGCATGTCTTGTAGGTATTTTCCTAACCAGCTCTTGGTCGACACTTCAAGTTCCGTTGAATGGACTGCTTTGACGGGACAGTGTGTTGTATCATCGCCGTGTCTTTAAGGAAGTCGAAGACGTAGCGTTAGCAGCAGCGGCAGCAGGATGACCACCAAGGTGCAACTAACATCAATGCTAACGACGTTTCAGTGTTTTCGCTCCCCACGGCGATAGCCACACCCGCAATCCTCTCGACGCTGGCTTGGCTCGACGCCAAATACCACATACGCACCGACTTCGACCTGATTTCCAAGTTCATGACCGTTAGCTTCAAGGGCCGAGCCCTCGAGCGCGCTGACCGCATTAGCACCTTCTATGTACTTGAAGACTGGGCCCTCAACAAGGACCATGCCAATCGTATTTTCCTTAAGTTCAAGGGCAAGAGCTGGACGTACCGCCAGGCATACGAGCTCGCCCTCAAGTATGGCACGTGGTTCAAGCAGAAGTACGGCATCAAGAAGGACGAGATAGTGGCAATGGACTTTGTCAACTCAGATATCTATATCTGGGTCTGGTTTGGCCTCTGGAGCATCGGTGCGAAGCCAGCATTCATCAATTACAATCTGACGAATCGCCCGCTTATCCACACGATTAAGACGAGCACGGCGAGGTACTGCTTTGCCATGGAGCAGTTCAGGAGAGAAAAGTACGATGGCGAGGTTCTGGACGAGCTGAGCGGGCCCAACTTTCGTGACGCTGGAGGGCCAGTTGAAGTCGTTTTTCTCGACGCAGCAACGAGGGCGGAGATCGAGGCCGTAATGCCAGTCAGAGCCCCAGACTCCGAGAGAGGTGGCCAGCAGCTCAAAGGAATGGCTCTGCTTATCTACACATCCGGCACCACTGGTACGTGCGCCATGCTAACGTTCCCTTTGCGCATCTCGTATCTAATTTCCTACAGGTCTCCCCAAGCCGGCCATTGTTAGCTGGTCAAAGGCTTGCATGGCCGGTTGGTTTGTCTCAAAGTGGTTGCCAATAAAGCCAGAGGATACGTTCTACACAGTAAGCCGTCATGATCTTCGACATTCTCTGTGTATTTTCTCACACCACCCCGTAGTGCATGCCACTCTACCACTCCTCGGGCTCTCTCCTTGGTATGACCTCAGCACTTCGTGCTGGTGCGTCCTTCTCTCTGGGCGAACGTTTCCACCGCAAAGGTTTTTGGGATGACTGCCGCGCCACTGATGCAACCATCATTCAATATGTTGGTGAAACTCTACGGTACTTGCTTTCTGTTCCACCTTCCCCGTCCGATCGCAACCACAAAGTTCGCACTGCCTTTGGTAATGGCTTGCGCCCCGATGTCTGGCCCGTTTTCAAGGAGCGATTCGGTATCGAGACTATCGTGGAGTTCTATGCCGCAACCGAAGGTCCTGCTGCTCTTTGGAACAAGAGCAAGAACAAGTACACAGAGGGTGCTGTTGGCGTCTCCGGTATTCTGAACCAGCTCTTGGGTGCACCTGCACAGGTCATCCTCCTTGACTTCGAAACTAATGCTCCTATCCGTGACAAAAAGACCGGACTGTGCATACCCGTGAAGCCGGGTCAGCCGGGAGAGCTGATCTACAAGCTAGACGAGAAGGAGATTGACGCTACCTTCCAAGGATACTTTGGCAACAACAAAGCTACGTCCAGCAAGATCCACCGGGATGTACTGAAGAAAGGCGATGCGTACTTCTCGACGGGCGACCTGCTGCGCAAAGACTCTGAGGGCCGCTGGTACTTCTGCGACCGCATTGGCGACACGTTCCGCTGGAAGTCGGAGAACGTATCCACGGCCGAGGTTGCAGAGGTCATGGGCCGCATCTCGCTCATCAACGAAGCAAACGTCTACGGCGTGCAGATTCCCGGCCATGACGGGCGCGCGGGTTGTGCCGCCCTCGTGCTCCAAGACGAGCAGAAGCCACTCACTGAGAGCGAGCTCGCAGAAATTGGGGCCCAGGCCACGAAGGGTTTGCCTAGATATGCCGTGCCCATCTTCCTCAGAGTGCACAGAGGCGACGCAGCGGCTGCGAACCGCACAGGCACGATGAAACAGCAGAAGACCGTATTAAGAAACGAGGGCGTGAATCCGGCTCTCGTTTCTAAGTCAGGAGATGAACTCTTTTGGCTGCCGCCCAATTCAAAAGCATACCAGAGGTTTGGCGAAAAGGAATGGAATGCCCTTGGTGCAGGCACTGTGAAGCTATGAGCGGGCCTTTTGCGCAATTCATAAATTTACCAGGCTCGCTATACTGAAGTAGATTATGGAGTAAGGGGCTTGCTCCTATGATGTTTAACTCAGAGAAAAAAAATTAAAAATTGTGTATATATAACATTGTAGATGTTCGATTAGCTAACGATTGAGTATCGATGATGGTGCTTCCATCCTTTTCCTTCTTTCCTGTGGTGCTTTCCTACCACGGTAAGCCTGGTCGTGAAGGTGAATGTGAAAGCAGCAAAGATCATATCCAGCCCGACCATAAAATAAACGGCCGTTGCGTGTCTATAACCTTTCGAATTGAACTCTACGTCTGCAAGCCAATCTGTCATACAACAGAACGCCCCGTTTTGATTGCTGCATGCATTCGTTTACAGACTCAACGTGCCAAGGCTCAGATCTTCGACTTTGCCTTGCTCTTCGCCTCCAACTCCGCTCTCTTCTTCGCAAATCTCAGCGCCGGCGCGTCCGCTACGAAGCGCTCTGCAAGCGCGTCGAACGCGTTATACGCCGCGAGCATGCGCTGGTCGCGCAACGGCGCGTTCTGCAGCCTCTTCGTTTCCATCATGCTCTTCCCATCGTTGACCTCGAGCTGCTGTTCCAGGTACTTGATGACAGCGTCGTGGAACCCCTCGTGGGGGAACACCTTGTTGACCAGACCGTACGTCTCCAGCTCGGTCGCCGTCAGCTTCTTGCCGAACATGAAGAACTCGTTGGCGCGGTGCACGCCCATGTGCTGCGCGAACGCAACCGCGGAGCCGTTCTCCGGCACGAGGCCGAGCGCGGAAAAGGGTATCTGCAGATAGGCCTCCTTGGAGGCGAGGACGATGTCGGCAATACCTTGGAACCAGGCACCGCCAGCACCGACGCCTGGTCCGTTCAGCGCAAGCACGAAGATCTTGTCGTGGTCCACGATGGACCGCACGATCTCGAGGCCTTAAAATCGCCAGTTAGCTTTCGACATCGAACATGGGAGTCGGACTGCTGCGCAACGTACCTGAGGTGAACATGTTCAGGAAGCCAATCTTCTTCTCCGCGATGTTGTCAAAGGACATGGCCGCCGCACCGGCGACACCCCGAACATCTGCGCCGGCAGAGAAAAAGCGACCCTCTCCCGTAAGAACTGTGAAGACTGTGTCTGGGTGCTCATTTAGCTTTCTGATGGCGTCGATCGTCTCGACGATCAGCTTGCCGCCGAATGAGTTCAATGATTTGGGCCGGTTGAACTATGAGTTTTAGTCAGATCGGTCTGTAGATCATTCAGCCTGTATCTATGTACCTTTATGATGCCGATCTGGCCCTTGATCTCGACTATTATGTCCTTGTAATTGTTCATCTTCATTACTGCCGCTGGAATCGAGGTATTTTCCTCTTTCGGATTTCTACACACGTGACGCGAACAGGCGAAGCTGACTTGAAAAGGAACACAAAACACACGGAGCAGCCGTCTCGAGGTGAGTTTGCTGCACGTAGACACCGTACGGTGGCAACAAAAATGAACGAATATAGGTGGAACCTACAATCTATTTGACTGAAACCATGTTACGATTGTGAATGAGCGGATCAGACATCGGACCCCCGCCACGAGCCTCGGTTGTCGAGTAAGCTGAGGGCGACCGCCTTGGCCTTAGCCGTGATCCGCCCGAGTAACGCGCTCATCATACCATCGGAGACAAGATTACTGAACATGTCGCTTTCTCTGCGGTCTCAGCATAGTCATACATATGGTTGTTCGTTTGCTCCTCAGGACTTGGATGGGTTCACGCATGCTAACCCCGCTTATCCCTACCTTAGTCCTAAGTTCCCCCTGTCAAGGCGAGAACTGCAGTACTCAATTTTGGAGCCGCTCGACCTAAATTTGTGCCACGCACCTTAGTTCTGCTCTCGGTATACTCGTCCATCTCGTCATGATTGATACCGGCTACAAGTGGCTATTTTCACATCGGCACTTTCATATCCCTATATTTGTCTTGCACGATCAACCCTCCTTTCTCAAAGCATGTTGTTTGTAAAACGCCAATCGCCCAAGTAGAACTGGTTTATAGCACCGCTTTGCATATATGTTGCACAAAATGTAGTTCAATACGCTGAAGTACCATCCATGGTTTTGCATTTGACTCTCAGTCAATTTTTCTTATCTTTTTCGGCAGGTGCTAGGACTCTAGATCATGTCTATGTTCCACAACGCGCCTTGGAGATTGCCACAGACGGATGGCAACACGATTACCTGGCAATGTAGGACCCAAATTTATATAGGGGTCACGTCCTGTGCCGAAGGCTGCCTTTGTTGAAGCAACCCCCCCCCCCCCCCAAAGAGCAACCGGTAGAAATCTAACGCACAATGTATGCAAAGATGGCGCGGAGAACAGTCTTGAAGTAAGAACACTATTGTCCTGAGAGACAATAAGATTGACAAAAGGGCCCAGCCAGGAGCTCAAGGAGCGTCACGTTAACATGTAAAGGCTTACCGTCTGGAGACAAAGACGTGCGAAACCTGACTTGCGGCAGGATGGCATTTACATCTACGATAGGCTTCGGCCTTTTCTTGAAAGCGGGGACTGTCATATATCTAGCCGGGCCAGGAGTAAGAAGCCTCACTGATAAAGGGACGATTGTTCATTCATCACTGACCGCGCAAAGCTCGGAACTGTGTCAATGTTCGTTTCGTGTACTATCATGTGGAGTGTCATTGCAGCAGTGAGTTGGTCTAGCTCGAGAGCCCGTCAGCACATCGTTGCCTAATTCCGAATCTTTCAGATTGGGGAAATGACAGCCCTATTTCCTGTCCAGGGCCCGCTGTTCGAGTTCCCGTGCAGATTTCTGGACGAAGGTGTGGGTTTTGCTGTAGGTTGGATGGCATGGTATGTTCGTCGTTTCAAGAGAAGTGATCCGTTACTCACCCGATCTTAGGTTTGCCTGGGTTGCAACGATTGCTGCAGAACTAGTAGCGGTTGCCAATCTCTTCACATTTGGCTTTCCAGAACAATATCTGCGAGATGTTGGTTATCCAGAGGCGACGCTCGCCTGGGCAACTAAAGATGATTCTCCGGCTCTTTGGATTACGATATTCCTGGCAGTCATTCTTGCAGTCAACTTCCTACCGGTTGGCTACTATGGAGAACTCGAGTACGTTTTTGGATGCGCAAAGATGATCTTCATAATAGGCTTGATCATGATGAACATCATCTTGAGCGGAATGCAGAAGGTGCAAGTTTTTAGTGGCGGGGATCATTTTTGGACTTGGTATATATGTTCGTAACAACGACTGAATCAACCAATCTGACGAGAGAAACTTAGGGATCGTCCATACTCGTTCGCTTCCGACGGCATCAGTGTTCGTGGTCGGACCAAGATCACGGGAAGCATCGGACAATTCCTTGCGTTCTGGCAAGCGTTGACTGCTGTATGCTGGAGCCTAGTCGGGTTCGAGACAATCGGCGTTACCGCAGCGGAAAACCGGGACCTCGAGCGCTGGGAAACTATGCGTCTGGCGTCGAAGAAGTTGTCCATACGAATCACGACCTTGTATACGTTGGCCACTTTTGCCGCCAGTCTAAATGTGCCCATGGATGACCCGCAGCTACTATCCATTGCGACGGATGCGCATACATCCGGTCAGCATTCCATCTTCGTCATAGCCGCAGTTCGCAACCATCTTCGAGGGTGGCCATCTTTTTTCAACGGATTTTTCATTTTTTCCGCGTTGACATCGGCCGTCAATGCTGTTTACATTTCCTCAAGGTTGCTCCATGCACTGGCGTCCATTCCGGAAGTTTGGCCTCTGTGGGCGCAGACATTCAGGAGGCGATTGGAAAGGACGAGTTCTCACGGAACACCAATGTACACGGTCACGTTATCCTGGCTATTCGGCTTGCTTGCGTTTCTAGCAACAAAAACTTATCCTGCTGAAATACTGAGCAGAATCACGACGAATGCCACAGTCTCTTTTTTCATCGTATATAGTGTCGTAGCTGCCAGCTTCATCCCATTCTATCATCGAATCAAGGACGCAAGCGAAGACCAAGCCCTTGAGAATAGGGATGCATACGACAGAGACGATGAGCAGTACCCTTACAGGTATGTTGGGAAAATTCAGCTTCGCGGCTACAGCTAACTGCTTTTGAATGTAGAACTCACGGTCAGCTCTTTCGAAGCTGGTACGGGACCATCTTCTGCACATTGATACTTCTGTTCAGCGGCTGGCGCTCGTTCTTTTCTCCATTCAGCACACCTGACTTTATAGTTTCCTACATCGGTATCGTCGTCTTTTTCGTCATAATTGCGTATTACCATATTAGGACAGATGGCATATCGCCTCTGAAATGGAGAAGAAACGCATGCCTGCAGATACAACGCCCACCGCCGAAGATTGTTGTGGCAGGACGAAGAAGAGGGACGTTGCAACTACCCAACGAGAAGAAAATGTTTGCAATCGAAAATCTCGAGGCCGTTGCAGGCTGGCTCTGGTGTTGGATTCGATAGGAGCTTCAACGGTTCGTGAATATGCCAACATATTCGGATTCTCCCAGCAGTCCTTCAGCTTTGCCCCATGCAACTGTGGATCACACATATGCTGTACTTATGCATTAGGAGCTAGACCTTTATGTTCCACAATCTTTTATAGTGTATGAGAGACGAAGCGGCCAAGCTGTTGAAAGAGGTTGATTTGCTGGGCCGAAATCAAACTATTGCTCATGCGGTCTTAAAAGAACCCTTGGTTAGGGTAGCGGCTATCCTATTCGCGCACGTTGCTGCAGAGATGAACTATTGGTTAGCGAAACAGAAACGCTCAAGAGGTCTATAGTTGTGCGACTATAATCTTTCAACGTGCAACGTCCTGCCGTTCAGTAAACCACAAACGCCAATCGCTCTTTATTATAGTCATTCTCTAGCTAATGTCACAAAGATCCTTCGATTGTTACCATACAACCATTCTACTTTTGATCCACAAATACGATCTATCGGAACCGCAGAAGCTTGGAATGTTGTGCAAAAGCTCTCGCCAGTCAAGTTTCCAGTACCGTTAACTAGGTTTCAAATATTCGCTCTGCAGTTCTTCAACCGAAGCATAGATCCAGAGCTCTAAAAAAAATAAAAAAAAATCAGCCAAAGGAAATGTCTCGCTATCTTCGAAGGCTACACTCCACAAATTACGCATCGAAACTCATACATAGATATAGAGTTATTTGGTCCGAAAGAAAAAGGTTCTGGGTTTCAAAAAAGAAACTTAGGAGGCCATAGGAGCTATCGTGATAAAACAACTAATGCAGGCTTCCGTTAATGTGCACCGTTCCATGTAAAATATACAACGGGCACAAGCAAGGGAAAAGGACCAAGACGGGAGGCACAACGGAGATCCAAGAACTAGTACCAGCAAATGGTTCCGCTCAAATGACGGCGTGCCCTCCATTCGGAGACAGTTCAGAGATTGGACGCAAGCTGCCTGGTAATTCCACAGGGGGCTGCAGCAATGACTCTCTGTGTAATACAGTGGAGTCCTTCCCCGGCCGCGTTACAGAGGTGGACAAAACGATGGCTTCACAATCTTCGCTTTGTAGGCGGTCGACAAGTGAACGAAGTTCATAGTCAGTGTAAGCTTCCGTGTCCTGTCCGATGTCCATCCTCCGGAGGACGAGCTTGGAATCCTTAGTCCAGAATGCAATAGCCGTTTGTGGATGAGGTAGAGCCAGAATTAAATTGCCTGGTTTGAAGACACCTGAAGGCAATTTAGATGCGCATTTCTTAAGGCGACGAGATTCCGTCGTGCCGCTTTCGTTAAATTTGAGATGAGTCATCTCAGATAAGCCAGAAGCCACGAGAAAGCTAGAATCTGAGGCTTGAGCAGCTTGCACCTGAAGTCTTGTTAGGTATCCAGGACATAGGAGTGATGGAAAAACGTACAATTTTGCTGCCAAACCCTTCATCGGTTACTATGTCGCGCCAGCTGCCGGTGAAGTATAGCAAGTTTGGATACTCCTTTGCGATATACGCACAAATTAACGCAATCTGATGAGCATCACTATAGAAGACGTTTGTAAGACCGCCGTCGCTCGCGGTAAACTAATAATTTGTCAGCGAAAAGAACATTCAAATTTGGCAGAGATTTCGCTCGTTACCGGAGGCATCGGAAAACATTTTGGTTGAGAAGAAATAGGAGAGCAGGGTTCTCCATCGAGTTTGTAAACGTCGACATAAACGTAGTGATCGGCAAGGTGCGTTGCCACAACAAGTCGGTCTCCGGAGGGAGAAAATGACAGCTTTTGCTCAACTACGGCGCTCTGACTCTGAGCTTCTCGCGCTGCATCTCTGGAAGACAACGCACCCGGCGCTGGACTTTGAAGTAATCGTCTTTCTTTAGCCAGGTGCTGGTAAAGATGGAGTTGCTCATGAAGCCGAACGCGGCGAATCTGACCAATTGTCATCTGATATAATCGAACAGAATCGTTGACAGCTAGTGCAACATATTTGTCATCTCGGGACATGACCATGCAACAGTCGGTGTAGTGCTTGAATGCGAGATCTAGGGAAATTTGCGCCTCAGGACGTGGCTTATCGGCGTTAAATAATAGAAGCTTGAACTTGTCTTGATGACTCGCAAGAACTACGCACCGCTCTGTTCCTGCTGCGATGCATTTGATGGCTGGCAGTTCCCATTTTTTACCATCCTCAATCTCGTCCGAACTATTTGGAGATGTGCTTATTCTCATGAAACCTGAGATGTTGCCACCCCACAGATATAAGTGAAGACCCGAAGCAGAAAAGCAGAAATTTGATGGCCTGCAAGACTCTAAACACTTTCTCTCTTTTGCAGACTTCAGAACTTGACGAATTGTAGTCCCAAGCTTGACTTTAGGGCTTGTTGGGACTGGTGGACTTTCTTCTCCCGTCGAGCTAGAGAAGTGACTATTGACCGAAGCTATTGGTGTCAATCTGCTCGAAATCGGTGGGGTTACAGGACGTGACGGACGTCGAGGTGGACCAGTAGTGGACGATGAGAAACTGGCTGATCTCGTAGTCATTGTGGTGCTTACGCCGTCTGAGGATACTGGCGTGTCTAATCTCTCAATGTCATTGGATGTGTCCTGATTCTCATGACTTGGCAGCGCCAGTGGATTTTTGTGAAAGAAGATCGAATTACTTCTTTCTGAGCCGTGAATGGCGATCGGAACTTGGCGAAAAGGCGAAGGACTGCACTTGACACAAGTCACGGTCGGCGCAACATGTCGTGCACGGTCCCTTAACCAGGTTCCAAAGGTGTCCAGAGAAAATCGGATATCGAGGGCATGTTTTTCGGATATGATGCTCTGCTTTATGTGAGCTTATGGGTGGGGAGCTACGGGCTCTGCTACTACTCACCGGTCCTGATGGTGAATCGAGACTACTGTCAAGCCACCATTCCACAACTGTGGCCTTTAACGACTCGAGGATACAAGAGTCCGGAACAAATTCAGCAGAACAAGCAGAATTGAAAATTGCCGATAAAAGGTTTCGTCGTCCGTTTCGCAATTGCAAGCGAACATCGCCTGGTGACGTTCCCCGTGTTGGAACGGCAAGCTCGACTTCCTGGCTCTTAGCGCCATTATCAACATCATATTGGATCAAGGCGGCTTCTGAAGCCCAGATAGCATCAAACAAGGTCCAGTACCAAGTTAACCATAGACGGCCCCTTTCACGTATATGAGTAAAAGCAGTCTCAATCAATCTACCAGGCCGGAGACATAAAGGGTACAGTCCCTCCGCAAAGGTTGGTAGGCCTAACTGTCGCAAGTTAAGGGAGTACGCAGTACCACTTTGCACCTCCGAGTTTGGTTGCACCGCTAGAGCAGACGGCATCAGAGTTGTAAAGATGAACTGCTCGATCCCGGAAAGGTTTTCGGGTTGGCTCGAGATTTGTTGAAGTGCTTTTTGAAGATGCTGCACTCTCTGGAAGTCTAACCGTTCGTTTAGCAGAGTAAGCAAACGGAAGCCTGAGAGAATAGCATGTGTAATAAGCAACCGCTGTCCGCTGTGCTCAGGTTTGAGCCGTGGCCCTGGGAATATCCTGACGTGCACATTTAAAAGGTGGAGGACAGTTGCGCATATAAGGTCGAAGGGAAGAATTCCAGGAATATTAGGAAATGCCGTTGCCTGTGCGTATGCTCGCTGTAGATCAAAGAGTGCTTTGATCCAGTAAACAGGCCGTAAGGCATGTTGGACATCAGCTGGTGATGAGTGATCCAGAGTTAAGAGCTCAATTGTGTGCTGTCCCAGGATCTCCCGTAGTATGTTCGCAGTGCCATCGCCCTCCTCCTCCAGCTCGAACCAAAGGCAGCCCAGCAGCGAGTGCGACTGTGCCATGGACAACACGCAGAGGGACTAGTTTATCATTCAGCTGTATTGATGCTTCTCTGGGGTACGAGATGATGCAAAAACCAAGGCTGTTAAGAGCGAAGATGGGAGGGATGTGTGCATTTCAGAAGAAGAGAGCTAGGAGACGATCGTTATCGGGCTATTGCAGAGGCGCTGAGTTAGTAGAGTTAAGTTTATGTGGTGCAACAACGCGGCCAGTCCGACACGTTGAACGATCTATGTCCATGTACAGATCTATTGGCGCCATGCACGCGTCCCTAGCCACCCTTTCCACTGCATCGGAGGGTTTCTGCCTGTCCGTGGGGTACAAACCATGCTGTTCGTGGAGGTGACCGCTGTCAGGGAGGAGATCTATCTCAAACTTGTCACATGTGGCCAACAGCAACTAGACATTTTGAAACTTTGTGATTGTTGCCATGGATTCCTACGAGGAGAGCAAAAGCTATCGCTCTCTCGGAGGCCTTGTCCGATCTGTGGTTGATTAGCGTGCTTTGCTGCACAGGAGTTTACAGCTCGATGCGTGGCTTGACCGTGCTCTGCAAGGGATCAGCAAAAAACGTGTCGTTGGCGTTGTATAGATCTCGACGTATCGTACGCGCATGAAAGGGCGAGGGACAGATGTGACAACTTACCGGCAAAAAGAGGGAAAAGTGATCTAAAGGCGAGTCTGGAGGTTAGTACATGTTGTTGCGTCGAGGGTGGCGCGGGATGCCACGTACTTGTACAAGTACTGCATACAGCTAACTTGAACGTCAAAACCTTAAGGCGTCAATGGGCTGATGGCGCATGTAGCCACGCGATATGGCTTGTGAGATAAATCTCGGTCCATCGAGTCTAAGAAAATCCGCACAATTCGTTGATCGGGTCCCTTCTCTTCGAAAGAGGGTGCCTCCTTGCAAGTTGTACTTGACGTATCCTCTGTCGCTTGTTATGGCACGACCCGTGCGTTTCAAGCAGGATTGTGGATCAACATCGCATTCTCGTCAAACTTGTCCAATACCATCGCGCAGTCAACGACAAAAGCCAAATAGCTCATATCCAGGATGGACACGAAGCCGATACCTGCATTCTACTGCTGCTATCTGCTTCGATCGACAGTGCAGCGGGGGTTCAACTACATCGGCTCCACGCCGAACATGCTGCGAAGAATCAAGCAGCACAATGGGCAGTCTCCTGGCGGTGCAAAGAAGACCTCCTACAGAACGTTAAAGCCCTGGGAAGTAACGTGCATTGGTAAGCTCAATCAATTGACCTTGGGATGGAGAGATTGTTTGCGCACGTGACTAACATGCGAGCAGTCCACGGTTTTCCATCCAAGATCGCGGCTTTGCAATTTGAGTGAGAATACGAGGCATCGAATTCACAAGAATTTGCGGCTGACATAGCAACAGATGGGCGTGGCAGCACACCTACAAGTCTAGGCACGCGAGGGAAGAAGATGAAGGCGTCTTGGAGAACCTCGACTTCCGTGTTTCGCCAAAGTCTGGCAAGGCTCGCAGGCGAAAGCCAACCTCGCACGCACGTTCGTTGACAGATCGGATCATGAACCTGCATATTTTGCTACGAGCGCGGAGTTTTCGCGCCTGGCCGTTATCAGTACGCTTCTTTTGCACGGACGTCTTCAGAGTCTGGAACACTGTCCACGAGAAGCTTGACACACGTCTACCCGAGACTATTGATGTTACCCTGGATAAGGATGCCGTCGATCACTACTCAAAGACTGAACCGCTGACAAACCGTGTGGACTATCGACCCAATTTGCCTCTTCACGGAGTCGAAAATTTGGACTTTGGTTACTCGAGCTTGAAGCCTCTTTACGAGAAGAGCAAGCTGGCACTTGCTTGTGACAATATCGCATGCGCTGTTTGTGCTAAGAATATCGGGAGTCTAGAGGAGCTTCTTGTAGTATGTCCTCATGATGGATGTGAAGCCGTGTCACATCTGCACTGTCTGTCTGCGCATTTTCTATCTACAAGTAACGATCATGGAAGCGGCATACTCCCCACTGCAGGTTGCTGTCCATCTTGCTCAAGGCCGGCGAAATGGATCACCTTGATGAAAGTGTTGACCCTCCGTACTCGGGGCGAGAAGGAGATTGCAAAGCTTATCAGAAAGCCAAGAGTGAGAAGGAACGGAAATGAGAATGCAACAGAGACGGCCATAGCAGATGATGAGTTCAAGACTATCGAAGAAATCGAAGAAGATGAAGACGCAAGCATTGCAGACCTAGAAGATTTTGAATCAATAGTCGTCAAGGAGGCGTTGGAGGACAACATGCCATCACCAACGGGAATAAACACGCCGGACAGGAGCAAAGTCGTAATCAACTCACGTAGATCGAGCCAAGCTAGAGAACGGAGCAAGTCCGTTGCGGAAGAAACTGGATGGAGTGATGCAGAAGTATTAGAATGAGGGTTGAGCTTCTTTACGCCAAGCAGTTGACGCTCATGAGACCGCAGTCTACTGCACCGTTCTTAGCGGCAGCCCATTGTTGTCCACTGCATACAGCGTGTTCTTCACAACGGTCCATATCGAGTCTGCGACTTCATCGGGAGAACCGCCGGCATCGATCACTTTGAAGTCCTCGCTCTCGTCGGGCAAGCCCCGCATAGACTTGAAGTATTCGCGGACACGATCCTGATGACGCTTGTTCTCATATCGTTCCGCACCAAAGCCGCCTCTCCTCGCAGCCTCATCCGGACTGATCTCGAGGAAAATGACTGCATCCGGCCGAGGAAGGCCCACTTCTGGATAACGGGCCCACGCAATGCTTAGAGAGGGATTGTCTTTTGCGGCTGAGTAAACGCAGCCAGAATAGTAGTAACGATCAATGACTACCGTTATGCCCGCTTCTATGTCGGCACGGATTGATGAGCTTCTCTGCAGTAAGCTACAATGAAGAGCAAATGGCTTTGACCATCTTACGCTGCCTCCCATCGATTTGCAGAGAACAAGAGGTGTATCACATGATCTTCTTGTTCAACGTCACCTTTCAGATAGTCGTTGATCATCCTGCCGATCGGAGTCGTTCGGTCTGCAAAACGCCTTGTGAGCCACGTCTTTTTGTACTGTAACGATGGCGCATCGTACCAGGGAAGCGCATGTGCTTGACCGCACGGCCTTCAGCCTTCAGTGACTCCACAAGTCGCTCACATTGTGTGGATTTGCCCGCACGATCAAGCCCTTCGAAAACAATTAAACTACCGCGTTTCCGCGACATTGCTATGGTCGCTACGCGTGATCTGACGTTAAGATTGTCGATCGAGCGACGAGTGTCAAAGAGTAGAAGATTAGAAAGACGGTCGACGCGTTGAGCTTGTGTGTCTGTTGCCCTCCGGTGGCGCTGAATCAACGCGCCCCAAAATCTAACCCGAACTGTGGATCTCGAAAACAAAATCCGTTTTCCCTTACATCCAACACAGAATGCGCAGTCACCATGAATGTCAATGCGGCTGAAAAGCTGTCGCCAGAGCCTGAAGAAATGCTTGCATTCACCGTCGAGTCTGCTTTGCAACGAAGTGGCCCTCGCTTGGGCACTCTCGCTTGCAAAGGCCGAATACCCATCTCTACGCCCAACTACATTCCAACTACCTCCAGAGGGGTGGTACCACACTTGTCGCAGGACAACATCGCTAGACACACGAAGATCCAGTCCATGTATTTCGGCCTCGAGGATTGTAAGCTATTCTCACAAATCGTCCCAAATGTAGGCTGACGTAGCTGATACGAAGGATTAAAGTCATCGAGAAGCAACCACCTTTGATTCCACCCATCTACGAAATCCCAGCGCCTGAAAATGGCTCTAGGCTACGAACGTTTACCGCACACGCTCAGGACAAAGTGCTTATCTTAGGGCCAAGACGATTTCCAGCATTGGAGTCACCCCTGTCGAACGCCGACAAGAAATTAGCTATTTGCACTTCCGTTGGCTTTCGCCAGCTTGATGTGGATGACTATTTGTCTTCCGCGGCAACTCTTACGCCAGATATATTCTTAGCTGCCGGTGATATCGTGACTGGCCAGAAACCAAGTCAGAAGAGGGCAGAGAAGATGGGAGACAGAACTGCCGCATGGCTGCGAGATGCGGTGACAGCGAAAGTTGCAGCAGCTGAGTTGGGCCATAAGTACTCTTTATTTGCCCCGATTCTGCCGCTGTCCGTAGAGATGCAGCAATGGTATCTTATGGAGCTTGTAGAAGATTTTCGGCACTCCGTAGATGGTCTCTACGTACATGATGCTCAGTCCGTCGTGGGCCTGCCGGATGCTCTACGTGCTCTGCCACGAATAGCCTTGACTCCTGCAATGAGTCCGAAGGAACTTCTGTATCAGATAAGTCTGGGCGTCGACTTATTCGTCACATCCTTCACTGGGTCAGCGACTGATGCCGGCGTGGCTCTGACTTTCAACTTCCCAGGGGAGGCATCCCAAGGGTCAGTAGATTCCTCGCGTCGGGCCATCGGTATCGATCTGTGGGACACCGTCCATGCTACAGACGTCTCGCCGTTGCTGAATGGCTGCAGCTGCTACGCTTGCCGGAACCATCACCGTGCATACGTGCACCACTTGCTTTCGGCAAAAGAGATGCTTGCTTGGGTGTTGCTGCAAATACACAATCACCACGTCATGGAGCGATTCTTCTCGGCTGTGAGGATGAGCATCGGCGCTGGCACTTTTGAAGCTGCCCGCGAAGACTTTGAGAAGCAGTACGAATCTGAGCTTCCGGTCACGACCGGGAGCGGCCCACGGCAAGTTTGACTTTCGCATGACGTACTTCAGCAAGCTAACCGCAGTAGAGTACGAGGTTACCAGATCAAATCAGCTGGAGGAGGCGAACGAAAGAAGAATGTCAAGGCGTTCAATAAGTTGGACGATATGGCAGGAGCTATTGCAGAAAACGAGCCTCCCGGCCCCAACGTTGATGCACAAGAGCTCGAAAGCCACGGGCTTGGAAAGCAACAATAGAATCTCTCCATTTGAGGAGGGGTATGCACTCTTCCGAAAAGTGGGCGCTCAGCATATCCCTGGCTAGTCACGTTCGCGTATGATGGTCGACTTTTGTTGGGCTCTGCTTGGCCTGCGGTAAACTTTTGTCATCTTCATCGTCATTATCAGTCAAATATCGTGATTGGAAGGTCTCACTGACGACGGTGTCGGCCTGAGTTGAGGATGTTGTGTAGCGCCGTGTTTGCAAGTATGCCGGTCGGGCCATTTGCACTATCATCGAAAATGTAGTCTTGCTCAACTGTAGGCATCGAACTATCGAAATGCACGGCAACGCGCGAGGCTTACGAACCTAGTGCGGACCGATAAACCGCCTAGCAAACCCCACACGTATTTGAAGTTATTTTACTCAGCTTTGCCTTCGTCAAACTTGGCCCGCAGGCACGCTCTCATCAAGTGGACATTACCATCCAGTCGCGCCAAAGCCTTCAAATCCGGTGTCGACATACGTGTACAAATGGCACAGGCAGAAAGCTCGGAGACTTGGAACGGGATTGCCGTTCCCTAACGTACAGCCTTCGAAGAAAATTTGATCGCTGGCATCGCCCTATTTCATAAGCGTGCAGTTGCTTTTTCAGTGGCGGCTTTGACAAAAGTGAGGCTGCTACATCGCAGAAAACTGATTGGCTCGCGACCTGCGTTCGCCAGCTTTTGTTCCAGCGAGCCGCCTCGAATATTGGAAGCTTTTGCTCTCAACAATATCAAAAATCTGCTGGGCTTCTCTGCCTTCAGAAGAGTTGAATTTGTCCCAGTTGAAATCCGCCATGCATCATGGTATTCAAATGCTACTGCAATCTGCAAACCTTGTCATGGCGTGAGTGCTACTTGCCGCTCGATGATAAAACGGTCAGAGACTAATCAAAAAGCTGGCAGCATTTGCGAGATGGATCTGAAGCAGGCAGCTGGAGAATGCTGGCGTGGCTCCATGTCCCTATTGGACCTCTTGATATCGGCGTGCGACACATTCGTCAACGGTGGTGATGACCCCGGAGGGGAGCATTACATCCCGCGCCTTGTCTCGTGGAACGAAAATAAGGACGCCATGCTGGCAGCGAAGCAACCGCGGCAGCCTCGATGTCGGCGGAATCTGGGCAGCACGTTCTACGTTTTGAAGCCGTTCGATCTCCCCCGTCAACAAGGAACGAGGCAGGAGCGCACGTGTTTCCACTCATATGCGGCGTCGAAAGACAGCGTCGATCACGAATAGAACCGAGACACGCCTTTTTGCAAGCCTGACTCGCCCATGTGCCAGATCTCTGCTCCACGTCCCACCAACTCTCGAGTGGCGACCTTCTTTGAAGGCCTGTCAAGAGCCAACACACCGGTGCCGCCACGGCCCGCGGCGTACCCGGAAGGATTCAAAGGCCTCGCACAGGACGATCGGCCTGGCTTGGAAGCGGAGCCTTCTGGATTCGCAGAGCATTGCCTGAACTGCGGTCTCGAAATGCAGAGAGTGAAAAAGGCCGGTGATGATGACGTGATGTTAGTGTTCCTTCCTATGGGCATGCCAATCTGCTTCTGACCTTGGCCTTCTGCAGCGCCGAATACACTTGCAAGGGTGGATGCGATGCCGTCTACGGCTATTGCTCGAATCGACAGCAGCCGTCACACGAGTGAAGCATATCTCCACAGGGAACGGCTACGGAGGAAGGGGACATGAGGAATCAGACGCAAGCAAGGAGAGTTCAAGCCGGCGGAGGGGGCTCTTTGTAGCAATGAATGACGCCTGATTGCAGACAGCGAGCATTTGGGTTTGTTTTCGCTTTAATCTACGGCTTCAAACGCGAGTGGCCACTTGATCTGAGCATGTGATCATTAGACAGTAGAAAGAAATCCTTCTCTCCTCGGTTTTGAGACGACGACAGGGCGAAGGCAAGACGTCTTCTCCGCCCAGAATCATCGAGGAGACGGTCGTGCTTCTCCGAGCGCGGGGGCGTACTGCTTCTGCGCAGCACGCGGCCGCGCCAGCGCGAAGCTGAGCCGACGAGGAAGGCCAGTGGCTGCAAAGCAGACGAGCAACGCAGGGAACGACCAGCGACGTCGACGCAAGGGCGAGCAAGAGTCGTGGAGGTTGTCGAGGCCGGGTGGGAGCCAGGCAGATTTCGAGCAGGCGACAGCCAATGGCCGGGCGGCGCGCGGGCTGGATCCGACCAACCACAGCGGGCGTCGTCGCTGCTGCGTGGGCCTCAGCGAAAAGCTTCTTCGCACGCCCGCAACGGAACCGCCATCGCCCGCCGACTGTCCTCTGCGCCCGCGACTCCCAACCCGTCTCTGCCGGCCGACGTGCTGTGCTTGCGCATGTCTCGCCCCGTGTCCAAGCGATGCTCGTCCGATCCTTCAGCCGCCCTCGCAACGATGAGAAGCCCCAGTAGCAAGCCGTAGCTCCCACGACACTGCGCCCGTCCGCCCGCCCCCGGAAAACTCGCAACCGTTCTCATGCTTCCGAGCTGAACGTCGCTGCGAGACTTGTGCGTGCGCGCCCGTGTCTGCGAATGAGACTAGCCTGACCACAAGGGAACAGCACAAAGGATAGACACGAAGGAAGCAGGGAAACAAAGAACACAAACACGTCAAAGCATAAACGGACAATAGGCTTTTTCCGTACGTACCCACTCGTTCTCGGCCACCCTCACAATCCGCACCGCGCCCGCAAGGCCACACACCTTCGCACAAACACGCACACTCGCACGCATAGAAAACACACGCCGTCGCTTCCCTTTGCGAACCTCCGTCCGTCACGTATGCGTACAGTCACATGCGCGACGCCTCGTTTGCTTTGCTGACTCTGAGCGCGCTGCGATTTGCAGGATGAGCTGAACCACCATCACGTATACCACAATGACCACCACACTCCACGGCACATACGACATGCCGCACACGACAGACCGACGTCTGACAGCGCCTGCGCGCAAGCGCTTCAACTGCTTCGTCGACGACACCGCCCTCATTGCTGGTCTGAAGAAGAGCACGCGCGACGGTATCAAGAAGTGGGTAAATCACGGCGCCATTCAAGTTTATGTGCCTCTGCACAGTGAGTCTCCCGCTGCCGGTCCACCCTGGAGCCGCCGCCGCCGCCAGCAAAGCAGACCCGGGACAGGCGCTAACTTGTTGGATCCACAGCTCTCGAACGCCTGCGCTACCTCGCGCAGCAGACTGATCGTCCAGGACGAGTGAGCATTGATGCGCGTGAGGCCATTGACTGGCTCGATAACATCACATCCGACTCAGACAACCCCGCCAGCAAGCTGGTGCATCTGGAAGCTCCGTTGCAGATGTTCGACAGCTGGGCCGAAGTCGAGAAGTTCATGCTGCCCGAGACGCTTCTGTCTATGGAGAGCGAGCAGCCCGAGGCTTCGGTCGCAGCATCGTCAGCTGCAACGGCGGAATGTAGCGACAGCAACCTAGCTGACAGCCTAGCTGACCTGCGCATGGACGCCTTGCCGGACAACGCATCCGTCAGCTCTCAGGGGAGCGTTGGGGCACGCACGTCGTCGCCCATCTCCGTGTACTCAGCCACCAGTCCCGGGCTGCTAATCGCTAGCCCATTCCGTGAGCCAAAGGCAGTACAACCCATTGGGCATGGGCGGCCCATGCACAGAAAAAACAACAGCAATGTGTCCTCCACCTCGACAGATCACACAATCGTAACGAAGAAGCCGAAAGTGGTGCCACGCTCTCTGCAGCCGTTCTTCAACCACCTGCTCTGGCGAGTAAACCAGGGCACCAACTTCACCGAGACCATGGACACGTATATACTTGTAACAAACGACCCCCTCAAGCAGCAGATTGGTCAGCGCTTCGGTATTCGCTGCAAGCGCCTCGAACAGCTGCGAGAGATCATCGCTCGCGAGGACAGGGATCTTAAAAACAGGCAGCAGATGCTGAAGAAGGAGATCAGGAACCCGGCAGTGAGCAAAGAAGCTGAGGTGGGGGTGAAGACCCCAGCGAAGCGGCACGATACCGCCAACGGCACGGATGGCGCGCATGATCAGGATGACGACGAGGATGAGATCGTGTTCAAACGACCACCGCCAAAGGCGCCGCAGGCTATGAACGCTCATGCGAACGGCAAGCACGTCTTCGACCCGAATGTCTTTGGTGGTCGTGGACAGTACATGTTTGCGCGCGGCGCGCGTGGCATGTACCGCGGAGGTCGCGGAGGTGGAGGCTCATCTGCCAACAATCGTTCGTCAAACAACCATCACAACAACAATAATGACAGACATTTTCACCCACGCAATGGTGGAGCTTCGACAACTCCCCGCCAGCTACAGCTTCAAGCAGCTACCCCCGTGGATCTCACCAAGCCAATCGATCCAGATTCGTACTCGCGTCCAGGAAGCACAAAGGGCATGTCTCGTGGCGGCAGGCGCAGGCTGTGGGAGCCAACTTAGCAGTGGTCTTGCCGGCGGGAGTTACTTTACCGTGGCTCTCAAACGGAACCTTGAAGAAAGTAGATCCTTACTTTTGAAATCATTGTCGATGACGGAAAAGCGGAGGCTCTGGCTTGTCGTCGATCGATTTCGTAATGGATTTGATGGACTACTCGTAGGCGAAGAGACACGCACGCGCGGATTATGATGCCTGTATGGATTGCGGAAAATCGACCGTCCAACACGGAATCCTGAAAACGCACTCTCTTCTGCACTCCTTCTGCTCCTGGAACGATTCGCTGCGCATGGCGGAGACTGACGGGATGGTGATGCTTTGCACGGATATGAAGGAGCTAGAAGAGAGAATGAAAGAATCATTCGTGCTGGCTTTCTACAACATACGAATCCTTTTTTTTTGGACAAGCGACATGGAAAATACGTTAATGCTCTCGAGTCATGGTGTGGAGAATGGGGGATGATAAAGATGGTTGGCGAGTGACAAATCTGCAAAAAATTGAAAACGATGAAGTGGATGAGGACGACGACGGCGCCGGTTGATTCAGAATGATTATTGCACACATGCAGTCTTTTCCTTTCTCTCATTTCTCATGATGCTTCGAAAGTACACCTTTTTTGGGGCAGGTAGCTGCAGCACCAGTGGTTTCCTCCTCATTCTCTCTTTTCTCTCTTTATCTCACCTACACACACATATATACATTCTCTCCGCTTGCTCTCGACACATGTGACGATAGATGATGTGACCCGGTCGATCTTTGGGTGATAAAGAATGCGCTCATGCTAGGTGCCCCTTGTAGCGGCGATTATGGTTCACGAAAGAATAAGCGTCCTCAGTTGACGGAGCGTGCACCTGCTATTCTCTGCTTTGACGGACTTACTCTGCTTTTTGCTTAGGCTTCTCGCAATTGACGGCCGCTTTTCTTCGCGTGCACAGTTTCTGGGATACAGAATACTAACGATGCTATTTGTCGATGTGTAGACATGGTGTGCTGCCCAGCCTGGCGACAAACGTTTCGTTAAACCCTTCCATGTGCGAAAGACTGCCTTTGTCTTGCCAGACACCCAGCTACCGTTACTGCCGTGGCAACTGGCTTGTTTCGATAGTTTGTGCCAGTCTTAGTTCTTTGAAACATGTAGATGCATTTCCCCATTCCCATGGCTGATAGATTGCGCATCTATCTGCGCTCTAGTCAAAACACGACATGTGAACGCTTTCGATACCTTCCCGATAACGACACGAAGGTATCTACCCCGTTCAGCGAAAATCCCAAAGAAGAAGACTTTTCGTCACGGCCTGCACCCAAAGATGACACTCGTCCGTCAGAGTTGGGGCAAAGTCCACACAACAGATCTCCTCGAGAGCTGTGGAGACAAGCAGATGCATGCTCGGGTCAGGAACGGCGATTCGAGACTTGAACTTAGGAGAGATGTGGCGCTTAGCCATGGACGTATTTATACACACATAGCCACAGCTGTAACGATGTATACTAGCCCCCATACACACGTGACCTCTTCCTTTTTTTCTACTTGTGCTTGCGCCGCGCCCGCCCCCCCTGCGCTCCTGGAGACGAGCATCGCTCCTACTTTGCGCTCTTGTCCTTCTCCACGAAGTCGCTTGCCTGCAGGTTGCGCGTCATGCTCGGCAGTCTGACCACCAGCCCGTCCAGCTCGGGAGACATCTTGACCTGGCAGCCCAGCCTGCTCGTCTCCGTCAGCCCGAAGGCCAGGTCCAACATGTCGTTTTCGTCGTCCTCCGGCTCGGGCATCTTGTCGTAGTATTCCTCCGACTCGACGATTACGTGGCATGTGCTGCATGCACAGCTGCCCCCGCATGCTCCTGGTGCGTGTGTGTTAGCGTGTGGAGGGCGGTTGCCGGGCAAAGGGGGCTGCGGATACCTTCCATCTCCAGGTCGTGGGCCTGGGCAATGTCGAGGAGATTGTCGCCGTCGCTCACCTCGAAGGTGTGCGCCTCTCCCTCTTTGTCGATGAACGTGACTTTGCGCCTGTTGACGTACCCGTCGTTAGTCCATCCGTTTCCACAGACGCAAAAGGTTTTGACACCGGATGCCTGCATACTCTTCCCCGGGCTTCGGCGGCTGGAGATGTCCGTGTCGTGCCGCGGCGGTGACGGAAAACAGCCTTTTGCCCTCAATCGCCCTCCCTATGTGAGGTTCTGATCCCTTGCTCTTGATCCATGGCGAGACGTGGCCGGACCAAGCCGTCAACAACGGCTGTTGTCTGTCACAGGCGGAGAAATGTGAGCTGCGGCGTGCCGGCTGCGAAGGCACGCGCCTTTGACGGCGGACTGCGCTTCTGCACGCAGATAGCGACGACGATAATAATCTGTGCGACGGCAATGGGGAAGCCATTGTGTGTGTGCGTGTGCGTGCTCGGGAAGAGACGTTGGCTGAGTTCATGCGCCGGGCGATTTGATAAATTCTCAAATAGGCAAGCAGCCATTAGATCATCGAAAATGTAGGCCTGCGTGAACTTTATCTCCGCATCGTCAGTCTGCGGGCCCATTATCATCCAATCTCAACACCCTACGCCGCAACATCTCCATACACGATTCTCCCACGTGCTGAAGACAAGAGAGGCACGGGAAGGGCATGGAGAATTCAAACCAGGACTTTCAGACCTTCTCCTTCCGTGGCACGTCCACCTCGCGAGATGCGCCAAACCCTCTGCGCCCATACTACATTCCTCCCTCCATAGGCTTTCCACCGGAATCACAGAATGGAACCGGCAGTGGCCCTCGCCCGTCCTCAGCGGGCCGTTCGAGTTTCCCCGCCGCAGCTCGAGAGCTTTTTAACGACATTGACTACGAGAGCTACATCCCCGACCGAAGTCGCCACGGCGATGGCAACGGCATCGCCGACATGACAAAGAGATTGGTGGATCAAGCGATTTGGAACTACACAAGCGTTTTTTTGGCGCAGCCGTTTGAGGTGGCAAAGATTGTGCTACAGTGCCACCTAGCGGACTCGACGGCGGGGACGAAGGAGAGGGGCCAACCTCATGTTTCCACTCCAAGTGCTGGGAGCAGTGGAACAGGGCGGAACGGCT
The DNA here is from genome assembly GCF_000836295.1 of Verruconis gallopava. Taxonomy (NCBI): domain Eukaryota; kingdom Fungi; phylum Ascomycota; class Dothideomycetes; order Venturiales; family Sympoventuriaceae; genus Verruconis; species Verruconis gallopava. The sequence goes on along the minus strand of NW_015622141.1, from coordinate 238,726 downwards.
ACGCTCAGCCAGAGCAAGGGGTATGGTGCCATCTTCAACGCTGTTGCCGTGAGGCAGAAGCAAGGAGCTGGGTGCTAACATCGGGAACGTAGTATTTTGACTCGGAGGAAGATGAATCTGATTCAGACCTGCCCTCGTACTTCACTCCCACCGCACCATACGAGACGCCATCATCGCCGTCGTCGCGAAGGCGCAGAAAACCGCCGAGTCGCTCGCTGTCGGCAACGCCGACGCCGTCCACACATTCCAACGCTGCCTCCTCGAGCTCTCGGCTGTACACGCTGGAGTTGCGGCGGAACGATTCGATCATGGAGGTCATCTCTCAGCTGTGGTCCAAAGAAGGCGCTTGGGGCATCTGGAAGGGCACAAACAGCACATTCGTGTACAACGTGCTGCTGCGGACTATAGAAACGTGGACGCGCAGTTTTCTGTCGGCAATGCTGGATCTGCCGGACGCGACGCTGTTGGCTATGGGCAGCCCAGCAGGCACCATAAGTATATTGGACAGCCCCAACCCAGTAGCCAGCATAGCTGTTGCTGTGGGAGCGGCAGGCGTAGCCGGATTGCTACTCTCGCCCATAGACATAGTCCGCACAAGGTAAAGCTTTCGTTCGCGTCACGTTTGAGTGGCTCAAACTAACCGCGGTCGCCAGACTCATTCTGACGCCTGTAACATCTACGCCACGAGCCCTTCTCCCCTCTCTAAGAGCTCTGCCCTCGCTTCTCGTCCCCCCAACTCTCGCCCCGATCACCTTTCTCACAAACGCTCTCCCTACCTTCCTATCGACCTCGGGCCCCCTGTTCTTCCGCGCCTTCTTCCACATCGACCCCGTCAACACACCCGCAACCTCAAGCTTCACGGCCTTCATGCTCAGCCTGGCCGAGCTGTTCACGAAACTGCCGCTCGAGACGGTCCTGCGCCGCGGCCACGTCGCGTACCTGTCTGCGGCGTCCACGCGCGAGAGGATGAACACCCTCCCTTCTCACCGCCAGCAGCTGTCCGAGGGCGCACCGGAGATGAAGACAATAGTTCCCGTGGGACCCTACAGGGGCATCATGGGCTCTATGTGGTTCATCGTCCGCGAGGAGGGCCAGCGCGTGCCCGTCTCGCAGCAGGTCGCCGCAGGACTGGGCAACGCGCGGCAAAGGCTGCCGCCGCGGAGGGGTCAGGGCGTGCACGGCCTGTGGAGAGGATGGAGGGTCGGTTTCTGGGGCTTGGTGGGCATGTGGTGCGCGGGCGCCGTGGGCGGAGGAAGCGGCGACGCCTTCTAGATCGTTTGCTTACGCTTCGCTGGTACGACGGCTGTTTCGAGTCGTCCGACGGCACCTGTTGCGCCGGTGGCAGCATCAGGGCTTGTCGGTACGGATGGGCTTATTTATCTATCTGTTCATGTAATCTCACGACACTCTAGGGACGACCTTTATTCTACCCTCTCTACTCACTTTTTCCCCCTCCAGGCGCCGCAAACACACACACACACACAGCTTATACACATTGTTTGTTCATCTTCATCAGCGAGCACTTTGTAAATCGTTGTACAAATCCGCCCCCATCCGCCACCACTGCCAATACTTTTTCGTCTAAAGACTATTGTTTCCTTTTGATTTTTCCCGGGCTTGAACGTACACTTAGAGATATCCACCTCATGCGGAGTTTTAAATTTTACTGTGCTATTTCATATGCCAAAACAAGAAAAAGTCTTTTGTCGCGCACAAAAAAAAAACGCAAACAGCAAACTTCGACCCTTCTCTCGCCATTCCCAGCTTGCAATCCCAATGGCAGGACAAAGAGAGCACACTGAAAAGAGAAGAGAGAGACCAAATTAAACAGAGTACGAAAAAAAAATAAAAGGTAGCTTTCAAATAGCAATCGCATTATCAAAAGACGAGAACGTATATTTCTGCTAGAAATACCTGTGTAATCCCATCAGCCAGCGAGTCCCGCCCTTTTTTCAACGGGACCCGGATTCGTGACGGCAAACAACGCACAGTTCGAGGTCAGGGAGGTACAAGTACAGAAGTCTGGACGCCCATGCATCGCCCGTCATGTTCGAACATGATCGTAAGAGAACAGAGAAAAAAAAACAGAGAACTTCGCTAGTCCCAGCAAGACGAATGTGCTTGACTTAGGCGACGGGCGTTCTGACGATAGCCCGACACCGACGAAAATAGCGGGGAGAGGTGCAACAAAGTCAGAAGAGCGAGGAACAAGAACCAAAATGCGGTTTGGAGGAAGACGGAGAGATGGGGGGGGGGGGGCCAAGCAAGACGTATATGCGTATATGGGATGGAATATGAGAAAAAGACAAGGATACTGTATAAAAGAGCCCATTTTGCAAACGCCAAATATACTCCCCATTGAATCCGCGCGGCCACCAGAGCCTTCTTCCATCTTGTTAAGTTTGGGATGAAGCTGTGTGTGTCCCCCCTTGGGTACAAGCAACGTATATGGATATATCGTAACATCAGAGGCACGTTTCGCATGCCTAGAGACTGATATGAAGGTGGGATGTCCATTTGACATTGAATAATAAAACAAAATTGTTCCCCAAGTCGCCAAGACGCGCATCGCAATGCATGCATGCACAATAAGAAGTGTTTGATGCAAGGGAGAGTAGAGAAGAATACATGGTATTACATGCCGTTCCATTGGCACAGTCGCAAACATCAAGCATTCCGAGGAGAGAGCTAGACAGAAAAGTCTCGCCCGCCTCGAGGATTAAAAAAGACGGACGCGAGAGTTGTGTCTGGATGAGTGATGGGGGCTAGAAGGAGATACGATCACGAGTCAAAACCCGCTCCATCGAGACCTTCTTCAAAAGCCCCTTTGCCAAGCGCCTCGTCTTGGTCACCTCCACCAAAAGCGCCTCCGAAGGGGCTTCTATTGCCGCTGTCGTCGGGCTCGTTGACCAGACTGCCAAACAGATCGACCGGGTCACTGCGGTCTTGCTTGGGGCTGGCAAGATCGAAGCCTGCGCCGTCATGTTCGACATGCGATTTGTTGTCGTTTCCGCTTGAGCTAGGCCGGCCAAACATGTTGTCTAGCGTAGGGTCGAACGTGGTGGAGGTTGTGTGCTGAGGTGGGGGCGATGCAAGGGCCGGACGCGAGAGGGTATGTGAGCCAGCGGACGAGGCGGTAGCGAACATCGGAGAGTTGAGGTCACCGTACGACGTCGTGTTGACTGAAGCGGCCATGGCATCGTATGTGAACGTCGGGTGCCCTGGAGTCTGGTGTCTCAGCGCCCCGGAAGCAGTCGTGGCTGCGACAACTTGACCAGATACGAACGTCGGTGTGTTTTCAGAGTGGCCATGTGGCAGACCGGGAGGGGTGTGCGACGTCTGAACACCGCTGGAGCCGGCGGTCGCGTCGCCTTCTTTCTTGATCTCCGGCTTCTCTTTCTTCTTGGTGCCGGGCTGTTTGGGTCTGAGATGCGGCGGTAGATCATCCGGGTTCGTGATTCCCAGTTGCGCCATGAGCTTCTGCTGCTTCGTCGGGCGTGGCTTGCGCGTAGACAATGACACACTGATAAGTGGTGGAGGCTCCGGTGCGACAGGAGCCCACTTGTGCAGTTCCTGACGCAGGAAGTTGGTCTCATCCGCGAGAAGGACATCGGCGCCCTCGATCTTGCGCAAGTAGAAGCGTTGCACAGGCAAATCGTCTGGCGTCGACATGATCGGGTTGATGATACTGACAAGCTTAGCGCGGAACTCTGCAGCCTTGTCGATGATGTTCTCCAGCGTCTCTTCCTCCTCTGGCTGAAAAGGCAGAGTCTCGATCTCGTCTTGCCACGCCTGCAGGTCCTCCAGCTTCGGGCGAGCGGCGTCACGAGGTATCTTAACGCGGTGATCGCAGATGGGGCAAGTGTACTTGTCGTCTTCCTTAACCTTGCCACGCGCGATCTTCAAACACTTGCCGTGGTACCTGTTGTATTCACATAGTTAGCGACTCGAACAAAGGCATTTGACATTTGGGGCGAGGCCGTCATTCAGTCACATACCATTCGTGACACATCTCACATTCAATCATCATGCCAGCTTCCGGCTTACGGCAAATGCAGAACACCTCGCGGCTCGTCCCTGTCATCGTTCCATCTTCATCCCCAGACGGCGAATTTGCGCGCGAAGAAGGCTCGACAGGCAGACGCGGCTCATCATTCAGATCTAGACAGTGCTCATTGCGCTCCTCGACGAGCTTCATGTGCTGCAGAAGAATGTGCAGTGGCGCATTCGCCTTGCCGAACAGCTTTTTGCCACGTCGCATCCAGTCCTCGTGGCGCTTCTGTTCTTTTTCAAGGTCCATGGTTCCCGGAGGCTTGTTATTGAGCTCGGCGAGCGACTCCATGGCCTCACGCACCTCCTGGTACTTGGGCCGGTTGCGGAACTCTGGATCCTTGCAGCGTTGGTAGAGGCTGTTGATCTTCTCCTGGGCCTCGCGTTGCTTGGCAAGAATGGCGTCAACCTGAGCCAACGTCTCCTTGGACACGGGTATTATGGTCGCCTGACGGGAAAGCGTATCGAGCTGGGCGTAGTTGATCGGCTCGGCAGCGATGAGCTCTTTGACCTTTTGCTCCCAGAATGTGCCCTGCTCCTGTTGCAAGACGAAGTATTGCAGGTGCTCGTCGTGGTCAGGCAAGCCGACATCACGGCCTTCCTTGATAAAGTCCTCGACCTCTTGCAGCGTTAATGGCGTGCCTTTTGTGAACTTCTCATACGCCTCGTTGGCTCGTTCGTACCATTTGGTCCGCCTCGCGCGCGTTTCCAGCGTCTCGATCTCAGGCATATCGACGCCAAATGTTCTGCTTTCCTCAATTAGCAGCTCCAGTTCCGCCGTGGTGATGTTGTCTCTCCTGAAGGCGGCGGCGGCACGTCGGCGGAAGTCCTCGATCTTGTCGGCGCGATCCTGCAGCGTCTCCAGCTCTGGGCAGTCAAACGCCAGGTCTTCAGCCTGCTCAAGCAGCTTCTTTATCTTGTCCACGCTTCGCAGCTCCTTTTCCCGTTCATCAGCCTCGGCGTTGCGTGTCAAGCTTTTGCGCCATACACGCTCGTTCTTCCGGCGATTCTGCTGCTTGCGCGTGATGTAATTTGTTGCCTCCTCGACCCACTCGTTACAACGCTCGACGTACTTGCGAAGCTCCGGTAGCTGCGGCAGATCCCAGTGTTGGTTAATTCGGTCTCCCTCGGCAAGCAGCGAGCGAAGCGCCTTGAGCTGGGCGCGGGGCCCGTCCTCGAGCACCCGCTCCAGCTTCTCATTCCATATCTCCGGAGTCCTGGACACGTCCACGACCTTTTGAACGGTCGCGGTGAGCTCCTCGTCGGTCAGCCGCAGCTGCACGTGATGATCCCCATCTTTCATGCTAGTGCGATCCTCGGTGGTCGTGCCTTCGCAGCACTCGAACTTCCCCGCGTGCATCAGGCAGACAACGCGCTTCGTCTTCTTGCACACAAAGCGTGAGAGGTAGCAATACGCCTTGCAGTACGTACACACGATGTCGTCGTCGACATAGTCCTTCTCATCCTTGTCGAAGGGAAACTCAGAGTCCTTACCGATGACTGAGTCATCGTCGGCGCCATTGTCGGAAGCCAACATCGGCCTTGCTTTAGTGTATTCAATAGCAAAATCCTCACGTATCTTCAGTTCACGATCCAGCATCCGCTGAAGCGCGGGACCCAACCATTTAGCCGTTTTTATCGAGTGATCGCGTGCCGCAGCCGACATGAGCAACTCCTCGTGGCAGAAGACAGGCTGTCTCCTGTAGTCCTGTAGTCGTATGATGGACGCGGCGCCGAAGGGTTCCCAGTCGGCTGGAGCAAAGTTCACGGCCTCGTTGAAGTTGAAGCCGTGGTTGAAGCCGGCATGGTAAGCCTGTGGGAAGGTGATGACAAACTGGCCGGCGCGCTGGTCGAGCGCGTACACACGAACACCGGCCTTCTGCAGCTTCTCCGGCTGTAGCAGAGTGACGAGCTGGAAGAGCAAGTCCGGCTGTTGCTCGAACATCTCGGGCATCTTCTCGCGCATCGCATTCTCAAACTTCTCCGCGTCCGAGCCGGGAATGCCGTACCAAGTCTTGGTGTCGCCAAAATGCTGGTAGTTGATCGAGTAGGCGTAGTGATCTTCGCTGTGCCAGCAGAACGTCGAGAAGCACATGCCGACGTACAGCCAGGGCACTGTCATACCCGAGATATCCGTCTTGATGTGTCGGAACAGCGAATCCTTGTCGAGCGGCAGCACGTTCAGGTTCCAGGGGTCGATGGAATACGGATTGGTGGGATGCAGTTCGAGCGTCGGGAACGCAGAGCCATGTGTGGTCGAGTGGATGTCCGCGCCGTATTCGACCTCGACCGTCTCTGTAAGGCTCTCGGTCAGCCGCCAGAATTCGCGTTCAACCTCGTCCTCGGTCGGTTGCCGTTTGCCCGTAACGGGGTCTGGCTGAACCTTGTTGTGAAAGTGCTTCTCCTTAAACTCCCTTGCACGCTCCTGGAACTGGCGCAAGGAGTAGATGGCGCCCTCCTCGAAGCCATATTCGCCCCGTCCGAACAAGCATCGCGGACAGTACCAGTCTTGCTCCGGGATCGATTTGAGCGGCGGTCGCAGGCAGTACCTATGGTAGCCGCTGTCGCAGTTATCGCAGATCAGGATCGCCGTCTCGTCGTCACCGCGCCCACATTCTTCGCACAGGTCACCAGGCTTCTCCTTGGACCGATCACGTGGGAGCTGCAATCGTGGTGCTGGCAGCCGCGGCTGCACCATGCTGGAACCGGCGACGACGGGGACCGAATCTGTGCGAGCGCGCTTGCTTCGTCCGCCAGCGGGGGAGGAGCCATCTCCATTCGTGTCGTGGTCCTGATCCGACGGGAGGTTGCGTTTCAGCGCATTTATCAACCGCTGATTGGGCATCTGGTTCAACGCAGGAGTGGAGGGAGTTGCGCCTTTCAGGCTTGCGGAAGACGACATATGAGGGGCGTCTGGGGTGTTTTCCATGGATGTCAAGGGGCTCATCTCTGAGCGTTGGGGTGTCGATTGGGCGGTGTCGGTCTTGCGGCCATTGGCGGCCGTTAATGTGGAGCCTTGGTTGGCAGAAGGGAGCACGGTCTGAGTAGGTTGCGGCGGTGGCCGAGCGTTGACAGCGGTGAAGCCTCCCGTGTTCACGGCTGTGAAGCCGCTAGACGCTGGAGGTGCAGCCTGGCCAGCATTGTTTGACGGCTTGGAGGCGTGTGCATCCGACGTACCTGCAGCCTGCAGAGCGGCGTTCAGTGCACTTGATGCCCGGACGGTGGGCGATGCGGTGCCCACATTTGGCGTGTGCTGCTGCGACTTGGCAGGTGTCGCGACAGGGCTGGGTGTGTAGGGCCCGCCGTTCTCGATCTCTTGCTGCTGCAGGATGCTGGGCTTGTTATATCGCAGCCAGTCTTCGTATGGCTGCAGCCACTTCTGATATGAATTCTTCAACGAGGTCGACAGCGAAGACATGATCTTCCCACTGTAACCCAGGTCACGGCCAATTTCGGCCCACCGCTTCTGACGGCAGACGGCATCGAAGCCACCCTTGTCTTCGACGAACTTCTTGAGCTTGTACAGGTCAAGTGGCCGCTTGTCGACGCTGGGGAAGCGATTGAGGTTTGTGCCGTTGCGTGCCATGTGGAACTTGGAGAGCTGGTCGAGGTAGTTGAGATTGGCACGCGTGTCTGGCGCAGCGTCGACATCAGTCAGCGATGAGATCTGGGATCGCCGGTTGATGTTCCGCGACTCACCTCCTTCAGCCAGATTGAGTTTCTGTTTTCGTGTGCGAAAGTGGAATCTCTGCGGAAACCTGTCAGCGTGCCAATTCCCACGACATACTTGTGCGAGTGTGAGCTCAGTTCCAAGACTCTGGTATTTCGCCATATGCATTCACCCTCGCATACGCCGTTAGCAGTACCACAGCCATCATGATTGACGTGCTCTGCACTGTCATCGCCGCCTCCACCATCTTGCCCACAACCACGAAAATGTCTCGAAAGGGATGGACGCACCTGTGTGTCAATGGCAAAGTCTGGATTCCAGCCATCTGGGGGAATGATCTTGCAGATGCCGTACTCGCGCGCGCGGGGGGCAATCTTGCGGATGTACTCCATCGGGTTTCTGAACTCCTCCTCGGTGGGGCGGAAGGTGGGCGCCTCCTGGAGGCCATGGTGTCGTGCCTTTTTCGGTACGTCCTGCACCTGCGTCGGCTGTCCACGACGCTCGACGGTGCTCAGGTCGAGCGGCTCGGCAAACCGCGCCGACAGCGGGATGATGGTCTTGTTGTTGGCGTCCAGGAGCGGTGGCTGCGCGTTGGAGATGGGCACGCCGCTCGCGCCTGTCTTGGCCTTGGAGTGGTGAGTCGATGTGTGCGACGAGGACGCGGAGCTGGATAGGCCGGTCATGTGGGCGCGCATGTTCAAGGTCGCCGTCATGGAGTGCATGCCTCCCGCTGCAGCGCCTCCGCCGCCAGAGGAAGCAGATGCTACCATCACAAGCCGGTGGGAGCTCCTCTTGGTGTGTCGCTGCTATCAATCGCTGCCCGATCTCTGATTGCGACGTCGGAAAGCCACTTCAGTCCGTCGCAGCAAACCCAAAATGCCACTCTTTTCCTGCTCTTCTGCTTCTTGTCCTTCGTCTTATTCTCCCTTTTCGTCCCGCTGGACGGATGCCGTCGTGTCAGGCTCCTCCTGTGCAGGACCGTCGGTCTGATGATGGGTGGTGCAGCTATCGTAGAGGCGGAGAAGACATGGCAGCCACCACACGGCCGAGAGCCAGAGCAGCCCTTGCGATACGGTTCCCACGCTGCGCCGGAGCGGATACACCGCACAGGATACGAAGACGGAAGCGGACGATCAGAACGAGGCGAGCAAGGCGTCGCGGGGATCCGTCAGCGGCGAGAGGCGTGGGAGACGACGGGGCTTCGAAGAAGAAAAGCACTGTGATCGAGGAATGGTACGAAGACGGGAGCGCGGGCGGGCGAGAAAGTGAGCGTATACGGGTGTGCGTACGTGTTCGTAGGGACGGACGGGTGGTTGGGGCGGATTGGCGATGCTGGCGTGAGAGAGAGACAGATAAAGTTCGAGATCGGGCGGGCTCCAGGTCGTAAGGTTAAGGGCAGTTCCTGCGAGAGAAGAAACATCAATGGGCGAGAGGCTCAAAACCGGCCGGGTTCGACGACGCTAGGATCAGGCCAGTCAGTCCGTCCGTCAACGCAGTCCGCTCAGCTCCACGCAACCACCCCAGCGCTCCACGGCCCAAACCCAGCGGTACCAGTCCAAACCGCTGGCTCTGCCATCCGAATCGAGACCTCGCTGTGGCCGCTCCAATGCTGCTGGAGAAGAATGTGGCCGAGCGGATGTGGTGTTTTTTATGGTCCACATGTGCCGTCACCAGGGCTGTTCAAGGCTCGCGAAAGGGAAAAAAAAAAAAAAATTAAAAATTAAAATAAAAAACAAAAAAAGAACTGTGGCATCACAGTCAAGCAGCCAGTACATCGTCACGTATCATTACCGTCGTTATCGTCATCATCATCCTATTCAAAGAATCACCGTTGCCACGCCCAGTCGCCAACCATTCTAATCACGCTGCGCCGTCGCGTGCCGGATCGGCTTTCCCTCCATCTCGTTGTCCACAGATGGGATCGCTGCTTTTCAACGCTCGATAAACGGCCAGTCCAAGAAACGAGCCACAGCGGTTCGCAGTCACACTTTATGCCTTAGCGATGCTGGAACATGCCGCTGGCAGTACCGTGAATGGCATGGCACGCCCCGTCCGCATCCACGGAGTTCCCCTCCCTCTCCAGGTCCAAAGCTGCCCGAATGGTGGTCATGCATACCACGCATCTCCGCCCTGCCTCCCCCATTGAGCGTTTCCGAATCGCCCATTTACTTATTTTGTGATTCTCGTTTGCGAATGCACAATCCCGTGGTCGCCGTGCGCGTGCCAGGCACGACGCCCGGCTTCCCCGACAGTCCGACCTGTCTCCTCGTCGTCGTCCTGGGTTTCACGCGGCGGCGCAAGGGGCCTGCCAGTCACGATGAGATGACGTCCCTCACGGATCCGATGTATTTGCCTGACGCAGGTCCAACAGGCTACGTGCACGTCAAAAGCTACAGTATAATGAAAGCAACCCCCCCTCAAGCTGGCAAAGCCGCCTTGCCGACTGGGCCGCGCGGATGTGGTGCTCGCGTGCCTCCTCGCTTGGAGAGCAGTCTCAGCGGCGCTCTCTTGAATCGAACGTGGCCCCGTCGCGTTCGTTCCGTAGACTTTAACGTGCTCACTAGAACGCAGCAGTTCGCTTCCACCCGGTCCTCTGTCCATGCCAGTCTTGGTCACATGTCCTGTTGAATTCTGACCCTCTCGCTGGCCGTTTTCCGATGCGGGTTGAGCTCCACAGTCCAGTCTAGCACAAGCTCGTCAAGCGCGTAGCCGAACCTCATTCTCGTGGCCGCGGACCCGCCGCGCGGATCCTCTAGCCGTCGATGCGATTGTATCCAGCTCGAGAACAGCCGTAAGAAAGGGAGGATAAGACATCAAACAAACGGAAAAGTCAAGACTGCAAAGACTGTTGGCTCGCTTCGCTTGACTTCTTCGGTGAGGTTCGGTATGGTCGCGCGCTAGTACAATTGCGGACCGCGCCCTGGGCAGTCTGCTCGTCCATTACCTAAACCAGCATCATCCAAGCCAGATGCCGACAAACACGAATTCAAACGGTGTCTGTAGATATAAGGACGAAACTCTAGCAAGGCTACCGAAACGCACGACGGCGAGCTCTGGCACATGCGCACAACGGGCGGTATATGAATTGAGCGCAAACGTCAGATCTGCCCTGCCCTGCCCTGCCCTGAACTGCACTGCATGCTTCGTGTCGCTCTCATGAACTGTCAAACAGTGCTCGGACTCAAAGAGTGAATCGCAAAAGTGTAAGTCTACATACTATCTCGATGTTCTCTCAGCAGACGGTGAGCGCACACGGAAACAGTCTTGCGTGCCTCACAGTACAACGGCGTGTGCGATTTTGGTCTTGCAAGAGCCGCTTTCGCATGAAATCACGATTTTGGAACGGAAATATGTGTCTGAACGGGAAAGAAACAAGAAGAGAAGAGAACAATAAGCTTAAGCGGTTGTTTTGAATTTTGATTTTTGTCTTCGCTTCTTTATCACCTTTAGACACTCGCGTTTTTAGACCCCCTTCGTCATTTGCCCACCGCTGCGCCGGCGCACGTCACAGCTTCCACTTGCTCACGCTGGCATCCGTCGAGTCCTTCGTGTACTTTTCGCCGATGCCGACCTGGACTGCCGGACGGGCAGCTATCCTGTCGATCCACTTGAGCAGGTGTGGGAAGGCCTTCATGTCCTCGTCCGAGAAGCCGGAGAAGGCGTAGCCCTTCACCCAGGGCCATGTGCCGATGTCTGCCACGCTGTACTTGCCCTTGCCCTTGCCGGCAAGGTACTCGCGCGGCTCGCCCGTGTACTTGCCGGACAGGCGGATCTCGAGCACGCCGTAGACGCGCAGCGTCTCGTTGCGGAACCGCTCAATCGCATACGGGATCTTCTCCTTGGCGAACTTGGCGAAGTGGTTTGTCTGGCCCTGATATGGCGCGCCGGAGCCGTGCCAGAAGAACAGCCACTGCAGCGCCTCGCTGCGCTCGAGCTCGTCGCGGAAGCCGAACACGTTGTCGGGGTCGTACTTTTTCTCCAGGTACAGCAGCTCCGCCGACGTCTCCATAACCGGAAAAGGCGGCGACACCGAATTGTCGACCAGCACGGGGATACGGCCGTTCGGATCCAGGCGCAGGAACCAATCTTTCTTCTGCTCGTTGGTACCGATGTTCTGTTGTTCAAGAAGAAAGCACGTGGTTAGTCACGGGAGAGCCTTGACATTTTAGAGGACAGGCTTTGAGACGCAAGTCAGGGGAAAGGGGTTGAAAGGGAAGAGTGCAGTGGGAAAAGTGTCGCTTGAGCATACAATAAGGGTGGTGTCCCATTCCGTTCCATAGACCTGCTTCAGCTCCTCAAGCATGATCTGCACTTTTTGGCCGTTAGGTGTCGACTGGGTGATAAGGTGTAGACCCTTGGAGTTCTTGACGCTTTCCGGCGTGTCATCACCGTAGAGGGACGCCATCTTTGCTTGCGAGTTGGATGACAGTGTCGACAGCGACCGTGATGGTTTCCAGTGCTTCGGTTGAAGCGAGGATGGGGAGCACCTTAAAGCCGGAACGTTCAGCAAAGAGCTGGCGGTCACGTAATCGGTTCGCGACGACGACAAGGATGGACCGGCAGAATAGTTCGAATTGGGGAAAGACGAGACTGAAGAAGCAGAAGCACAAAAGAGCGGCAGAAGAAAGCGGTTATAAGACGTCCCGCAGAGATCGCAACATCGGAGCACCAAGCCTAGGCGAGTGGTCAACATTGCCATGGGCGACGTCATTACAAATCCACGACCCGGCTTGCGCATCGGGAGGGTCTCGCGGGCCAGAAGCGGGGAAAGACTTGAGGGAATAAATGACGAAGGGGGGGGGGTCAGAGAGTCGACCAGCATGATAATACGAGCTGGAAAAGGCCCAATACCGGGTAACGGATGGTTTGTCATCAATGATTAGATTGACGCGCCGTTAACTCAGTGGCGGAGTTTTCGGGCCAATGTTGAACGCGAGGAGAGCGATGACCAAGGACACACAAGAAAGCCAGGCGCACGAGCATGTTAACACAAAGTTAGTGGCAAACACGGGCTGTTGGCGCAGAAGCTTGCCCCTGGACAGCCTCTATTGTGAGGGATGAGGGCGCAGTTTAGAAGGGGGGGCCCTAGGAACAGGCGCCCGACTGTAGGGGGGGGTGTCCGCTGTTTGGGGGACCCGCCACGACATGAGCGAGCCCGGAGGTGCCCAAGCGCCCCACACGTGGTGGACAGGACAATCGTGCAGAACCAACAATTTCGTCCGTGAGCGAGCGATGAGCTTAGACAAAGAAGCGTCTCATTGAGCCTCGCGTGGTGCGTTGGCATCGCTGTCTACGCAGGAATCGTACCGAATCAATCTCGGAGCACGCTGGGCGTCATGTACGCGGTCGCCAAAACATGTGACGCAGCCCGTTGCGGCGGGCTTGAGGCTCGCGGGGCACATGAGACGGCGGCTCTCAGCTGCCCCTCGTCTGCCTAACTTGCCAACTAGTCCCTTACATACGCATCACAGGCTTGACACTGGAGCTCACTGGACGTTACGTGCTTGCCTGCTTGCTTACCTGAATACACACTACCACCGCCGTGCACATCTGCGTACACACATACTACTTATATATACATCTATCAACATACACGGCCGCGTCATTCTACTCGTCTGTTGCGCGTCGTCATCGTACACACGTATCGCGAGCTGCACAACTCCAACCACGTCGTGACTATGACTTCAACCTGCTGTTCCTCCATATTCCTAGTCCAATAGCCACTTTCCCCTACAATAGCATGGCTTCGCTCCAGACTCTCCGTGTCGTGAACGGCGTGTCTATAGGCCCGTTTAGTATGCTCTCCCGCCTCCCACCTTCTGTTGCGGTTCTCTGACTTTGACCGATCCATAGCTATTGGAGCCTCTATCCACCACGTCCTCGGCCGCGTCAAGACTGACCCAGCTGCCTGGCCCAAGATCCACGTCAAATACTCAACCTCTGAGCCGCTGCTTCACCCTATCGTTGTCGAGCTGCCCGCCAACGGTCTGCGCCTGAACTTCGATCCAGCCGAGCAGCGGCTACGTTTCATCGAGGTTCTAGACTTCAGTAAGGTCCGACTCCAGCATGGCGAGCATACGATCAACAGGTTGCCTGCCGGTAATGATGAGATTCGCGCCTTACCCACTGCCACCGCACAGGCCGGTCCCGACTTCAAACATGTGTACAAGGAGTTTGGGCCCTCGAACCCGGGCGAGTACGTAGGCGACGACGGCAAGGCAGGCACGTATTGTATCTCCTTTAAGGAGGGCATCGCATTTCTGTTCCCCATCACGGCGCCAGAGGGCTTCTCGAAGCTGGACTTTGTGCGCCAGGTCGCCGTGCTTGACTCGAGCGCGTGCGGTCCCGCTACGGCCATGGTCGTCTTCCGCGGTCGGTCTTGGCCGCTCGCCCGCCGCGACATCTACACGGCCGACCTGAGCGACCTGCCGCTGGCACCGGGTGCAACGGGTGGTAGGAGGGAGGGCATGCCCGCCGAGACAGAGCTGGCGCGCGTGCGGGACCGCGGCCGTGTTGAGCTGCTTCGGCGAGACGTTCCCCCATTCATGATTCGGCTCGGCGAGACAACCCAGCAGGACCTGCTGACCGAACTTGGTCCTCCAGACTCAATGTTCAAGCAGGACCGAAGCAAGGCCGTCGGCGGCCGTAAGCGCAGGACCAGCAGCATGAGCTCGCGCCGGTCCGGCCTACAGCTAGATGGACACGACAGAACCGGTGGTTCCGGTCGCGCCCTGAGCGAGACGGACAGCTCCGATGCGTGGAGCGATGAGGACGAGGACGAGGACGAGACGGTCGTCAACGAGGCGGAAGAAGACGCAGACGTCGGCACGTGGTGGAACTACTACAGTCACGGCATCGACGTCCTCATCGCACAGGCTCACCAAGTGCCCGCGCGCTCGCCCACGGCGCCGCAGGACGACGAGAACGATGTGGAAGAGCCTTACCGCAACGTGGCCATTGCACGGAACCACCTTACCGTAACCAAGATATGCATCCACGGCAACATCCCCGGCTCGTGGCAGTTCAACCGGCACCGTCGGCTGCGCTGGACGTTGGAGTCGTGGCCGCTGCCGGAGCACGCGCAGGCGACGTTCGCGCCGGTTCCGGACGGGCCGCGCCCGCTCACGTCAGAGACCAAGTTCCGCGACATCCAGTCGCACCTGCGCGCCGTCTTCGCCGACACCTACGCCTCGCCGCTCGAGGAGGCAGAGCAGCAGCAGCCTCAGGCCTTCAACCGCGACTGGGGCGAGAACGCTTGCTTGGGCAACAGCGTCGAGCTGCTCGGCGGCTTCGAGGACGGCGGGTCCCGCAAGCGCGGCGCTTCCGCGTACGGCGCCGAGTCCGAGTACGTCCGCTTGGGCGAGGTGCTCGTCTACGGCTTTCCCGGCCTGGCCTTTGAAGTGCTAAAGAACGGCTGCGTCGCTTGGTTGCAGGTCTGGTAGGATAAGGATGCGGGACACGGGCTTTGGCGCGTTGGTCACGGGCAGACTGTTTGAATCGATGCATTCGCGTGGCGGCCTTGCTCTTATTTTGTTTGATTTTTTTTTAATTTTTTTTTTCACTTTAGGGACGGCGTCCGTGGATACGTGGGGACGATTTAAGTTTTTATCTTTTTTTTTTTTATTTCTATGAAGGTGGGGAGAGAGGGTTCCTTACTGCCCATTTTCTTATCCTCACGATATGCTGCACGCGGATGACGTTCAATTTTTTTTTCTTCTTGTGCGAGACTTTCACATTCGACGTCTTGACTTTGCGATGACTCACTAGAGAGCACTTGCCGACCTTCGTTGGGCTTAGATGGGAGTACACCGAGACGACCTGCACATACAGCATGCATTACTCGAGACCTATCATACCGTTCACACTTTTCTTTTGGATGTCTCGTCTTGACCTGTTCAAACCCCTGTATCACACTGCTGTTTCCATGTACGTGGTAACAGCGTAGCGTGCGTAAGATTACACATTCGTTGACTGGCACTAGGCCGTCAGGAAGAAGAAGAAGAAGAAGTCTATATACAAATGATTTGTGAGCCCTCTAAGCTCTTTTGATCTCTCCCCCTCTCTCTTCCTTTTTCTACATCTTTCTATTTCTTCTCGTTGCACAGACGCGCGTGTGCGCGTCTGGCACCTCTTCGCCGACGTCTCAGCCGCTCGCTTCCCAGAACGCAGCGATGGCGTACACGTCGTCGGCGTTGAGCAGTGCCACGCCCTCGTCCAACAGCGTCCTCCAGACGGCGTTGCGCGTCCCAATCGGCCAGCCCGGCGTGTCCCAGTACCGGGCGCCGATGCCTTTGCTCTTGGCGTAGCCGATCTGGCTGCGCAGCGTGGCCAGCTGCGTGTCGTTGAGCTTCTGCTTGACGACCGTGCCGACCTGGGCGCTGAACTGGGCCGAGGCGATGGGCGTGATGAGCGGCGTGATGGCCGCGTTGGCGGTCTCGTTCAGCGTCGCCAGCTGCGCGTCGAAGAAGATGTATCGCGGCTTGTCGGCGCTGGCCGGGTCCGTGGGCACAAAGTACGACTGCGGCGTGTTGCCCGTCCCGATCGCCGTGATGGGCCCGCTCTTGACCGTCTTGCCGTTCGTCGTCGTCAGGTAGCCCGCCTGGTAGAGCGGCTCCAGCGCCGACAGCACGGCCGGCAGCGTGGACGGTCCGTCGGTCTTGAGGTCGATCCAGAGATACACGGTCTGGCCGCTGCTGGTGTCGAAGACGCCGTTCTTTGTCGTCGAGCCATCCACGAACCGGGTGGTCGGGTTCTGGCGCTTGAGCGTGTCCATGATGGGATCCAGGTACAGCGATTGCAGAGTGCGGGCTGTCGTCAGTGCACTGATTTCGTGGCCGACCTTTTTGACGAACGATCAGCAGGTCTGCTCAGCCTTGAGTCACATGGGTTGGGGAGAGGCTGATGCGGCGTCCGCGACGCTGACGAGACAGGCGATGACTGGGACGCAGCAAACACCCTTTGCAAACGAGCAAACGAATCACGTACGTAGAGAGTTCCGTTGATAAGCCAAACGTCGGCCTCGACCGACACGGCGCCATTGGCAATGGCAGTATAGAACGGCACGTCCCTCCAGTAGTCGTTGTGCGAATGAAACGCTTTCTGCGGGTTCCCAGATCAGCACGTAGTCAAAAGCCGCGTGCAATAAGAAAGGGTTCACACCGGGACGATGCCTCTGGTCAGATCGGTGGGATATGTATAGAGGTTGCTGCCGTCCGTGTTCGCGAGGATGTTCTGCATGGTCGACGAGACGTCATAAGGCGTGGGCTGCACCGGCGCGGCCAAGGCACGCGACGCCAGCAGCAAAGCCGGAAGCGAAAGGACGGGATACATGGCCGCTGAACGTGAGGACAAGCGAAACCCCTCCGGTGCCAAGGACGAATGGGGAGGAAAATAGGAGAACGCAAAGAGAACAAGACAGCCTGAATTCGAAGGATAAGCCAGCACCACTTCTTTTTTTATACGTACAGACAACGCTGGGGAACCCAACGAGGCTAAGGTACCAATTGAGAGCAGCAGAGGTGGCAGCCGCACGTGCCGGACGGTTTGGCACAGAATCGCAGGCGGTGCCATGTGCGTCGGACGAATCGGAGGCCGGCAATCCTCGCAGCATCCAACGGTCGTAAGGCCGTTGGCATCCACTCGTTCAGCCACGGGCCCTCCCCGTGACAAGCACCGTGTGTCTTTGGACGGAAGATACGTGGGGACACGAGAAGATGATGTGCGAAGATCCATGGGTCTATCTCACTCTCCTATTTCCCGATTGATGCCATGGTCCGAAGACGATCCAGGTAGAGAGAAGGCAGCGGTCATCTTCATCCAGAACCGGGTGTCGTGATCGCTTAATGTTCAAATCGCCCGAACATGGCCAGGTCCACCACCTACTGCGTGGGTGGCAGCAGCAGAGCTCCTTGTCTCTTGATCGCTGTGCGTCCTTCAGCGCGGTCTACTCGACCAGCTGGTTCCAAGGCTGTACCGTGACCCGACGGAAATGTAGAGTTCACAGTCACAGCCGCAACAAGAGCATTACAATCATTCAGTAGATTCGGCGATTGATCCTCTAGTGATATAAGACCATCAAGTACCATGTACGTTGTGGAGACGATGACGAAAGAGCACTGCGAGGGATAAGTCACAGAGATGACGGAAATTTGCTAGTTTGGTAGAGAGATGACAAAAAGAACGCCAGCTTGTCAAAAGACTGAACTCATTGAAGCCCCAGGATTCGATTAGACATGCTCAGATCAAATTCACCTACTTAGTTGAGGGACGGGTTGAAGGCGGTGCAAGGAGCAATGTACTGTTCTCCGGCAGTCGCCTAGCATACGAGAAGGAAAAAATTCTCGACGTGCCAGACCATTAGCAAAACAAAGGTGAAATGATCGCGATGAAAAAAATATTACCACGTAATACCATAAGATGGAAAAAGAAAAAAAAACTCTTCGCTCCCAGAATCGAACTAGGGACCTTCTGATTGAAATGTTTCCGTTACAGTCAGACGTGATAAACTGGAACTGAAGGTTAGCCTTCAGCTGACTGAATTGATTGGTTGCGGTGGACGAACCCAACTACACCAAGCGAAGCTCGGATGTCTACGACTTAAGTCGTAGGCCCGGTGAGTTAAAAAAATCTTCGCTCCCAGAATCGAACTAGGGACCTTCTGATTGAAATGTTTCCGTTACAGTCAGACGTGATGAACTGGAACTGAAGGTTAGCCTTCAGCTGACTGATTGGATAGGTTGAGAGGAACTAACCCAACTACACCAAGCGAAGCTCGGATGTCTGCGACTAGGTCGCAGGCCCGGTGAGTTGAAATGCAGTTTGCGCAATTTACAATATATAATTCAAAAATGACTCACCGTAACATGAAATTTGCGCTTCGAGCCAAATTAAAGCACCTGCCTGGAGCACGAAATGTCTCTTCGTCGACTTGGGCTCAACTCCCCACTCACACCAGAAAAAAAAAAAAAAAAAAAAAAGTAGTAGAAGGCTCAACGAAAGGAGCACTTAAAACAAACAGGGTTCTGCGCACTTTCACATCGTCACTCGTCGAGACCTTTTCCACGCCGACGACGTCTACCTGCAGCGAAAATGAGCCGAGTCCGCGCGTCGCCCCTTCCTCCCCCCCGTGCCGGTCGAGCAGCTCACAAGGGCGTGCCGCAGTCGAGAGAAACAGGGTCAGACACAATCACGCGCGGACAGCGCGTCGATGATGGGTTTCTGCCTTAACGCTACGGGATCTACTAGAAAGGCGGATGTTTGGGGCGAACGTGCAAAACTTGGAAGTCGTACGTTGCGTTGTTGGGGCGGTCGGAGGAGGCATGTAGGATAGAGCACATTCGCACACGAACCTCCATTCCAGACAGAGAACATCAAAGCATAGCTGCCAACACGCCTTTTGTCAAAGAGACACTAGCGTTGGGGAGCGGTATTCTAAATAATCAATTTTTATGGTTTTTTTTTTTAAAAAAAAAGGCTCTATAAGTTCCTGCTCTTTTGTGCTGAAAGAGTTTGTGTTTTTGTTTTTTTAGGTTTTCTTTTTTAAAAAGTGTCTATTTTTCTACACCAGGTCCGCAACTGCACCAATATATCCAGTGTCTCCTCTGAGGTCTGCCCTCGCAAATGAAGCCGTCAGCAACGACGCGTAACTCCAGGTGAGATCGAGAGCTCCGGTGCTGAAGCCGTCGTCTCGATTATACTCCTCCGACAAGCGCTTGTCCGCTGGCGTGTGGAACTTGATGCGCCGAACGAACGCATCGGCCCAGCCTTCGATGGCCGCAATGGCGGTTCCAAACGCCTGGCTGTTGCTGGAGTATGTTTGACCAGCTGCAAGCCCCGCTGCGGGTGCAAAGTATTGCCAGAAGGGCAGGGACGTGTTGCTGACAGTGAGCGTGCCATTTTCTTGAAGCTCAGCACTGGCGCGGTACAGCAGCTCCGCCAACGCCGCGGTAGCCAGGAACCATGGGTTGCCTCCGTTCGGCGCAGTACCGGTCCCAGTGTAGACATCCTCGGGGTAGCGACTGTGACGCATCAGTACGAGAATCAAGGCTGAGTGAGAAAGACAACATACCCCACGGGAATCCCTAGCGTTCCACCAGAGGCATCCGTCGTCACATTAGCGATCGGATACACCGCCAAAAAGCTTGTGGCAAGCTGATACGCGGAGGCAAGCACTTGGTCGTTCGCATAGCTGTATATGCCATCATAATTGTAGCCGTGCAGAATTCCAAGGACCACAGCAACGTCCTTGTAGGACGACTTGTTCCGAAGCACGGGTCCGATCTCGTACACAATCAGCTGCCGGGCCGGGTCCCAGAACGACGGCAAGGTGGCGGCAACGTCGCGAGCAGCGGCAGACAACGTGTTGGCCGTCTCCGTATCGCTCAGGTTCGCAGCAAACTTCGCCCCCATGTCCAGCGCGCGATGATAAACCATGCGGTTGAAGAAGTGGTTCGGGGATTCCTCTTCTTCCCAGAGATCGAACGAGTCGGCGGACCAGTTCGACGCTACGTACAGCAGATCCTTCAGCACGGGGGCCTGGTTAGAGAAGTTGCTTGAATCCCAGATCTTCTGCTTGACGGTCCCCATGTCGCCACCAGCAGCGAGATAGGCGGAGGCGAACTCCATCAGCGTGGTGGCGGACTCGGCGGGGCCGTCGTTCTGGGGACGTCCCCACGGTCCCGTGAAGACGGAGTTGTTCAGCTCGAACTTCGGCTCGCCGAGGCCCGTCTGCAAGTCCGGGTCGTTCTGCTCGTCGGCTCGGGCCTGCGCATACTGGAAGAGAATCTGCTCGTAGCCTGACCTTGCGTTTGCATCCGACGCTGCCGAATACAGCTTGACTACGACGTCCATGGTCAATGCAGCGTCACGGACCCCTGGGATGGCCGGTCAGAAAGCGTGTGGAGCAGACAACGGCTATCGTTCACATACAGTTGTAATGGTAGTTGGGATTTTCCGTCGACGTGGACGCAACCACGGTCCCATTCGCACCGCCCACAGGGTTGATGTTGGCCATCATTCTGGTCTTGCATGTAGCGATTTGCGAGCCAGCGGACACGGCTAGCCATTGCGTGATGTCCTCAGTGAGACCAGAAGGCTGAGCATACGGCGAAGGTACAGGCGCATCCTGAGCATGTGACAAGGCCGTCCACAGGCTCAGGTAGACGCTCACGGTGTGCAAAGCGCGGCAGCAAAACATGACGAGGCAGGTCCAGGCATAGTAGACCTTGGTGGGCAGCACAGCACTGTATATCACTTCATCACGCAGCAGCCCAGATTGGGCAGTCAGCAGCTGGAAGAGCATCACAGGCGTGGAAGAGAGTGTCCGAGCCGAGCGGCACCCTTGGCACGCACGCTTTTCGTTGGTAAGTGCTCGGAGATGAAGGAGGGGCGGTAGCGCGAGGAAATCATCGTCACCAATATAGGCAGCTGCCAATGCTACAGAAGACAGCCAATGCCCGGTTTGCGCGTTGAGATTGTAGGACGGAGCCCGGCGCCCAATCAGGTGATGGGAACATATCACAGCTGCTTCATTAGGTGATTACGTCGTTCCAAGGCGCCAAGGCACTTTCACGTGCGAATCATCCTTCACGCATCGAAGCGTGGGCGAGCTTGCATGAAGCGCAGATGCACGAATGCCAGCCTTAAAAACGTGGTCCGTCTGAACTTCACGTGGGGAGGCGAAATAACATAAGTAGGATTAATGGCTAAGTGACGGGGTGAAGACTCGGATGGGACGGATCGCGATGTTGTGACGCCGAGTGCATTACATAGCTTCAGACTATTGCCTAGAACTCGAAAGTACTACAGCGAGACCACACATTGTAGGATGCAAATCCGATGGCGTGGTTGATGTGCCTTCGTCCTCCATCGTTCATTTAAAAGATGCGGAACTTCGCCGAGCTGCGCATGGGTATCCACGATCGAATTACATAACAACGCAGTAGCAGGACTCGCCAATGCCGCACTGTTGGATGAAAGGGTCAGTCTTTGACAGGAAAAAGGCTCAACGCGCATGAAACATTTCACAGGGGTGGGTGGGAACAGAGGCTGAGCGGGAAAGACGTACGCATTCGCAGCTCTCACCGCAGGGGTGATCGACTGGCTTTGGCTTGACGATGGAAACGGAGGAGGTAGTGCTGCCAGGCATGGTGCTGTGACGGAGGTTAGCGCGACACAACTCCGTGACGTTGTCGTCAAGCAGCAGCAACGTACGTTCTTCTTATCTTGCGACGAAAGACGTGCGTCGAGCGACGAGTGCAGTGAAGGTGTGCGAGATGGATGGTGTGAAGAGGAGAAGGTGGATTGTTCGACAGTGAGCAGAGCAACGAGAGCTGAGGTGCAGGGCTGGCAGCGCTTTTATACAGAGGCAGGAACAATCTCTCTCAGTCGCGCCCCACGTCAAAGATGATCCGTTTGCTGCAGGAGACAAGCTTTTGCCTGCAATTGCTTAGCTGAAGGACGAGTAGTAGCACAGCATGACGGGCCCCCAAGCTGCAAGTGCACAGCCGCAGGCCAGGTTTGTATTGCATCCCGAGCGTCACGCGCTGGCCATCAAAAACGAGGGGCTGAGATCGAGTCCCAGCCGGCGCGACTCGATACGTCCGTGGCGCAAGCTACGCCTTCCCCCGTCGTGGTTGGAAACAATGGAAGGCAAAGGAAATCGATCCCATGCGCCTCGTATGCTTTGATCCAGTCGCACACCGCCAAACCTCACCAACCCCTTCCCACGCGTCAGGGACACTCACTCACTCGCACGCACGCAGCACAAAGCACAGAATCGTCAGGACAGCAATCGAAACCCGGCGAAATTCATCGTCTTGGCGGTTTCAGAGAACGCGTGCGATGACGTATCCTGCACCCGTAAAGGGCCACACGTTCACGAGAGGCGCGGCGACACCTTTTGCCTTTGGTAGGGCCATGCAAGAGTGGGAACGGCTGGGGCCAGCTGCTTGTACGAGGCGATGAGTGCTTGATACTACATCGCAACGAGCGTCATAGCGCAGCGTGCACTGCCAGACGATCTTCTACCCTTCACGAACTATCACCCCCTTTGGAAGCAAAGCGTCGCACCCGCACAGTCATTGCTTGGCCGTCTGAGCGGCAAGCTCAGCAAGGGCTCGATCGTCGCGCTGCTCGCCCAAAGAGCGATCAAAGAGTCGGGAAATCCGGTTTTGGAGCCATGACGCCGGCATCGCTCGTCAGCCAAGCGTAGGGTCGCATCTTCGTTGTTGCTTCGAAGGTGCACGAGTTAGTTAATGGGTACGGCTTCGAGTTCAGCAGTGGATTATTTCCGCTGTGCAGAAGCAAAACGCTGGATCGGTTCTTGAGATGACGTTCCTTGACCGAGTGAGATCTAAGAACCAAGCATTTTGATGCTCGTTGCCGAGACCTCTTGGTACCTTGGCTATCCACGTGAGATGCCAAGGCGCGGTTCCGCTTGCAAGTTCTTTAACGTTAATGCAGAGAGTAGTGCTGCCAAACGTGATATCTCGCCCTCTCAGCGGAGCTTCACCGAAAGTCCAGGAGTCATCGAAACCCTCCATGGCCGCACGCGCTGCCGTACTTACACAGCCTATGTTACGTGTTCCCTGAGGCTCTGCTCATTCAATCCGAACGTCAATGCGCGGAGCAGTTTCGCTGCGTCTGTTCCAGTCGTCTAAATCACGCAACGGTTCAAAAGCACGCCTCTCTCGTTTTCGTCGTATGTACAGAGGAGCATCGTGTGCAATGTCCTGCAACAAATGATATTGCTTGTTTCACCAAGGCCACATCGTATGTTCAAAACCATTTGAACAGGACACAGGCTTGAAATACAATCCTGCCCACTGAGAGTCCTAAAGCCCATGTGCTCTCAATTCTATTCCCTCTTTTTACCCCATTGAAAGCCTGTGCCCGCCATCCAGGTCCTTTGAGACAGTGCAGTTCAATGCTTGAAACAAGCATTGGACAGGTGTAACGCCAAGCCTCACCCAGAAGCTTCAGACATAATGAATTCAAAACGTCTTGCACGCCCGTATTCTGTCGTATGACGGAGCGCTCGCGGCAGAGGCCGGATGCATTTGCTGATGGCTAGATAGAGAGGGCGAATAGAGCATACCTTCCCGGCCAGGAAGGTTCTACGCATCGTAGTTGTCGGAAATTGCGCTCACAATAAAACAGGGTCGTACACTTGGCAGAGCACATCTCCTACAATCGAGTGATGAACTGTTGATCCAAAGCCATGGCTGGCAAAATGTGATGCTGAACAGGAGAAATGGCCCTGTCGCCTTCAATTTGTTTCATATGCTTTTTCTTTTCTCACTCTCGCCATCTGGTCAGCTCAGTACGGCTCCTTGCGGGTAAGCAAAGCGTCTGAACTCGGGAAGTCAGTACTAAGGACGTTGAACAGTCTAACCGGATTCGACCAACTGTCGCGACGAATTTTTTTTTTTTTTAGAAAAGAAAATTGGATTGGAACTATCTTATCTGATTCGTGGCGGTTGCCTGTATTCCGAACTAGCTAACCGCGTCGCGTGTGTATCGGGCACCTATCCTCGTACAGCATCCGTTAGAGCCGCAAGAACCTTCGTCCCTGTAAGAATTAGCTTAGAAATCAGGAAAAAAAACCCATTTTTGGCAGCTGGAGAGGCGGCGAGTAACTCTAAGCTGTTCGTCTAGAATTGTTCTTTTGGCCTTATTCTACTTTGAGAACCTCCGCAGGTCCAAGACCGTAGCCTCGACGAGACCCTCACCGAGGTATACGAGGCTGCGTTACAGCCGCTGGACATCTTAACATGCTAATCAACTTCTTCGGGGAAGAGCATGCGTAGTTCAGCTTCCCATGGTGTACTTGTGGGGATTCGGCGCAGGGCGAAGATAGAGAGCACCAAAAAAAAGAACGCCTAAGTTGCTCGCGCTGATCTCGCTACGGTTTGCTTGCTCAAGACATGGTATTGATTCAGAAAGACTCTGTTGGATGCTCCACTTAGGATGAAATTAGCTTGTGCAAACCAGAGGAAGTGTGCAACGAGGAGGACAAAACAATCCAATTCAACCAATAAAATTCTACCAACTGTGATCGACGTCATCAGAAACGGCTCGCAGAGACTTAACAGCATTGGTAGCGTGACAAGCACGGTGTTTTCGATACTGAAAATCTTTTACGCGGGTCGCATATCATCAATCCTTACGAAATCTTGCTTTGCCAGCAAGGGCCGTTGAGAACTGCATAGGCCAAAACGTAAAAATTCATAAACATCCATTCTTTATGATATTGTCTGATCAAAACAAGTTTTCAAAGGAAAAATGTGTTCAGCAACAGTAGCTAGCAATCGCCGGGAACCTTTTGGCATCCGCACGGAGTCGCAACGTGAATGGTCTCGTCGGCGATTTGTGGGAACAATTCGGATGCCGCCAGCGAAATCGTAGAACGTTAACTGCCACCATTTCCGAAGATCGACATTCTCACAAAACCCCGCCAAAAAAGGTGTACAACAGACGTGGCTAAGGTTTCCCAGTGACTGAGGGTTTTACATGATCGACACTCCGGTATTCGCTTTGCAAGTGAATAGCTGCGGGGTATCTGTCAAGGCGAGGTAGACGAGTTGCAAATCTGCCGTGACTTGACCAAAACGCCTATATGGGATAGTCGCAAGCCTCATGGGGTGATTGTTAGTGCAGCCGATCAAGTCATCTGAAAACGCCGTCAGAGTATGGGGCAATCTTATAACGGCTGTTGGTCTGACTTTGAGTCCATTTCTCGCAGTGGACATTAAGTTCTCTTGTTCATTTTCACCTCGTCTACAGTATCTGTAGCTAGCCGCATCCAGTGACAATGTCAGGCCATGAAAAGAAATATATCATTCCTCGTCCGCGGAACTGGTACAATTTTTGCGTGGCTCTCTTCGTTGCGTTCGGCAGTCTCTCCTATGGCTACGCATCTTCTATCTCAGCCGCCGTCATAGGTACCCCAGCATGGTGCATTTCTGAAAATCACAGAGATCTAAGCCGTTGCTGATACTGATAGGTATGGCTACATGGGCTTAGAACAAGGCTCATCGTACACAACGTCCATTATCGGTGTCATCAACTGTATATACTCCATTGGAGGAATGCTAGGATGCGTGTACAATATGTGGAGCGCTGAGTTCTTTGGCCGAAAGCGCTCTATCCAGATGGCGTGTGTGATGGCAATTATTGGAGCTGGCCTCATGACCGGCTCAGTCAATGTAGCCATGTTTTGTGTTGCCCGTGTGATCATGGGATTTGCCATCGGCATTCTCGTCACGCTCGTCCCGCTTTATCAATCCGAGGTGTCTCCTGCAGAGTCTCGCGGTCTGATGGTGGGCTTACATGGGGTTCTGATCGGCTTCTCGTACAGTCTGACGGGATTTGTCAGCTACGGATGCTCATTCTCCTCGAATGGCGCTTTCCAATGGCGCTTTCCACTCGCGGTTCAAGCTCTGTGGCCTCTGGTCTTGTTCGTTGGCATGTTCTTCCTTCCCTATTCACCCAGGTGGCTACTCGCGCAAGGCCGTTCGGCCGAAGCCTGGGAGACCACGAAGAGGCTGCACGCGAACAAGAATGACCCGAATGACGACTATGCGCGGCACGAATTTAGGCAGATGACGGAGCAAATCAAATGGGAGAGGGAGCACCATGCTGTTGGAGCTTTGGCGCAGGCCAAGCTAGCGTTTTCAAGAAAAAGTTTTCAGAAGAGACTCGCCCTAGGCTTCCTAGTTCAGGCAGGGAATCAATTTTGTGGGCCGCTTGGTTGGTATCAAGCCTGATGTTCCTTTGGATGGGCGACTGACATTCGTCCACGCAGTGATAAACAACTACCAGACGACGTTCTACAATGGCCTAGGAATTACTGGTCGACTCCCCCTGCTTCTCGTAGGATGCTTCAACTTCGTTACGGTTCCTGGTAATCTGACCAACGGCCTTCTCGTCGACTACATCGGCCGCAGGAAGTTCATCCTCACCGGTTGCATAAGCCTGTGTATCGTGCTCTGCGTTGAAACCGCGCTGACGGCTCGATTCGCCGACACAAATTCAGACAATAAGGTCGGTCTCGGCTTTGGAGTGGCTTTCATCTTCCTCTTTCCCGTCTTCTACAGTCTGTGCCTCGATGCTACCATGTATCTATATCCCTCGGAGATCTTCCCAATGATCATCCGGTCTTTCGGCATAAGTTTCTCTATCTCGGGTCAGTGGATTGCTTCCACAATCCTTCTTGGAGCGGCTCCTACGGCATTTGAGAAATGCGGGTACAAGTTTTGGTTTTTGTTCATTTTCAGCTGCGTGGTGTATGGAGTTCTAGTGTATTTCTTCCTCCCAGAAGTGAGTGTATTTACATCCCTGTGCCTCTGCCTGGGATGTTAGTGTGCTAACCATGCTTCAGACTAAAGGCAAAACTCTCGAGGAGATATCCTTGGTCTTTGGTGATCCCGTTGGAATGACCGACCTGGGACCGCCTCTGGACAATAAAAGTCGGGATGAGGAGATCGTGAAGACTGGTCCAGAGAAGATAGAGGCAAAGCATGAGTAAAATCTTCTTCGAAAAAGTCATGGAAAAGAAGACATAAAGAGTCTATCGGATCCTACAGCTCTACCACATGTGGAGTCACGGACATAAAGAAACGCGGCAAGGACAGTTAAACAACGTAAGACATAGATTAGCAAAAAAGGGAAGTCAGAGATGTAGGAGATTTGGCGCGTAATAAATCAATTAAAATTCCTCTGTTGATTGTTTTGGGTGAAAAGATCCACATCTAGGAGCGAATGTAGGTTTTTGGGGGAGCCAATTCAGTCGCCAATCTGCAAGTCCGTGCCAGCGAGGTGTCGTGACTTCATTTCAGACCCTGGCTGCCGCCTTGAACACATCAACTCCAGTGGTACACACAACTCCCCTACGTCTTCGTTGGGAAGGAAAACGTTTGCGGATGAAGGTATTTTCCCTCATGACAGACTTTCTCATGTTCCTGTAAAGCTGACGAGGGCCTAACAGAGATGAATGATGAGTCCAGTTCATCCTCTGCCGCGCTGCCCGCAGTTCCTCCGCCGAGCGCGAATGAAGAGACCTCACCAACGAGCGAACACATTATCGCAGACGACAATGCGCCTTCATTCTATTTCTCCAGAAATCCTAGGTTGAGCGATCTGCTTGCGGTTTTGGACAGGCTGATATGGATGGAGGTTACGGTCATGTACTTATTGGAGTGTGTCCGATGGGCCATAAACTTGATGTGCTTCCTGTGAACGACAGCTAACTTGCCACGGTTGTAGTAACTCGTTCATACGATTTGCGATGCGAAGCATGGTGCAAATTGTCTACTTAATGCCGAGGCCGAAGGGATTCCCAGAACAAAATGCGCCTCAGCCTTATGTCGGCGCCATAATCGGTATAAACATCCTCTGCATCATGTTCCACCTCATCAACAGCGCACCCGAAGCTGGCGAGGCAACTCGAGGCTACCTACATGGAAGCCTGATGCTTGACTTCGTCGGCCAGCATGGCCCTACCTCTAAGTTGCGCCTCTTGCTTCTTGACGTCTTCATTTTGCTGCTGCAACTGGTCGCCCTGGCTACGTTCACCGAAAAGAAAGAGCTCGACACAAAGAAATCGTTTCACACAAGTGTCGAAGCGAACAATCAAGATCATGATTCCGAAGAAAGAGGTGAAATTCGGGGAACGTCTACAGAAGAATTGGAGTCCGTGGAGCTGCAAGAGATCGGAGAAAACAGCAGCAGGACTGTCACGCGAGACTCTGAAGCTAGACCACGACAGAAAAGCAGATTCGCCGTATCGGATAACATTGCGACAGGACAAGCCCTGATCGGGGAATTCTACTTGTTGGACAATGTCAGGCAGGTCTATCGTACCTACGAGGAGCGGCGATCGGGGCGCAGCGTAAGTGCTGTGGACCGGAACACAAGGCTTCTCGCCATGCGTGGGATACCCGTCCGCCTCGCACGCGAAATGACAGCTCCTAGAAATTCGACGTGATGTTGCAAGCATTTGCACTTGAGTGGGAACGGCTCCGATTAGTGGGATTGTTTCTGCCTGTCCTCGCGGGAAGAACGAATTCAGACTGATCTCAAAGTTCTGAGATCAAAAAAAAAATCGTCGTCAGCCTAGCCAGCGATGTATCCTTGTGGGAGCGGGCATTGATGCGTGGGTAGAGAAGACGTCAAGAAAGGCTGGCCGCGCGGCTAATGCCACCCTCCTGGATCGCTCGTCACCAAGGCCGTGCACCTCCGCCACTGAGATGTGTAACATTTGAAGCTGCATTAAGCAAGGGAGCTGGATGATCACTACTAGAGCAGCGCATCAAGGTCCTGTACCATCATTGTGAGCGATTGCCGGTCAATTCTGCTGATTGTCCAACCACGGCATGACAGGGTCTCGAACACGCCTCGTGAGTGACACAGGCGATGGAGACATCCCCGTGTTTTCGTGTATTCATCGACCCTCGTGTGTGGAGTCTACTCTCTGTCACGTTGACTTGAGCTACCCCGATATAGAGACAGGTCACATTTTGCTGAGCGGGTTACCAAGTTCCAAGTTGGTGGGACCAACCTCGAGTGTTGCCAGGCGGATGCATATCCGCGACTGCAGTCTTCAAGCCAACAAAACGGTTTTTTTATGGTGATAGTCCACGCTTTCACAGCATGTGCAATTTTGCGCTCTTTGTGCAACATGTCGTTTTGAATCTTGCCTAGTCCAAAAGGTTGCGATGGTGAATATTACGGATCCGGCCCCCGCAGCGTTGTGATCAAGCGCAGTGTCTTGCTTTTGACTTGTTCGGAGAAGAAATTGAGCCTCGACACTTTCCAGCCAACAAACGCAGTCGAATAAACCGTGTTTCATGCAGTGGCTTTGGACGGGCTCAGCGTACCGTCACTGAAAACCGTAATTGGCGGGAATGCTCGACATCAAAATCAGGGCGATTTGCTTGATTAGATTCACACTGGCACCAAGCAAAGAACAGCTTAGCTTTCTGCACGCTGAGATGCTTTTGGCTGCATGGAGGATTGCGCCGGCATATGCGTGCACCACACATGATACGCTGTCCGGAATCTCTCTCATTAGGAAGGTGGGCTGACATCAAGTAGCACCGCCTGGGGGGGTTTTTCATCCTCAGGATTGTGAACTGCGTAACCATGCCTGCATGCTTGTGTCTCTCAGAGAAAAAGCCCCATTGGACGTATGCGGGGCGTTGGTTCGCATCTGTACGTTCTGCAGAACACCACGAAGTCGCCTTTTGTTGCTTTTAACGCTAAATTCACGGACCATCAAGAATGTACTATGATATCTGCATCTCTGTACTGGAGAAAAACCGGCGCCCTTGGAGTAGGCTCGCGTGACCGTCGCTCGCGCCTGGACAGGCAGATTCAACACTAGCCCGAAGAACGTTGTCCTATACGAACGCACATTGGATTTTGGCGACCACGTCCCCTTTACGCACGTTAATGAAATTGCCCTGAGGTACGTACCTCGTCTCGGAAACTCCTCTCCGCGGTTACCCGCAGAAAAAATCCTCCGTTCGTATCGCAGTCCGTGGGTAGGCATCCTCGATGTGCAGTACGAGGCATATAGCCCGCCTATTGAAACGCGCCGCGTATGCAAAGGAGGCGGTCGGTCCTCCTGAGGGCAAGGACGCGCAACGCTGTGTGTTAATTAGAGTTTGTGACGTGCTGTTCCTTTGGCTCCAGCCTCGAGCGCCGGGCCAGACCAGATCCTCCGGTTTTAGAACGCGGGAGTCACCGAGTCGGTCCGTCGACACCTCGAGGGATGGCGGAGACTTCCCAACCGCGATGATCATGCACGGCATGTTTCCGGCTCCTTGGTAACCCAAAATCGTGTTTGCCCGCCCTTCGTCCCTCCCCCCCCTTATCCCGGACGGGCGACCCAGAAACCTTGGAACGAAACGCGAACAAAGTACTCCGTAATGGCCCACCATTTCCCCCCTCCCTCCTCCTTGGCTGCGATTCGCGTCGGATAGACCGGGCCGCAGGTCCACACCTCAGGAGCGCAGAAAAAGGGTAAAAGGGA
This sequence comes from Verruconis gallopava, assembly GCF_000836295.1. Taxonomy (NCBI): domain Eukaryota; kingdom Fungi; phylum Ascomycota; class Dothideomycetes; order Venturiales; family Sympoventuriaceae; genus Verruconis; species Verruconis gallopava. The sequence goes on along the minus strand of NW_015622141.1, from coordinate 207,971 downwards.
AAAAAATAAAAATTTTTTTGGCCGTCCCCGAATTCTGATTCGCGCCGTTCGTCGGTCAATGAGAACCTCGAAAAAAGAAATGAGCAGTGCAACGACGAATTTTGATTGGCGCAAACTGACGAAGAATTTCGGGCGTGGATGGATGGGGGCCCCTCCCTGGCGGTGACTGCGGCTAGGACGGAGCGATGGAATTTGGGGGGGTTTTATTTTTCTTTCCTCTGCGTTCCTGGAACGCGGCAGATGGGAGTGGCGCGTTCCCCCCCTCTCCCTCACCCCTAAGTATGTGAGGTGCTGACATTTTTGGCGTGGTCGAGGATTGTTGATGACTCGGCATGACATGTGAGCAGCACGCAGGATCGAGGACGGATCCTGATCCAAATGCTCATCATCTGCGGTGAGAGCTGTCTGGGACGTGATTGGAGAGACCTTGTGTACGAATACTCGGTGATTCCGACACTCAAGAATACCAGGCCGAGCCAATGGAGGGAGGATCGAAAAAAAAAGGAGATTTGTTGCTCATTATTCTTGTTGTACGATGGCCGCGAGACCATTTATCTATAGAGGACTAGTAAAACAGACTTTGAGATCTTTATGTTACGGTAGATGATGCTTTGCAACTTTCTTCGCAATGGGTATATAGAGGAGTACAAAGAACAGGTGTATGATGCAAGTGCATGCTAGAACAAGCAGAATGCTCCAGAGAAAAAAAAAAGCCTTCCACTGATGCAAAGTACCTCCAAAAAAAACAGGGTATCAACGGCCGTGAGCGAAGTTCGAGCGTGAGAAACAAATAAGAACGAATGTTATCCTTCTGTCTTCTTTGCAAGCTTTCGCCGATAATGAAGAAAGAAAAAAAAAGAGAAGATACGGACATAGCAAAGAGAATGAGAAAACTGATCCTGTCGATTTTTACTGGCCTTGTTCGGAGGGTCGCGAGGGCGGCCAACCGCGTTCGTAAGCCTGCTCTTGTCGCTGAAGCTCGCTCGTAGCGGGCAACCTGGAGAGAACAGGTGGATGAGGGGTCTGCCCGTGCCCGCCTTGTGCGTACTGCGCATTCGCGTTTTGCTGGGGAGGCGTGAGCTGCGCATGGCTGGGTGGATACGGGGTGTATGTGGAGGGTGGATAATGGTGCTGCGGAGGTCCTCCTGCAGCGGTCGGAAGTGAATAAGCCTCTGTACGCCGTCGTGTGGCTGGACGCTCATCTTCGTAGACTTCCGCATCCATCGTGGACAGAGGCGAATCCATCGTCTGATTCAACGCTGGTCGGGGCATGTGAGCCGCACGCTTGTGCCTTGGTGAAGGCGGTCGGTTTTTCAGGTGGCTCTCGTACTGCGGCACGTATTTGAGGATGATGTCCGCAAGGTAATCTCGCTCGGCCTTGTAGTATCTGGTGTCCTCCTGTGCGTACGCAAGCTCCATCTCGAGATTGGAAATCTTGGTTGCGGCTTCGCGCTCTTTCTCCTTGCGTCGCGCCCGGAAACGTGCAGACGCGCCCGCGTTGCGTTTTCGCTTTTCGTCAGCCATGCGCGAAGCCGCTTGCACTTCGACGGGAAGCTGCATATGTCCTTTGCTGGTGTCGACAGTCAGTATTTGATATGTCTGACCACTTGAAACGACAGCCCCGTGAAATCCTTGCTCATTATCCAGTGCGCCTGGTGGAACGGCACTGACGGCTGCGAGACCCGGACTTGGAGTCAGCCGCATAGAGCTGGGAGGTGTTGGCCCTGGTGGTGCACCAGGAACAGGAAGTATTGCGGGAGACGTCTGCCCGCTCATGCCGCTCTGGCTGTAGGAGTCTGCGTAAGATGGGCTTGGGCTGGGTCGTGCTGAGCCGACGACACTGACGCTTGCGCGACGTGGTGGCTGAATCAAGGGTGGCGTAGGTGCCACGGGAACAACGAAGGGCGACTGCTGCGGAACTTGGGATGTTTGTGAATGTACTGGTGGTAGGGAGATGCTTGTCGCACGCTCAGGCGTAGCCATCCTCGAGACATCCGACAGAAACGGCCGTTCTGTAGCGTCAATGGTCCCGGTAAGCCTGCCATAACTTGTCGCTCGTTGGAGTCTAGGTGAGATCGGAGTCAGAATACGTCGTACCATCCTTGGGCCGCTTGAAGTAGGCGATGTCTCTCCAAGGGACGACCCAGCCGATGCTGCGGCCGCAGTGGGCGCAGTGAATATGGTTCGCGTGTTATCCTCGAACTCGGCGGCACCCCTCCTGCGGGAGCGACGTTCTTCGTCCTCCCCATGGCTGGGGTTGAGGATTGAATGGACACCGGAGAGACGTAGCCCACGGCGCTCGGTGCCTTGTTCCGTGTTCTCTGCGTGGTTTTGAGTTGGTGGTGACTGCGTCGGGGACGGCCGCTTCTGGCCGTCCATCGTTTTCGCTGAGAACGATCCAGCTATCGAAGGAAGAGCATGTTCTGGCGACGGATATGGAGATTTGGAAGCGTGCTGTTGCTGGTCTTTATCATAGAGCGGTCGAGAAGCAGGGCCATTGCTCGTCATCTGCTGTTCCTCCGCTATGCCGTCGCCTCCGTTCGAGCTGAGGGACCATTGGGCGGACTTTGCGGAGACCGCAAGTGGTGATTCTCCTGCAAGCTGTAGGGTTCCTGGAGGTTTCGTGCGGATTGCGTCTGAAATCGACGTGACGTTACGAAAAGCGCCCTGATCGTAGGGGCCGTTGGGATAAGGAAGTTGAACAGTTGCCACTGTGAGAATCATGAGGTGGAACGCCTTTGACGTTCCCTGATCAATAGATTAGAGCGGCAAAAAGCTTTGACTGTGTGGGATGGGTCCGGTTGCCTAATGGCTTGATCTGGTCACGGTCTTTGGAGCGAAAGTTGATGAAGGGGGAAGAAACTAGCGGTTTGGAGAATGATGGGGGGGGGGGAAATTATGCAGGGCATAGAAGCTCCTATGAATAGTAGTGAGATGCCAGCGCGCACAGCGGCCGAGAGGGCATGATGGAGGGAGATGTACAAGGCTGATTATTTGGGATGCACCGCTGCAACTGCGGCAAACTTTGACGCAACGTGACTGAGGAGACAGACCGCCACAGATATATGTTCTGGGTCGTGCGGGACGTCGAATTACAATTCGCTGCCATCTCACCAACCAGAGACTGGGCTGTGTTTCCTTTTGCTCAATAATCCTTGTCATGCAGGCAAGCAGGAGATTTCAAGGTGCAGCGTGCGGTTCAAGCTTGCTCCCCGTTTAGACGCCATGACCCGACCATGACTCTTCCCGAGAGCTGAAGAGCTTAGCTCCACACCCCCGGCCTAACGCGGAAGTCGGACAGAAAAGCCATGATTTCCAATGAGAAATTCACGATGATAGGGCTCCCTGGCCCATGTACATGATGCGACTGGGTGTGTGTGAAGACCACTCTTTCGCAGACGTAGCATAGCTGCCAGGACTCGGCGCTCTGCTGCTGTTGTTCTTCCACTACTGCGGAAATATTTCACTCGCTTCCTTGCTCTTCTTGGTGCTGTACCAACCCCGTGGCACCGTGCCAAAACGGTTAGTGAGTAGATCTGTCTAGGCGTGGTGTCGTTAGCGTGGAAGTCCGACATTTTGGGGGTTGCCCGCCTGGGCCGCGACGTTCGCAAGCCTCCCACTTTGACTTTGATCATGTTGATCTGCCCCACAAAGGTCTAGACGGAGAGATAACCCCCGTTACGTCAAAGGAGTATAGCACCAAAAAAATTAAAAAAAAAAAAAAATTTGGTGAGGCCACCAGGAGTTATATGAGTGGGCTTTATTGTGGCTATGGACACACGCTGAAAACGTAGCTCAATCTGCACGCCCTCGTTCTCGAAGACCAGGATATCTACTAGGCCGTAAGTGAACGATCGGCGGGAAGGGCTAACATCTGCGCGCAAGTCCGTAGAAATGATTGCTCGCAGGAGGGACGGATCATCAAGATTCGCCTGCTGCAACGAAATCCGAGAGGCGGCGGTGTGAGGCGATGCGTCATCGTCGTCGTCATTGTGGGAATCTGCACTCTCAGTCCACGACTTCGCGGATCGTCGACGATCCCAGAATGACTTACGATGCGCTGAGCTTCGATACAATGCCCGTGAGCACAATATTCTGAAGTGTGCAAGCCCACCACGCTACCGCAAAGAAGAAAGATTGGGCTCGAGGAAAAAGAAACTTGAGGTGGGCGTCTGAACTTGGCAACTTCACCCTTCATTATTGCTGTCCTACCCGTGATCCATTCCAGATGGGGAATTTTTCTCGACGTGGAACCAATGAACGACGGGTTCGTGCTCCTCTAGCGATCACATCACTCGTGTCCAAACCGCGTCCGGCCTTAGCAGCTCCACTGCCAGACGTCTGGGACGTGCCGGATGGTTGACGCCGGGTAGTGCCCGTCTCAGCAGTCGGATAGCCTGATGGGCGTCGTGATTCGCCTGCGAAGCCAGCGGGTCGCAGTAGCCGCCTCGCTCCATCGAAAAGCAGGCGCTCGTGTACCAATGGTTCGGCGCGGTCTGTACTCTCGGACACGGCACACTGGGGGTTGACGACGCCCGCATGCTGAACGGGCTGCGGATCCGGCAGGATTCGAGCTACCCTGCGTACCGTGCCGCACGCTGCAGCGGAGGCGTTGAGGCGTGCAGGCTGCGGTGCAGAGAGCGCAAGTCACGTGCGGCGCCGGGGCCAATCAGACTCGGTGCCAGGCCCTTGGGACGGAAGATGCTACCGAAGCCACTAGCGGACAAAGCGCGAGAAATTCGATCACTCCAACTGACAAGGCTTGGTCGACGGCGAACAGTCCCAGCGCCCCTGGCTCGTACTGGCTCCGATGCCTGCTGTGGAGCGAAGCCTTGTGCCATGGATCTGAGATGGAGCCTGCTGGACAGGAAAATGTCAGCTGCAGATGCTTTTGCTGCTTGCGTTGACCTCCAGATCATGCAGCGGTGGTGTCTCTCTGCCACCAGCGTCCAGACACATCACCACAATCACACGCACCCACACATGTTTCCCCCCCCACGGATCGTGCTGAGCGCCAGGGTGAAAACGAGGTCACGTTGCGATATTAAACTTTTATGACATGCGCATCGACCCGCGAGCAGGCTAGGCCATTTCTGTGTGGCCGTCAAAAAGGCTTGTCTTATCACCTTTTTTTGCTTTTCCATCCTCGTCAAGCGCGGCAGCCCGTCAACTGAGTCCGGGTGACCTCTCCTGGGAGTCCATGCACTACGTTACGTGGTGCCGTACATGCCCCTCATGTGCGTCGATGCATGATGCATATAGTATGGCTCGCATGCTGCCTGCAGGTTCTGCAGAGACCAGACTTTCGCCGAAGCACGCCGCGTACAGTAAGCCCCAAGTGTAATATCACTAACAAAGTTTTTTTCCTCCTAGTTTCATCGATCAAGATTGCAATGTTTGGCGCCTTGTAGCTCGATTGGATAAAATCATCCGAGGCGTTGTGATTGGCAATTGTAGCACGATCATCGTCTCGAGGCGAAGAAGAACGACTATTCCAGTGTGATCAGTGGTTGGCTCGGGTTGGTTCCGAACAAGAAAGCAGCGTTGTAGATGAGATGATCTCTAACGGATTCCGCCGTTTCTTACGGTGAATACTGAAAGCGGCCTCGCCTGGTTTTCTGGCTCTGAGGCCCTGTCAATTTTCACCCAGGACGGTGAAGCTATGCACCTTTCACTCTAGTGGCTCGGCTGAGTTGGAGGTACAAGTCACCGCACATACGTGCCTAGTCAGACGACCCCAGGTGTGTCGGCTGATGAACCGATGTGATTTCGATGAAATAATCTGATTCTGCATTCTAAACGCTGCAAATCTGCATTCTTATTTCCTGTCGAATCCCGGACACGTGGATACGAACGGTCCAATTTCCCTTACCGCCCATGGCTGCGGGTTATGATGACAGTTACCGAGCTTGTGGTAGCGATGCACTTGCGCCATAAACCTTGCCTCTCGTTAGAGTAGTTCTTCGTTAGTGGTTCAACGTGTCAAGCCTTTTTGACTCGCGAAACCAGACCAAAGTGCTATCCAAAATGTTGGTTGCGGTGTGTCTGCACCGTCAACACAAACACCTTTGTTCGTTCTTGCTCGCCTCGAGGTCCGTGGGAAAGTACTTTTGCTGTACAACCGGCCTGTATTGAGGACTTTTGGGCTCGACAAAATTTGATTAAACAGATCTTGACTGGCTGATTTCTCCAAGCGTTATCGACGTTGACGCGACTCATGCGCTTTTGCAGCAAACTTGGATAGCTGCTGGCGTTTGTCATCTACGTAGTCCTTGACAAAAGCGTGATGATCCCTGGTACATCAATGGCTTCGGGAACTCATCGGAATTTTCATCTTCAGCATCTCTCGCACACAAATATTCCCTAACAAAACCCGAGGCATGTCGAGCACCGAGTTGTGAGGTTGAACCAGGGCCAGGACCTAAAACGGCGGCGAAATACGGAGGATCTCCCCCATAGCCATGGATAATGTGCCAGATACAGCCGACCTCACCTAGCACATGACCCTTTCGGAACCTCATTCTCGTCTTTGGCAAAGAAGATTGATCGCAGGCTTTAAGTCAAGTTCCGGTTCAACATCGTCCTCGAATTCGACGACAGTCTCTTGACTAGGGGGGTTGACCAAGATGAGTTGATCTAAGCGGACAGGGTGATGTGCTTGGATCCGTGACACCTTCAAGCATCCAAGGCGTGGACAAGTCAAAATCAAAACTGGAAAAGCTTGTCTGCATGTCATCGATAGCCTTGTCGGATCTATTCACCATGTCTTGCAGTTCCATCATCCGTGGGGTTATTGACTTGAGGACTCATCGCCAATCAGAAGTACTACATGCCGTGTGCGCGGTACTGTCACACCCACGATGTCACTTTTCTGTCTTTCTTTTTTTTTTCTTCTCATCCCACTGCGCCCGCTGACGTGTCTTGTTCTCTTGGTTACGGTCTGTCCTGCGATTCATTCCGAAACTGAGCCTTGTAAATGAAGAAGAAACGATCATCATCTCCGATTAATCTCACTCGAGCTGCTGACAAATTTCTCAGAGGTCCCTAGCACTGTGTTACAATGGCGGCCCCCTTGAGGCTCAATCACGCATAGTTTATGCGTGATAACGCCCGTGAAATCTCATATCTTGGAGTATTCGTGGTTATTGCGGGCCTTCTCTTGAGACTCTGGTGGAGCACCCAAGACAGCTATTATTATCAACGCGTACTACAGGTAGACATACTAGACATGGATCAAGGGTTATCGGTGTACTTGACTGTCAAGGTAACTTGGACAGGTCGGATGGAGGCTGTCCCGCAGAGTATTTGCTTTTTTGCGTTTTTTTTTCGTGGGGGGGGGGGAAGGGGGAATATTTGCTCCAACCATTGATGCCCAGTAGTAGTCACGTCATTCAAAGTCGAATATCTCGATTTCTTTTTCGTATCTCACGCAAGAACCTTCACCGCAACAAGAGCTTGACGAATAGGTACGTACCTCCGCCCATAGGGCAGTGCTCTAAAGTGGTCCAAACGCAAACACCCTGCCGCTTCGGAAACATGGTCTAGATTGGCTTGTACTACATCATCTCGCAGATGTTGTGGATCCTCCGATGAAGACGGCGAGCTCCCATGTTCATGTGTGCAGGTCGGAAATACAATGTCACTTACGCAGGCAATTTTGCTGGTGAATACGTGGACAAAATGGTCTACCATGGGCTCACGCTCGACTCACGCCGCAAAATTTGGTACCAATACTTCGTCAAGCCAACGTGCAGCGTGTGATCATTCTCCGGCTCCGATAGATCCTGGACTCCGGGATCTGGTGACTTGCAGACGGTTACACGGTTACTCCCCCGACAGATCTGCATTGTGGAACGTCCTCACAACCCTCTAAAGCACGTGCGACACGTTGTATACATGCATCTGTACCTGGTCGAGCAGGGATCCTACAATGCCTTGTCAGAACTTGTGCTTCTGGCCATGCGGAGTGTAGACGAGGATTAAACTTTGCGCAAAGAGCAACCTTGTTTTTTGTACAGGCAAAATCGCTTGCGAAAAAAAAAGGTCACGCTTCATGCGAGCTCGCACGCGCGATGACGGCCGTCCCCACGCAAACTAGCAAGACGATGTTACCCGGTCGCCGAGAGAAATGCTCTTGGTTGTCGTCCTGTACATGGCGAGAAAGCCCTTACAGTTGTTGTGAATCTAGGAGCTCGCTTTACTCATATCGCACAGACGCGGCAATTTCGCTGCTGTGATGTTGTTCAGTAACTTCTTCGTTTCCGACAAAGGATGGGTTATTGTCTCGGAGTCTCTGGCACAGTGTGGTGGAGATTTCGCTGCCGTGATGTTGTTCAGTAACGTCTTCGTTTCCGACAAAGGATGGGTTATTGTCTCGGAGTCTCTGGCACGGTGTGGTGGAGAACGGCTGGAAGGCAGCATCCTCGCGGAAACCTTCCGGGCCTGACTGCCCTCATTCAGAACTCTGTTTATCCGCACAAACAGAGGCTCCCTGAGTACCACAACGTCTTCGCAACGAGACAATTGACTTTACGAATGTGCGTGCAAGAAGGAACGATAACTTAGATGCCGGCTGCACAGAAATCGGGGAGCAGCCGTGCGGTTGCGCCGCGTGGTGGCCTTGGTGTTTCGCCCTTCCCAAGCTCCCACCACCTTGTCGTAACCACCAGAGGCCACGTGCATGCCGTGCAGCAGACTGGGTCGCGAGAGTTATTCAGGTCTTGCTCAAGAGGCATCTTGGCTGCTAGAGAGGCCAAAGATGGCTCTGGCACTTTAGCTATTTCCGACAGTCACAACGTGATTCTTCATCGTATCGAGGACGGACAACAAAGAAGCTACAGACTGAAAGGTTCAGAGGTGCGTCAAACATAGATTATTGAAGAGATACCAGCTAACGCTGCCTTAACAGAGCCACATAAGCTTGCTGGAGTTTTCCCAAGATTCAAAGACTCTTTTCTTTGCAACCACCATCCTCAATGCTGTCCAAGCGTACTCCCTTGCCGAAGGACGTCTACTCGAGCCTGGCCCACTCCACAACTCTAGACCCACAGCCCTCGCCGTTTCTCCAACCTCAGATATTCTTCTAAGTGCATCTGAGGATCCGCCGGTCGTCTACCTCCAGAACCGTACCCTGGGAACCCAGCCTCTCTTGTTGCAGCCTCTGGCTTCACAGGCCCCTATAGTCCAGGCTTGCTTTCACCCGAATCGGCCAAACGTATTCCTCTTGGCCTACAAAGATGGAGCGGTCGCCGCTTATGATGCCACGCGACTCCTCCGGTCGTACGGCGACAACACTGCATTCCCACAATCGCACGGTGCCGAAATACATGTGTTTCAAGGTCTTCATGCTGTAAGCTCAAGAAGCGTGGCTGATCCAGATGATAGCCCGCGGCCCAGGGAACATGACTGTACGGGCTTCGGTCTGGAAATTATTAGATCTAGTTCGCGAGGATTGAACATTACAGGAGCCGCCTTTCTTCCAGGCTCAAGAGGCCAAGCTGTAACCTGTGGTATAGATGGCAAATGCAAGGTCATCGATTTTGAGAAGAAATACACGATAAGGAGTTGGCACGTACGAGCACCCGCAACGGCCCTGTCCGTACTTCCTCCCGGAGCAGAGAAGGTGCCATTGGTTGCGGTCGGAAAGATAGACGGCAAGGTCGCTGTATATCACCTATCTGGTACCCTATTGAAGCAATTTGAGATAGGAGAAAGTTCTTTAGACCCGATCATTGCCGTCGAGTGGATCAGAGGCTCGGGGCCACGGCTCGTGGAGGATAGATCTGATCCGAAGGCTGTGGACGAAACCTGGATCGAGCTGTATGAAGTGCAAGGAAGCTTGAGGAGCAGGAAGACAAAGCGGAGATGCGATTCTACCGCTCGGAACGGTCTGGCAGATTGTGCCTTGGTTGAAGATCTTTCGACCGGTGAGACAAACGCTGTTGAAGCCGGCGGCACCGTGTGCTACCGCTTAATGGACGCTGCCAAGGCACAAAACGATAATCGTCCAACTGGGACCAATTACATGGACCTGTTTTCTCCTATAAAGCCCTGCCAAGCGCCACCTGATGTACCGGCGATGAATCCTCCGCATAGAACCACTCCCCGTCAGCGACCGAGGATATCGAGTTCTACATTCAGAAATGTAGATGAGAGAACTGAAGATCCGAACCGAAAGGAGCACTTCTCAATAAACGAGCCGCTGGAAAAACCTCGTCAACCAGCGTGCCTATCACGACCTAGCCCAACCACAACGGTGACTCCCTCTCCCGATGCTGGCGAGACTACAATAGCGAGACTCCTTGCGGCGAAGAATCCGGATGGAATGCACAGGTCACGTCAAGATGCACCAGGAAAGTTCACTTTATTCGCTCCGTATATGCCTCAGATGAAAAGCACGGTCAAAAAGAAAACATCTGCAAGACGCAGATCTTCTCAGGTATCGAATTTGTCTCTGTCAAGCTTCAGCCCGAAGAAGCCCAGTACAGCCGAGGCACGAACACCTTGCGAGAGTTTGGACGAAGACGACATATGGCTGACTGCCGAATCTGACTATGAGAGTGACGTGGCGGATCAGCCGAGAGGGAATCAAATGCAGAGAGGTAGAAGGTCACGGCGATTGAAATGGCCCAGCGAAAGGTCCGGAGCTACAAGTGCAAAGCACACGATGGAGAAACCCCAACGTCCATCGATCAAACTCCCGATGTCATCTCCTATTGGAAGTAGATCGAATACAAGGCCAAGGCAGAAAGTCGCTCTTGCCTCAAACTTCACGCATAATCAAATGGAGCCTTCCATGCATCCTTCGGTCGAGAGTTCTATGGCATCTTCTTTGGTGTCTCCGCAGACTGAATCTGGGCATGAGGCAACGCAAATGGACAATGCTTTGCGCCCGGGTTTCGCACAGTCGTATCAAGGACCTGTGAAGGTCGATAGTTACCTGCCTCGCAGAAGCAGTCTCGCATTTCCTAGCTCTCCACATGGAGCGAAGGTTAGAAGTACCCTAGGCGATGTATCAGGACATGAGCAAAGAAGGTCCGAGGCAGTGTTACAGACAAAGCGTCATGACGAATTGACGTGCCGGTGTTGTACCAAGATGAGGGATGAGGTTGCGGCGTTAAGGGCTGAGCTGGCTCAATTGAGGAGGATGCTGAACGGCAAGGACAGAGAAAAGTGAAAGTGCAGCTTTATACCCAATGAAAGCATGAATGAAACGATTCGTTACTGTAGTGTGGAAGCGTTCCAGCGCGGCGTTTTGCGTAGGGTGCTTTTAAAAGAATACAGCAATTATGACTATCATTATCCGACTTTCCTAGTCTGTTGATTTTCTCGGACTGTATAGAGATAGACTAGGCAACAAATCTCGTTCATGGCTTTAACCTTTCTAGCAGCTCTGAATCCTCGGAATACGGTCCAAGGAGAGCCATGATGAGGTAAAAATTGCCCACTTGAGCCGGTGTATGGAGATTCGACTGGGGTGTTTTACACATTGAGCGTGAGGGCCTGGGGTATGATGCTTCGATCGACTCACCTCTGCAGCCCGACCGCCTTGTCATCACATTGCAGAAAGAAGCGGAGATATCTGTTCTTCTTGTCTTACACGCGAAGACGCTTGATTCGTGACACTCGCAGCCATGTCGCAGGTTCGTGTCGAAGGTCGTGATTTAACCCTCCGTGCTTGAGTCTGCATTCCTTTGTCACGCGGCCGAGATTCTAGAGCCGTCACTCGACCAGGCGCCAGCTTTTTGAAATCCGGACTTACGATCGATCTACCATCGAAAGGCTCCGTATGATCCAGGAGTCGTCATTGCCGTCTAATGCTGCAGTCATTTGCCTAGTAGTAGTAACCACGAGAAAATTCATAGAGTCACCACGTGAAGCAACAAAATCGAACTCAAAGCTTCGATCTACGAGCGTTAAAAAAAATTAAAAAAAATAAGGCCAGAAATTCTTCCAAGACATATTAACATGCTGAGTGACCATCTGAGCTTACGATGACGACACGCATCAGATAATGTAAGCATGGAGCGCTAGACACGCGATGTTTCGTGGCTATGAAACGGAAGGAGAGTCACCACAACTGTGCTCTTTTTACAACATCGTATTTACTGCATCATGCCCCATGAGACATTGCTTTAGTCTTCCTGGAATCGAAGGCTTAAGCTATATCGACTGCTCAACCTCGAGCTGATGTCAATGCCGAAACCGGGAGGGAACCTCGGCTTCGACTTCGACCCCATTCCGATTGACGTTTGTACCTTCGACTTCAGCCTGCCGGTCACGAAGTAAAACACTTGTCCGAAAAAGTTTTCGACGTATCCAAATCATGGCACATAAGTCGTTGCTATTGCTTCCGCCAGCGCCGGAGCCAGCTACGTACGCTACTATCAAAGCCAGTTATCAGGCTCCCTTACAGCTTGCACTGCGACATTGTTCCAACGCAGCAAGTGGATCTATCCTCGACGTCGCGTTGCCTATTCCGCAGCTGCATGAGAAGCGCAGTCAACCACGGGCGGCGAACTACAACGCGGTTCAGACAGCCTTAGCAAACCTGTACAAGCTCATTACCGCCATCGCAGTACGCGAGCAAATCAACGTTGAGGACGGATCTGGCGTTGACGTACGAGTGCTCCTCCTGTCGTATCCGAGAGATGGCGTCGTGCAGCCTGGACCGACAGAAGTTGGAGTAGCGGTAGAGGGTCCCGTGATCGAGATCTCCACTTTGGGCCGGTGCCATCGGAGGTGGAACAAGGTCTTCTCCGTGGAGAGTGAGGAGGGTGAGCAGGTTCTGAAGAACTTCGCTTCGTTTGGATTGAGAGGCTCAGCGGTGCAAAAACTGTGCGGTGGCATCGTCTCCGTGTCTCGCACGAGACCAGAAGACGCAGCCTCGGCTTGTCGCCCGCACTACCGTCCAGTGGTGGGGGGAACGTTCGACCATCTACACATCGGGCATAAGTTGCTGCTCACGATGACCATATTCATGTCCGACCCTGCGTCGGGCGAGCAGGAGCGCTCTGTGATCGTGGGGATCACAGCCGAAGATCTGCTCAAAAACAAGAAATACGCAGAGTTCCTTCAGGACTGGCACGAGCGCTACGCTGCAACGCACGCGTTCCTTCACGCGCTGACGTCGTTTGATCCCGAGAACGACCATCCGGAGGAGATCTCTGAGGTCAAGAACCCGGGGCCGAACGGGCACGTGGTCACAGCGAGATACGGCTCTGGGCTGAAGATCAAGTACACCGAGATTTGGGACCCGTACGGACCCACGATCACGGAGGAGAACGTAGACTGCCTGGTCATCTCAGCGGAGACACGATCTGGAGGCAAGGCGGTCAACGACAAGCGCAAGGAGCAAGGCTGGCGCGAGCTGGACGTCTTCGAGGTGGATGTGCTGGACACCGAAGAGCCCGACGACAGGCCCAATGAAAAAGCCGCACACGCGGATGCCATGCACCAAGCGTTCCAGAACAAGCTTAGCAGCACCGAGATACGCAAAAAGCAAGCGCTGTCCGCCAAAGGCCGAAGCAAAGTGTGAGCAAAATTGCTCGTCATGAGATCCTCGTCCGAGAAGGAGGACCGTGGGCGGGTCGGCGCGCTCTGGAGATGGCGTTTTTGTTGGCTGTGGAGCGATAGGCTGAGCGATTGTGCCTCGTCTGCATATGCTGGCTGCTGAGACTCTCGGCTTTACCGCACGACATGAAAGGCACGGGATGGGATGAAAATCACACCCCCCCCCCCCCTTTAGAGGCTTTCGTTTTCAGGCCCACAATGCAGGAGACACAGTTCTATCACACACGAAGCATGTTGCAGATCGAATCCTTCGGAGCCAAAGTGTGTGTTTGCTCGCGTTTGATCACGTCAAGCCAAAATGAACCACCAGATGGGCCAAGCAGGAAGCTCGGGCCGCACAGCCACAGATGGCAGCCAGAAGCCTCTCGCCCGGGTCGTCCGCTGCCCACAGGCTCGCCACACGTTGTTGACTGTGAAGACGCAAAGGTCACGGACTTGGCTTGCGTTTCGAGACGCAGCGCATTCACAGGCTGTCGAGTGTCTATGTATGTATGTATGTATGTATGTATGTGTGTGTGTGTGTGTGTGGAAGAGAGACCGGCGCTTGTGGGCTATCGATAAGCGCAAGCGAACGTCCTTTGCGACATGTCATGCGCGAAGGATCAGTCGGCGATCGAATTTTGATCTACTCAGCCAGCAGATTTCTACTTGTGTGCCCGAAAATATATGTAGACACGTCGTTTAGCATTCAGAATCCGCCATAGTCAAGACCCACGTGATGCGGAGCCAGCTCATCGTTATGCTGTGGGCAGCAGGTAGCACAAGCGCTTGACAGCTTCTTTTCCGCAGCGTCCGGCCTGTTCTCAGAATGCGACCTTATATGCTGGTGATCCGCGTTCTACGTCGCATAGCGAGCAGCGCGCCGTCTGTCGTCGTCCTGGCGGCGTCTGGACACCGAAAGGTCGACGACGGGGACGTGCATGAGGGCAAAGCCTACCCGTTGTCCGTCCAGTTCAGGCGCCGTATTCTTCGTCGTACATCTCCCCTTGCACGCCTTCACGGGTCTCGCGACTGCTGGACGCTGCAGAGCCAACACGGCCCAGCGGCCTCGTGCCTCTCCTGGCGGCCGTGGCATGCCCGCAAGGCCAGCTTGCTCTTTGGTTCGCAAGAGTGGGCGGGCACAGGAACAACGGGCAGACGTTCGAAGCTGCCGAGCAAAAACGGCAAGCCGGATCGACCCGTGCCCGTCTTTAGAGCATCTGACTAGCACGGCAAGGTTTCTTCGGCTGTCTTGCGTCCAGGCAGGTCGTATTGCTGAGAAGAGGGCCTGGCAGAGGCGCGCTCCGAGGCCTCACGGACGGCAGAAAGTAGCAAGCTGCTTATGCAGCCCCCTCCTTTCTTGCCGTCCCGCAATCGTCCGCATCGAGAAGCGCCGTTGGCGGAGGCGAGCGTCTGGTCCCCTGGCCCGGGTGGATATGGGCTTGGGTCCGCCTTGGACAGCGAGGCCTTGTAAGCGTCGGTTCGACTCCAGCTGGCGTGCCAGCGGCCGGGTCGAGGAGTCGCTCTCCAGCGCGGTCGACCGACTGGTGCCACGCCCGCGCTGCGATGGTGGACCAGCCGGGGGGCCACAAAAGCGCGCAAACTCGTCTGCACGACGACGCCGTTCAGCCCTCTGAGAGCCACGGCCAGGCTGCCGGCAAGGATACAACATCCAGACGGTTTCCTACGGGTCGGCTCTTCTGCAACGTGCCGCTCTCGACATCCTAGCCTGCATGCTTAGGCCTGGAGCCCGCAGGACAGTTCAGTAACGTGACCGCTGCCCAGCCCAATCAGCGGCCCGGGGCGCGTACATTGCGCTTGCTTCTGCGTCCGTAATCGACCCAGTACGCTCTATGCTCATTGCACGATAGCGCTCGCCTGTCCGGCATGCTGGCTGTGGTCATGGTGCATGCGGTTCGAATTTTTCATCCTCTTGCGTTGCTCTCGTTGCACCCACCTCTCCCCACATCTCTCGAATGTCAGTCATAACCGCAACTAGTCCCAATCCACACGACTGACTTGCCGCGACGTCACACCATCAGAACATGGCTCGAAAATCGTTCTCGTCCACCACGAGTACCGCAAACGGCGCCACATCCGTGCCCCGACGGAGTGCTGCGGCTGTCAAAGATGTCGGAGGCTCATTATCAACTCCCGCCGCGGACGACCGCGCCGCCGTACCTCACATCCTGAGGCTCGCCAACGAGCAGCTGCTCACCATCCTGGACTTCCTCGAGGACGACCCGAACAAGAGCATCAGCTTCGAGCGTCGGGCTTATCTTTCCCAGGAGAGTTTCAGGCCGCCCCCGCCGCCTTCGGCCACGAGGGCGCAGGATCTGGGCAACTGGAGGCGGACCTGCAAGCGCTTCTCCATGATCGGAGCGCAACATCAGTTCGCCCGGGTCACCACCAGGTTCTCGATCAAGGACTTTGAGCGCCTGGAGAAGATTGCGAGCAGCCCGCATCTCGCGTCCGAAGTACGAAAATTCAGCTACATGGTTCCGTACTTCTTCGTCGACGGCAAGTGGATCGCAACACCCACGAACCCCCCTGCCCGCGCCCGCCTCCGCTGCTTTCATGTGCAGATTCTAATGCCGTACAGGTAGAGACCGGGTGCAAGACGTCCTCCCAAGCCTGACCGACAGCCTTGGGAAGCTCGACGTGCGAATCTATGAGGACAAGCTGCGGCAGCAGCAGACCATTCTACGAACCCGCAAGGACCGAGACACCCTGTTCAAGGCGCTGTCGGCCTTCACAAAGCTACAACATGTCCAGATACTCCCAGTGCAGGACTCCCAGGACCGTGAGCTTCTCACATGGCTCCGGCAGAACCGCCATTTCTCGCAGTATCTCGAGCTTGACTGGCGACCGGCGTGTTCGCACAGCACACGCACCATAGGCGAAGCTTTGCTCGAGTCACGGTCACCGTGCACACGATTTTCCTCACCCCATCTGGAGCCCCAGAGCGCCATATCGTTGGTTCAGCCAGGAATATTCGCCCTGCTCGTCTCCAAACTCATATCCATCGAGCTGCACTTCGACGACGGAACGCAAGATCTCGACACGAGAATGCGCGAGCTTGCGCCTATGCTACGGGCCGTCTTTGAGCAATCTGCCCCGAATCTGCAGGCCGTTCACGTTGGCTTTCCCTCCCATCGTCCGATCTCGCTGCGCCTCGACGACATCTTTCACGGCGTCTCGTGGGAGAAACTGCTGTGCTTCGGCGTCCAGGGATGGAAACTACACGCAGACGAAATCATTGCAATGACGACACGTCATAGAAAGACGCTCAAAGGCTTACGTCTCAGAGACGTCCTGCTTAAGGAGGGCAGCCGGTGGAAAGACGTGTTGCCGCACCTCAAGAACAACATGATCAGACTGGAGTGGTGCAGCCTGCGCCGAGTTGGATACGCCACGCATTTCGACGAGCTGTGGGCCGCACAGGGGGCAGAGATACCCGATCTGCCCTTGGGCGGAACAAGCGACAGCAGCGACGAGAGCAGCGACGGTGACAGCGATGGGATGCAGACCGATCATCAGTCCGACGATGGCGATACGGACATGGTGGACTCAAACTCAGCAAATGCTCATGCAAACCATATAAACGGAAATGCCTCGCATTCTGCATCGTCTATTGCGGGATGGTCCCAATCGAACGGCTACGACTCGGATCAGGACAGCACAACCGCGTCAACGCACTCAGACCACACAGATGACGAACACGGCATGGCGGGCAATCAGATGGGCTTTCCTTCGCAGGTCGCTCCGAACCACGACCGCCATGCCACCAAGCCAGAGACTCCCTCGGCGATTTTGTGGTGCAATTGCAGCAACCAGTCCATACAGCTCGATCTCGAAAACGCAGGGCCATACAGCGACAATGGTGTAGACGTGTCGAATCGGACCCGGAAGGTGTGGGAGAAGTGGATCATTGGCAGATGCCCAGTGCATGATCCTTCGCCCTCATAGTTTACGTTTTGGGGCTGCACGAAACCTTTTCCTTCTCCCTCTGCAAAGGCATGCACGCAAGTGCGGATTGTGTGCAGACTTTTGTCTTGTTTTGCCGCTTCTTGACACGAGGCGCAGACGGAAAGCCTTCCACACGCCAGATCGAAAGAGCTGTCTGCATGCTTCCGAGTCGTGCCTTAACCGCGCCGTAAACGAGGATCATTCTTCTTTGGCGAGCGACTCCAGCGATAACCCAACACACCCAAAAAAACTCGGCTTTCTCAATCAAGCACTTACTCGATTTTTCTACAAGAATGTTCGGCATGCACTAGCAACGCGCATATTTTAGCTTCTTCCCCTTGCGAGCATGTTCCCGGCGCACCTCTTACGAATAGGATCTCACCACGTATTTTCTTCCATGCATATCTGACGGGCGGCACGTTTACCCTTTAGCGACGTACAGGACGATGGGCGGCACAAATTGCATTTTTTTTCCCTGCCAACCTCTGGCAACAAACGATTTCGCGGGAACCTTCACTTTGGGAATTTTTTTTGCCGGGAGGAAAGAGGGGAGGGAGGCAAGAGTCTTTGTGTTTTTGTTCACATGGGCGGTTCGGTCCACACACACGAAAACGAAAGGATGATTTGACTGATGCAGCTAGTCTACCAAATGCATGTCCGAGTTTTATTCTTTTCGTCTTCCCGTAGCCTCGCCCCCGAGGACGGGTGATTCTTGTCTCTTGTCCTTCTTATTTTTATTCCCTTTGGTCTTCCCTTGCATGCTCGGCCGCCCATTTGCAAGGCCCGCTCATCCGCGATACGCGAGGATGGCGTAATCTGCAGTGGTCTCATGCCCACAATCTCTGCGCCCAAAAAAAAAAAAAAATAAAGACATACCAACAGAGAGTGAGAGAGGACCACACACGAAGCGATTTTGGAGCCGGCCTTCGCATAAGTGAGTAATTTGCGTCTAGCCACGAAAAAGAAAAAGAAAAGAAAAAGATGACTCCACGTGGGAATCTTGAACCGTCCTCCCCCGTCGCAAGCCTTGGCTGGCCCCAGGACGCCACGCGGGTCGCGTTCGCCGCGGAGGCGATGTCGACGGCATCGATCAACGACAACGTCAACAGCAACAGCGACCACAACGGCGGGGCAGACTGCAACATCCCTATTCTCATCTGCAAACACGCGACTTTTTAATTTTTTTTTTTGTTGGATCCGCAACCGGCGTCGTAAGGACGCGGTCTATCTCTCTCTCTCTCTCTCTCTTACCACCTCGTCTGTACCACTCTCCAGTTCGTGGCTTCCCCCCCCCCCCCCCCCTCCTTTCTTTCTCACAGCAGCGTTGGCGTCCCACGGACGGGCGAACCGTTGGTCCTCTCCCACCCTCCTCTCGGCCCGCCCCCCGTCTCTCGCTCCTACAAATGGCCCAATCGGAAATATTTCTCGAATCGTGCGCAAACTTTCCAAGTTAAGAAATAAAAATATTGAAGAGGAAAAAAAAAAAAAAAAAGGCAGCCCGGCCGACGTTCCTCGGGGAGGCACAAAGGCCGTCGCGGTGGCAGCAGTAGCAACAGTGGCAACACAGGTGGTAGCAGGAGTGCTTTGGCGTCCGCTGGGGACAGACGGCCGCTACTTTTACGGCGTGAAAGAAAGAGATGGATGGGGACGAAGCGATGCGTGCAAGGGGGGGGGGGGGGGGGGGGGGGGGGGGGGGGGGGGGGGGGGGGGGGAGTGTGGGGAGGGGGATGGCGGAGGGAAAGGCGTGTTCAAACGCCGGTGCAGATTGTCTGTATCCGCTTGGACATTCTAGAAGTGCGTCAGGCCCGTGTACGAACTGCCGTACGGCTCCCAGAAGCTGAAGCATTTGAAATGCAAGAGGCAGCAAGAGGAAAAGCAGAGAGATTTAAAAAAGAAGTGTCTGCGTGAAAGAAGGGCTAATCAGCCTTAGCAACAGCGTAAATTTTTCCGTTTCTGGGATACATGTCTGTCACATATGCAAGCTAAATCAGGCCGGAAATAATTTTACATACTCTATGCACCCTCGAAAAAAGTTTGATTTTGGTCCGAGGACGGCATTTGCTTCATGCCTTTCGCTGGGAAAACGCCGATCCTGGATATGCTTTTTTTTTTCTTTTTTGAAAAGGCAGACCTGAGGAAGACTATGCTTGGCAACATATATGCCTTTGATCATGCCCCACGCAAATCCTTCCACGACATGGAAAACCCTCCATAGCTATGGTCAGGCTCTCTCCAGTCACATTACTCGTATCTCGGCCCATCATCCTCCCACGCTGCAGGCGTCTCCGCTGCAAACGCCCCTGGTGTCTCAGGGTATCCAGCACCAGGCGTTGGCGCAGCAACCGCTCCTGGCGTCCTGAAATCACCATACGGCCGTGGTGTTGGGCCGTCCATCGCACCGGGCGTAGGTGCAGCGTAAGCTCCTGGCGTTGGCGCTGAATTGTACGGAGTGGGACCTGCACCTGGCGTGGGGGCACTGTTGTAGCTGGTTGTGCTGGAGTTGCCCGTGTACGCTGGAGTACGGCCCCCGGAAGCGCCCCAGACACCAAGTGGTGTCTTGGAGCCAGAAGCATAGTCGTTTCCAGAGTAGCCAGCATTTCCAGAATAGGGCGTTCTAGAGGAGGTACTCCATGCCTGTTCATTTTTATGTTAGTCCAAGGCCATAAGCAGACAACCTGGAACGGTTGAAGACGGGACAGTACGTACGCTGCCACCGTAAGCAGTTCTGCTCCCATCAGCGCCTCCATAACTTGTCCTGCTTCCGTCGTTACCACCATATACTGTCCTGGACCCATCGCCGCCGTAGCTCGTGCGTCCACCATCACCAACTCTCCAACTGTCACCCCCAGAATTATCCACAGGACCTCTACCCCACGCCGGTGTTCTCCCTCCGCTCAACCCAGCAGCCGCTGGCGTGCGTCCTCCAGCACCCCAAGTATCGCCACCAGCAGCAGCCGGAGTACGTCCTGTGGCCATACCACCAGGAACGCGACTCGCCATAGGTGTTCGTCCAAAGCCGCCGGGTGCAGGACCACCGGGTGGAGGTCTGGGGCCACCACGTCCAAGACTGATTGATTGGCCTGTGATGGGGTCCTTGATACGGAGGATGTCTTTCTCGAACGTCAAATCCTTCTTCTTGGAGTGAATCTCCACACGTGCTTTCGTGTCCGTAGTATCTTTGACTATGCCCAGAAGCCCCTTGTACGGGCCCTTGGCAATTGTAACAGTCTTGCCAATCAGTCGATCGCGTCCCACCGTCTTGGGAGGCGGCATCGAGGGAGGCGCTCCGCCGTTAGGACCATTTCTTTGAAGCGCGGGATTCATCTTCGTCAAGTCAGGTCCAACATTGTTGATCTTGCCTCCCTTTGCCGCGACCGTCTGTACATTCTGCGACGTCGTGACGAACATTCCCGCATTTTCAACCTGGGAGCGATTGAGGATGAACAAAAAGTTGCGGTGCACGTACAAGACGTGTCCTTGTCGCTGAGCGCCCATCCACTCTTTGACAGTGTCGTCGACGTGGATCTCGGAGCCCTCGCGGTCGGTCGCTACGGCATTTTTCCGTCGCTCAAGCTTGTTCGATATGTTGCTGGGAAGCAATGTTCGCACCTGTCCATTCTGATCGAGGACGCGCAGAGACTCTTTGTCCACTTTCACTACACAACCGACGGTAGTGGCATCCAGCTGAACTAGGTCATGCAAATTGTACCTGCTGCCAATCGGTGTTGATCCGGCCTCGCCTGTGAGCCGCAAGTCCCTGCTAAAGACGTGCACCTCATCTTGCGTTGCGTCTGTGACGATCGTGACGCGGTCATCTTTGATGCGTACCACCATACCAACTTCGTCCTTGTATTTGCTCGCGCCGCCAGTAACTTTGACGTGATCACCCTCCCTAAACTTCTTTCTTAGATCCTTCATAGGTGCATCAATCTTCTGTCCTTTCATCGAGCCCTGATCGACTTCGAGTGTGACGATATCACCTCTTACCGCAACAACCTTGCCTGATACCCCTTGTTGCTCGCCTTGGTAGATCTCAACCTTGTCACCGGCGAGGTAGTCTCCCGTGACTGTCTTGAGCGTCTGCGCAATGGCCGTCAGGTCAAGGTTTGCATTGCCGCTTTCGTCTTCCTCTGCAAATTTGGCTACCTCTTCTAGAGTGGGATTCACGATATCCAGCTCGACGTCCTTGAACTTGAAAGCCTTGATCAGGAAACCCTTCTCGTACGTCTGATTCCTGAATGAAAACGTGCGTCCGGCAGAAAAGCCGCCTACGGTTGAGAGATAGCGGCCGTTGCCGACTGCACGAGCTTTGTGCTCGTTGAAAAGGCGAGCGGGAGGTCGGACAGCATTTCTCTTCCGCTTGCCAAATGCACCCACTCCATCGTCCTCGGTGTAGTCCAGGCGCGGCACAAGCTGCAGCTCCATCGTGCCAGCATTATCCTCTACGGAGTAGACTTTGGCGAGATCGCCCGCATATAACGGGTCGCGCTTAACTCGCACCCACATGCCAACGTCAACATCCTTTGGCGCGACTACGCGCAGTAGATCTGGGCGCTCGGAAATATTGAGAAGCGTGATCGAATTGCGGGCGTAGCAGTTCTGAATGTCTTCCGTGGCATGCAGAACATCCATCTGAGTACGAGCTTCGACGTAGACATAGCCGCTCATGGCGGTGTCTGGCCGAGAAAAGGCGCAAAGAATCCGTAGCGGATCACGCGAATCCTTGCGTTCAGCGTATCGCTTCATGATCGAGTTCACGACTTCGATCTCTTTGCCGATCTTGACTTTGATGGCGTAGATGGGAGGGTCATGCACGCTGGGCAGCAGCAAGTGCTGCGGCGTGACTGCCACGTCGCTACCACTACCCCCCGTGTATTTGTTGCGTCCATATCGCTCAGCGTAGATTCTCGCCTGCTCTTCGGCGTCTTTTGCCTGCTCCCGCTCGCGTAGCTGGTCAAGCTCTCGGTGTCTACGATCGTCGTGCTCGGTGCCTGGAGGAAGATCCAATGCATCGTCAGGGTGAAGCTCGTTAACGATCTCCTCATCGTCCTCCTCAAGCTCCTCGTCCTCCTCTTCGTCGACTTCGGCTTCTACATCTATGAATTGGTTTCGCTTTCTGCGCTTCAATCGCTTTCGAGGCCTGTCTTCTTCTTCTTCTTCTTCTTCTTCTTCCTCCTCCTCATCCTCTTCGTCATCCTCATCCTCGTCCTCGTCATCATTATTCTCCACGTCCTCGCCTAGTCCTTCCGCATCGTCCTCCTCATCCTCTTCATCGTCTTCTAGTCCGAAACGCGCTTTCGGCTTGCGACTACCTCCACTCTCTTCGTCCCGTTTGCGCCGCGGAGAACCGACATCACTGTCTCGCTTGCCATTCACCCCAGCCTCCGAGTTGTCGTCATCCTCGATATCTGAGCCCTGTTCTTGAACGGGGTTGAAGTCATTGTCGTCTTCTGACTCCGAACCGAAGTCCTGATTTAGGAAGTTGGACATTGTGAGACGTGTGTTGGAAAGGAGGACAGTGGCAGTGTTGCTCGCCCTGAGGGAAGGGCGGCGAATGAAACAATTTGTAGGGCGCTCAAAGGACTAGAACATTGAAAGAGACGTAATTATAGAGGAAGATTTGATGTTCGAGAGCTATGGAAGGTGTACGAGCAGCAAATGCTTTATGGCTTATTGAGTCTCGCTCCAAAAAGATGCATGACCCGCCGCAAACAGCCGCATTGGTACATCTCGATTTCGGCCTTAGGCATCAACTTCTTCAAGCCATTAGAAAGGCGCTGCTTTGAACGTGCTCAACAAGCTTGGAAACCGTTTTGAAATTTCTCTCTTCTATAGGTTGGGTATTTTGCGAGCATATTACCTTCTCTATGTCTAAGTCCTTCGTCCACCCATCCGTTCAAATCGCAATCCCAAATTAAATATGCTCTCCTTAACTGAACTCACTCCTCCACCCAGTCCCTTCCACTTCCACAGCCACCATCCAACCCAGCCAGCTATTCCCCCCAGTGCCACCACCAAACTTGTGCCTAGGATTCTAGCCTGGCGCTGCGTCCTCTTCTCAATATCAGAATACCGCATGTTGCCAAAACTGACTCTCGAATATTGCGTTGCCCAGCCCAGGGAAGGAGCATACGCGTATAATCGCTCTTCAACAAATTTACGCAAAAGATAGACTGGCGATCGCACGTCTGAGCGCATTTCTTTGTAGTTTCGGAGCGCGAGATCAGAGATCGCAAGGGCATCAGGCGTGCGTGTTTCTGTGTACGCGGCAAGTGCTTTTGCGCGCAGCGCATCTCGTTCGGCCTTTGTAAGGAGCGCAGTGGACGATGTTGGAAGAAGATGCTCATCTAGTTTGTCGTAGAGGACGCGCACAGACTCAAGACCGGCGTTCATGCCTTGGCCGTAGAAAGGGACCATGGCGTGTGCGGCATCTCCCAGGATAACGACCGCAGAATCGAAGTGGTAGGGTGTACACTTGATGGAAATAAGCGGCAAGTGTGGATTCTCTTTGTACTGCCTCCGTATTTCGGATTCCGAGATGAGTGTGCCGACTACGCCCGGAAAATGCTCCTTGAAGAAGGGAACGATTGCGTCTGGGTTTGAGTTTAGTCGCTCAAAGTTGGTCGCAGGCATGAAAAGGGTCGACGTAAAGCTCTTATCAAGACTGGGAATGGCAATGAACATGAATCCACCGGCGGGCCATATGTGCAGGTGGTTGGGGGAGATCCTGAATTCATCACCTGATTCAGTCTTCTTCGGTGTGATGTGGAACTCGCACCACAGCGTGTCAATGTACTCCTGTGTGTAGTTCATCCTCGTGAACTTCATCAAATGATAGCGTACGGCTGAGTGGGCACCATCGGCACCAATCATGAAATCGAAAGCAATTTCAACCTCTTCGGCACGTGAATACCGTGGAGCACCAGGCTGTCGTTTTTCAAACCAGGCTTTCTTATTTGCGAAGTCCGCGCCAACGAGCTTGTGGTTGTAAAAGAACTTCACATTGGGCATGTTGTCCAGCTCGTCTAGAAGACGCTTGTTGAGTCCTGCGCGATCGACAGCTCGGATAAACTATGATCAATTAGCAGACGTCAGACAACCACTGATGTAGCGTACTCTGCCATGGATATCATATGCTTGAGATTCTTCAAACAAAGAACCGTTTTTGATGCCATGAATCATACGACCATGCATAGGAATGGTGTCAGCGAGCACAGATTCCACGAGGCCTTTGCACTTGGCATTTCTCATCGAGTTGATCCCGCGCTCGGAGAGCGCGAGATTGATTGACCTTGTGAAGTTTAACGGAACAGTTGATGGATCCCGAAGATCTGAGAAACACATTTAGCCTTGATTTCGATGCCTTGAGACATATCCTATGAACCGGCGGCGCAGCAGCATACATACCGCCTCTCAGCTCATACACTTCAACCTCATCGCCTCGCCCTGCGGCGTACAAAGCCGCGAGAGCACCAACAGGCCCGGCACCGACAATAACGGTCTTTTGCCGACCTGGAGCCGCCATGTTGGCTGGCACGGATGGAATTGACGTGACGATGATTCATCTCGCTAGAAAAGTTTCGGGGGTTTGATCGTAAGATAACGTGACGGGCGAGGTTCGGGTGACTTGCGCCGGTGCGGAGGACGGGGGAAGGACAAGAGGCCTGGACACAACAGACCCTTTGATCGGCGCAGGAAGTTAGTCAACCTTCGTACAAACTTTTCTTTGTGCTGTTCGCAACGATAACAGGTGCTAACCCAACTCCTGATTCTGTGCACGCATGGTTTGGTCGAAAATTCTTCCTGCATATTTAACGTGTGTGCACTCAAGTCTGCGCTTGTGATACCGCCCCACAACGACCATTCCGTGCCCAAAAGTGGCGCGTTCGCTCGCCGACTGATCACGGACAGGGTTCTCCAAACACGATTTTCCGACGGCTCTGGTGAGTATACGAATGCCTCGTAGTCTGTAAGGGGGTGAATGTTCGATCGGTTTGCACTGGTATGCAGAGATCCGTCTCTAACTGTCCGCACAGAGCTGATAAATCACGCTCTACTCGTCAAGAACACAAAGAGTCGAACATGGGCGACGACAGCGTCCCTGCGCAACGCATCTGTCTCGGTGCCGACTGCAAGAACGAAGCGACAACACTGCAGTGTCCTACGTGCCAGAAGCAAGGCAAGGACAGCTTCTTCTGCTCTCAGGACTGCTTCAAGAAGAACTGGAGCGAGCACAAGAAAGAGCACAAGACACAAAGTAACAACCCATTGCGCTCCTTCATTGCCCCGAAAGTCGTATCTGAACCTGACGCAGCTGGTCATTACAACCCATTCCCGACGTTCGCGTACACGGGGCCCCTCAGGCCTGTGTACCCGCTCTCTCCGCGACGCCATGTTCCTGCGAAGATCAGGCATCCGGACTATGCGAGGGATGGAATCCCGCGATCTGAGCAGAATCTGATTGGGAGAAGGAACATCGCCATTCTGAACGAGAAGGAGCAGGAGGCCATGCGCAAAGTGTGCAGGCTCGCCCGAGAGGTGCTTGACATTGCTGCGGCCGCGGCGAAGCCCGGCGTTACGACGGACTACATTGACGAGATTGTGCACAAGGCTTGCATTGAACGTGACGTGAGTTTGATCTGGAATTGCACTGATGACGATTCGCGCCGTGCTAACCGTCGTAGTCGTATCCTTCGCCCTTGAACTACTGCCACTTCCCCAAATCTGTTTGCACTTCGGTCAATGAAGTCATCTGCCATGGCATTCCTGACCAGTACGTCCTCCAGGACGGCGACATTCTCAACATCGATGTGACTCTGTACCACGGCGGTTTTCACGGCGACCTCAACGAGACGTACTACATCGGCGACAAGGCACTCGCGGACCCAGACAGCGTGCGCGTGGTCGAATGCTCGCGTCAGTGCCTCGACGAAGCCATCAAACTTGTCAAGCCGGGCATGCTGTTCCGCGAGCCGGGCAACGTGATCGAGAAGCACGCGAAGACGCTTGACTGCAGCGTCATCAAGACGTATTGCGGGCATGGCATCAACCAGCTGTTCCACTGTGCCCCGAACATCCCGCACTATGCAAAGAACAAGGCGGTAGGTACGGCGAAGGCGGGCATGTGCTTCACGATTGAGCCCATGATTGCGCTAGGCACGTGGAAAGACAAGACATGGCCGGATGACTGGACGAGTGTCACGCAGGATGGCAAGAGGACGGCGCAATTCGGTGAGTGTACCACACTGACGCATCTGTCTGTAATCCCTCTGGTGGCTAATGTGTTGGACCAGAGCATACACTGCTCGTCACGGAGGACGGAGTGGAGGTTCTGACAGCGAGAAAGGCGGATTCGCCTGGCGGGCCCGTCCCGATTCCAAAGGCGGAAGGGGCTGCCAAGTCATAGGCGATGGGACGGAGGAAGCAGCAGCCAGGCTCGTGGCTGCCTGACCAGCTCTTTGGCTCGGTTCCGTGTCCGGGGCAGCTTTTTCGGAAGGCGCAGCGCGATGCTTCACGCGACGTTTGCGAGACGGGCAGGGGCTCGCTTGCAGACTCGCCGGTCGCTCCTCCCAGCGATGCGCCTGGGTGCCTGGAGGAATGGGGCTGGGAGACGAACTTGATGCCTGGGATGAGCAGTTGGCAGGCTTCTGCGGTTGATCGAGGGACAGGAGAGATGGCGGAACGGGCATGGCAGGTCCTGAACTTGCCGTCGCCGCGGGAGGGCGAGAGCGGAAAGGTCTGTGCAAGCTGGGACCGGCTGGAGGCATGTCGAGAAACCCGGCGGCAGACTCAGAGACGACGGGGCGTAGGTGCTAGCTCAGCGCGTGCTGGACGTGTTCATCAGGTAGAATGAGTAACAGTAAGAAGCTGCCGGAGCAGCGCTCGTCCCCAGTGTTGGGGAGTGTCCCGACCGGCGGCGTTTGACCCAGTTCAATCTTTCTCGCGAGGCCACCTATGAGTGCGTCTGGCGGCCCGTTGCTCGCATCGTAGGCGGCCGTCGGATGAACCACTGGACCAGCCGTGCCTTGGCCTCGACTGATCGGCAGCGCAGACATGACGTTTTCCTGCGTGGCCTGAGCACGTGTCGAGCTCACGGCGGAGAACAGCAAAGGCGGCACCCGTTTGCAGAGACAAAGCGGTGAGCACGAGGACGGCAGAGGAGGCCATCGCAGCCTGCCACTTCCGCTTGCCGGTGCAGGGCCATCTGTCGCCGGACAGTCCTGTGTTCGGGGCGAGCGTTCTGGCGGATGCTCGGTCGCGATCTGCGGCGAACCGATGCGAACGCGGAAAAAAAGGTCTTCAGTTCATCGTGTCTGCCGCCAGCGACCTCACGTCCGCTGCCGTGCTCCGTAGCGAGCCAGTGCCCGGCCGGACCAGCCAACGCCAGCTCCGAGCGACGCCTCGCTCGTCCGTTCGCGCCGCCCCAGGCCAGGTCGAGCACCAGCACCCAGCACCGGCTGCAAAAACCAGCAAAACCCAGCAGACCAGCGATTGGCCAGCCCTCGACTCCAGCCCGGTTCTGCTGCTGCTCGACCTTTTGCTCTTCCACGCAAGCAGCGCTCCTGCTCTTTTCTGCCCGTCACCACGCTCTCGCACCCATCCACTCACCCACGCACGCCCGCACGCTCACGCCGCCCAGAGAAGAATCGAAAACTCGTCGCTTGCCCGGCGTCGCACTCGTCCTTCTCCCCCTCCCCCTGCCCGTCCTCCGTGCAACCGTCCAACAAAGAGCGTCGCCCGTCTTTGCTCGACCCGCCTCCGGCCTCGTCCTTCAAAACCCCCCTCTGTTTTCACGTCCTTTTGCTGCGTCGACCCGCGCGCAACATCACATCCGCGCCCGCTCTCCATACGCGCCAGGATGTCCGGCGAAGCTTGGCTGTACCTGCTGGCGGTGCTCATAAACGCCGTCAACCTGTTCCTGCAGGTCTTCTTCACCATCATGTACAGCGACTTGGAATGGTACGTCGTGTGTCCCACGTTGTCTACTTGTGTGCCTTGAGCTGGGCTGCGTCCCGCTGGTCCCGCTTTGCGCGCTCCGCGGCCGGTGCTTGCGTGGCCGCGAGCACGGTAGCCGTGTTGGCAGCTCTCTATCTTTGCGCTTGGTGTTGCTCCGGCTCAACCACGAGGATGCAACACCAACGCCGTCTTCCCCGTTTTATTCCCCCGTTGTTCTCCCACGTCACATCGCAGACGAATCGGAACCTTTCGCCTCTGCGACGTGCTGGTGTTGTACTGACGGGCCATCGATAGTGACTACATCAACCCGATCGACCTCTGCAACCGCCTCAACACCTACATCATCCCCGAAGCCGCCGTTCACGCCTTCTTGACCTTTTTGTTCCTGATCAATGGATACTGGATGGCCCTGCTCCTGAACCTGCCATTGTTGGGATACAATGCGAAGAAGTACGTCGCACCCACTCGCCGTTTAAGCAACCCAAGCTGGGCGCGATGACGTGTGAACTGGAGCTAACAGGCGAGCAGAATCATGGAAAACCAGCACTTGCTCGACGCCACGGAGATCTTCAGGAAGCTGAACGTGCACAAGAAGGTGAGATACAGGCTCTTAGGCCGCTGCATGGAGACGGCAGGCGCCAGAGACAAAGGAAGCTAACCGTTGGGCTGTAGGAGTCATTCATCAAGCTGGGCTTCCATCTCGTCATGTTCTTCTTCTACCTCTACAGGTTCGTTCTAATCCGTTCCGCAGCGTCTCATTTGTTGGAGTGCTGACCATAACAGCATGATCGTTGCCCTCATTCGCGACGAGTCGCACTAAGCGACTTGGCTCCTTTCTACGACTACCACGCAGGACATAGTCCCGCATCCCATCGCCGTAAATCTGTCGACGGAGACAGAGAGAGGCGACCGAAGGTGAATGCGGTTGCGGCCGTGTCCGAGTCCCCATTGCGAAGCTAGAGAACACACGTGAATATTCAACCCGGACGGCGAGTGCGCGGCAGTCGCATGAGAATTGAGAACAGTAGTAGGTCTAAGGTGGAGGAGCAGGGAAGAGCAGAAATGAGCAGTTTGATATGTAGCAGTACGACACTTCGACGACATAGATGACGAACAACCCCCCACCCCCAATACACGCTATCCACGAGGTCTCTGTAACTCACGTATTGTGTTTGCATGTAGCATGTACGCGATCTGACGGGCGGCATGACGAGGAAGAGGGGGGTTGGGGTTTAGATGATCATCTGTGACTTCCCCAGCAGACGGACGACAACGTGAGCGTATTACTCACGGTGTATTCTGGAGTGGGGCACGCTTGGGTTCTATATAGAGACACGAAGTTCTTTGCTGTTGTCCTTCTTTCTACGCAAGTAGCCTGGGGCCCTTGTCCTCGTCGTTCATTTTCCCCGTGAAGAAATTTCAACAGCTTGTTTGAGTAACGTGGTCGGTCGAGCGTGTTTCCAGCCATGCGGCACACGCGCGAGCGGATTGTGTTTCGTTTCGCTGCGTCCGAACTGATGGGTCTGATCTCATGGCATGAGAGCTCGAAGCTCGATCAATTGGTCGTTACGCAGTGACAAAGCCGAGACGAGGCTCGGTGAAACACATGTTGACAGCTTGATAGCTGGACACAGCGCCTGAGCGCAGCCGAGAGGATGGCCAGCTCCCGCAAAAGCTTGTGTATAGGCTTGCTCTCAACTGCGATTGACATCCAGCTGACGCCGACTCCGTGCTGCTAGACTTGAACTCTCGTACCGTCGTGGCTGTCGCAGCCAAACGCTGAGGACCAAACCTCAGGCGCAAAGAGAGTGATGACGCAGGCGCCAAGGCATTCAAGCGTCTCATGGGCAGCGCGGGCCCTGAGTGGCCAGTTTCAGCGTCGGTCGCACCCAAGCGCAAGTTGGCCGGTGCAGTCCCTTCGCCTTCGGACTTATATCACTCACACATTGCGCCTTCTGCTGTCCTCGACTCCAAACGACTTTTCTGTAATCTCAACCGGACCCATCGTCCATCTACTTGCGCACCAGCCGTCCAAAACACTTACAAACGCTTGTCTGTTCTGTCCTTCTGCGTGACGGGAACGAGCACACGTGCTTCGAACGCTGCAGAAACACTTTCGGCTTTCCTGAATCCCGCCTCCGGCCAAAAGAAAAACCTTTCCTGCGCTTTGCGTGAAGAAAAAAGAAGTTCAAAAAAAAAGAGAAAAAGTGTAAAAGTGAAAGCAAACAATGGCTGAGGTACAAGTGCCGCTCGACACGATCCCAATCTCGCCGCCGGATTCTCACCCCAACTACGGCAACGGCGACGAGTCCCCGGCTCCCGCGAGCAAGCCCGTCACCGTCTTCGACGACCCGGAAAACTTTAACGTCAAGCACCCGCTCATGCACAAGTGGACGCTGTGGTTCACAAAGCCGCAGACCGGCAAGGTAGGCCGTGACCCTGGCGAAGAGTCAGAAGAGCTCCGAATGGCAAAAGCGCCGGACTGACAAAGGTACATGACAGGGCGACAACTGGAACGACTTGCTGAAGGAGGTCATCTCGTTCGACTCAGTCGAGGAGTTTTGGGGCATCTATGTACGTTTCATCATCCATCTCGTTCGTTTTCTTTTTCTTCGCCCCTCTCTTTGATTCCTCCCCTCACACGTCTCTCTTCACTGTTCCCGTGGCTAACATCAACGTCTGCGCAGAACAACATCACGCCTGCCGACCAGCTCGCTCAAAAGTCCGACTACCACCTGTTCAAGGCTGGCGTGCGCCCGGAGTGGGAAGACGCGAACAACAAGCACGGCGGCAAGTGGTCGTACTCGTTTCGCGACAAGAAGCTGATCAACATCAACGATCTGTGGTTGCACGTCATGCTCGCCGCCATCGGCGAGACTCTCGAGGACGAGGACGACGGCGAGGTCATGGGTGTCGTCGTCAACGTCCGCAAGGGCTTCTACCGCATCGGCCTGTGGACCCGATCCACGGGCAAACCGTTCCCCGGCGGCGGCGACGGCAACACGGCCGGTGGCAAGGGACGCAGTCCCCAGCAGGGCCAGGAGATCTTGATGAAGATTGGCAGACGTTTCAAGGAGGTGTTGGCGCTCAAGGACAGCGACGTTGTCGAGTTCTCCGGCCATGTTGACGCTGCGCACTCGGGTTCCACTCGCGCGAAGGCCAAGTTCACCTGCTAGACGGCTTGGTAGAGTCTAGCCTCCTCCTTCTTTTTTTTTTTTTTTATCTTTTTCACTTTCCTTGGATCTTCGATCTGAGCGTGCTCGATCGACAAACAATGTGAGCCGGTGTTTACAAAGAGGGTCACGCGACCCCGTTACTCTCCTATGCAACATCAGCATTTTACGGGCATTAGCATTGGCGTTTCAGGCAGACCAAAACAGGCACGAGGATAATACTGGAGGAGAGAGGGTCTCCTGGGGGAAAGCCGGGTGTGGAGCATGTGGCCACCCGGACGAGACATCACTCTGGTCCTCAAGACACGAGCATGGGAGGGTTGAAATGAGGGGGAAAAAAGGGACTTCGCTAACGAAATGGGATGTGTGCATATACCACCGATAGAAATGGCACGGAATACCTATCATCTTTACAGTACGTCCCGCTACTACCACCACGACAATGACGGACGAAATTAGGATGGAAGTGGCAAATTTTCTGGAAGCAAGGCTGCGTTGAGTTCGACGAACATCATATTTCGAGCATGATATCGGCCAAAGTCATGAAGGTTGTAGAGATAGCGTGAGCTTTTGCGCTAATTGCATAACTACGCTTTGTCAATCGGCATTTTCCCACCTTTTCACACCTCTCTCTCTTTTTTTTTCGCTTCTTATTCTTGTTCCCCATGTACGCCTTGGACCTCGGGCAAGCAGGACTTCCCACAAATCACCACGCATGGTACGTGTCCACGCCCGCTCTCTTCGGACACATGCGCAACCAAATGCCCGGATTATGACTTGTTGTGCCGTAACTTGCATGCTCTGTTCTGGCTCCGTACTGCTTCCACTGAGCCGGACGGCTCTAGCTCGCACCTTCGCCCTTCTCAAACACCTGCCGCACATCCCGCGTTCAGCGGCATGTTCAGTGTGCTGTACCCAAGTCTCTGGGCTGAGCGAAAGACGCACGTTGGAGTACGTGACTCTTCTGTTCTCGCGTCGGACTGACTGCAGCAGTCGAATCCCGTGGCTTTATGTGCTCCGCACTGTGCTGAGGGAGGGTGTCGTGCGGTTATGGGGAGAGGTCAGAGCGAGCACTCAGTGCGACCGGCGCAGAAACCGCCGCTATGGGCTAAGAACGGCTAGCGCGCTCCCTGAAATCGAAAACGTCCCCCCCCTTCCCCAAAGAAGGTGACACCTTGGAGCATTTTCGAAAGTTGAATCACGGCTGCGGTCAGCAAAAAAGGGCACCTTTTGTTTTGTTTGCTCTCTCTCAACCACCACCCGACGCCTCTCCCTTCCTCCTCCGTCCCGACTGTTCTTCGGGATCCGTCCGAATCAGGTTTCCCGCACATGATGATGATGCTGCTCTCTTCGACGTGGGCGCTGCTGCTGGCGCTCTTTGCGTCCTCCGTGTCGGCGACGGCGCTCACGTACAAGTTGCAGCCGAACGAGAAGGCGTGCTTCTTCGCCGACGTGAAGCAGCCGCAGAGCAAGATCGCCTTCTACTTCGCCGTACGTGCTCGCTGAGTCTGGCCCCTTGCGCCGGGCCCGATTTGGCCAGACCTGCTTCGTCAGGTTTGGGCCGTCGGGCCTTCTGTTGTTCTCCCTCGATGGACTCGGGGAGGGGGGGGGGGTGTTTTTCTTTCTCTCAGAAACTTGGTCGTGCTGACTTTGTCTCGTAACTCGTAGGTCCAATCTGGCGGCTCGTTCGACATTGACTACGAGGTCGTGGGCCCGGCCGAGCGCGTCATCATGAAGGGGGAGAAGGAGAGACAAGGCGACTTTGTGTTCACGGCCAACGACGTTGGCGAATACAGGTTTTGCTTCAACAATGAGATGAGCACGTGGGCGGAGAAGCTGGTCGACTTTGAAATCGCTGTAAGTGCCCTGACGTTTATGGTGGATGCCTCGTCTGGGGAGACGAAGTTATGCCGCCTTTTTTTTTTCCCCCTTCTCCTCCTCAGCGCCTGCGCATGCTTTCGTCGTGCCAGAATCGACAAAGACAGTACCACACGAGGTTGACGGCGTTTCCGTCTTCGAACCGTTATCGCTGACCAACCGTTCGCTGACAGGTCGAGAACGAATCGCGAGCACAGCTCCCCGCGAAGCAGGGCTCGACGCCCGAACAGACCTCCGTTCTCGAGGAGTCCATCCTCAAGCTGTCGTCGCAGCTCTCCACCATAAATCGGAACCAGAAGTACTTCCGCACGCGGGAGAACCGCAACTTCAGCACCGTTCGCAGCACCGAGAGCCGCATCTTCAACTTCAGCATCCTGGAGAGCTTCATGATGGTCACTATGGCTGGTCTGCAGGTCTTCATCGTGCGATTCTTCTTCCAGGGAGCGAGAAAGGGCTACGTGTGAGCCGCTTCTCTTTTTTTTTTTTCCCTCATGTGCACAGCACGATGCTTTGCAGCGGGCGTTCGAGACTTGACGACTTTTTTTTTTTCGTTCGGGACATGAGAGAAGGAAAACCAAAACAAGAAAAGAAGGGGTCGGGTCCATTGCGTATAGGTGTCATTGGGCGGTGTACATTATATATATATCTCGAGACTGCATAGCTTGCGGCGCACAACGTCTGGAATCGCATGAGGCTCTTGCCATTCCTATGCATGATGAATCTACCTTCCATCCCGTACCTCCTGAACGCCATTCGCTATGCTCAAAACCATACGTCTATACGGCTGTATTTTGCCCTTTGCCTTTCTTTTTTTTTTTTTTTTCCTTTTTTTTGGTCCTCTCTTTTTTTTTTTGCTTTCACGAGTTCTCGATTTTTTCTCTCAGCTGTTTCACAATCCCATTGAATATCGGATACAGCGAGCAACTGACGTATTTGTCTACAAGCAGGCCCTCGTCCTCTCCCGTGGCCTCCTGTCGACCTCCCACGTCCTGGCCTTCTATCACCGTTCCCTCGGGATAGCTGGGCCGCTTCCCCTCTTCAATAAGCGTCACGAAGGCCGGATCGATAGGCACGCTTCCCAGAAACGCGAGGCCGTTCTCCCGCGCCATGATCTCGCCTCCACCCTTGGAGAAGACGTTGGTGCACTCCCTGCAGTGCGGACACACGAAGCCGCTCATGTTCTCTATCACGCCGAGGACGGCCAGGCCGGTCTTGCGGCAGAAGTTGAGCTCCTTTTTGACGTCGGACACGGCGACGGCCTGCGGCGTGGTCACGACGACGGCGCCGGCCAGCTGCGCCGGCGTCGCCTCCTTGAGCAGCGTCTCCAGCAGCGAGATGTGCTCGTCCGACGTGCCCGGCGGCGTGTCGATCAGCAGGTAGTCGAGGTCGGCCGGCCAGGCCGTCGAGGTCAGGAACTGCCGCACCATCGCCGTCTTCTTGGGGCCGCGCCAGATCACGGCCGTCGCGCGGTCGTTGAGGATGAAGCCGAGCGACATGCACGACAGCTTGCCGAGGCCGGGCGCCGCGGCCTCGCCGTCGCCGCTGCGGGGCCCGCGCGCCTCGTGCACGGTGACGGGCACGAGCCCGCCCGCCGCCTGCGTCACCTTCTTGTCCTCGATGCCGAAGAACCGGGGCACGTTGGGACCCGTCAGGTCGACGTCGAGCACGCCCACGCTGCGGCCCTGCAGCGAAAGCGCGAGCGCGAGCTGCGTCGTCACGGACGACTTGCCCACGCCGCCTTTGCCGCTGAGCACCAGGACGATGTGTTTCACGGTCTCGAGGCCCATGGTCTGGCGGGCAACGGGTGTTTTTTTGGGCGTTTCAGCGCTCGGTTCGCGGGTGTTCGTCCTGGTCTTCCTTTTTCGGGTTGCTTCCTATTTTTTTTTTTTTAATCTCGTTCTTTCCCTCTCTCTCTATCTCCCTCTCTGTCGCTTTTACGATATGGTGTTTCTGGTCACGGAGTCGGGAGACGGGCGAGCATCGCTATATGGCCATTTTTTCCTTTTCTCGATCGCGTCACGGCAGGTTTCCCTGGTGGCTTTGAAATCAAGCTTGCGAGATCGGAGGGCCTCGGGGGGGTTGGCCGCCACAGGCACGATTCGAAACGTCGTCGACGACATGGGACGAAATGGTGCTCAACTGTTTTTCCTTCCCAAAGCGTTGCATGCAGTCTGACCTTCTGCAGACTGTCTCTCTGTACTCTTGCACGTATGGGCGCCCTGTAAAAATTGCATACGCACGCTGCGGAGACTCGCCACGAGCTTGGCCTGGAAAACGGTTCAGGCACGTGGGGTCACGATCGATACGTGAACTAGCTGTGTACTCTCAGCTTCAGGATCACAATCAAAGGGGGGCTCGACCGCTAAATTGTGCATGTGTGCGCTTCATCTGCAGACTAATGACTTTCAGAGGTTGAACTGGGGACAAGAGCAAGGTGCACCACCACGACGCAAGGGTTACCCGGCTGCTTGGATACGTCTTCTTTCATTTTATCGTGTGTGATTGAGGAACGCGCTTTTTATTTCTTCATTAAACTTTCGTCATGAGCTAGGCAGCAAGAATAACTTTTTCGTCAGGTTAGGACACCCAGGTGAGCGATCGAACATGCAAATGAGCAAGAACGTGCACTATATTATTCCAACCTGTCTGATATTACGAACTGAACAACGCCTCTCTAAGGAGGTATTTAACGCTTAGTGGTAGCGCCCAAGGCTGTTCACCTGAATGGCCCTATTGCAACAGCCTACGTCCAAGACCTATGATCGTCCTTAGCTTGCGCCGGATCCACCCTGGCCCTGACTGGCCGGCGGTTAGTAGATCGTGCGAGAGTATTACGTGTCGTTTGACCATCGGGCGATGGTCGAAGCGCCGTCGCTGCATGAGTACAAGGTTCCATTGGGGTAAAATATGCATGCTTCGTCATTTGGCGATCGTTTGGGATGCGCCTGGGGCGCCGTGACAACGGTTAGGGCGCCGTCTGTGCAATGTCGATGTCCAGCGGCGTCAATCGAGCAGGCCTGCTCGATCGGGGCAGCGAGAGCGAGAAGAGGAAGCGAGAAGACGGACAAGGCGAAGAGCTTCATGGCTGGCGGAGCGGGTGCTGGAGAGTGTCTCGAACGAAAGAGGGCTCGTGTGACGACCGAGTCCAGACTCGAGGAACGGCTTGCCGATCGTTGCGAAGCGTTCTCGCGCGGCCGGCTCGTCTTATATCCTACGTGGAATGAGCGGAAAAATGTTGACGTCCAAACGGACGCCGAAGCTCGCGTCCGACATGCTCTTGGCGAAGGATTTATGCTCGCTGGTGCGACTCCGGCCGCCCGGGCCTCTTGCGTTCGTTCCGTGCAATACGTTTGTGGGACAAGTTCAACGCCACTTCGCGCTTCATCTTGTTCAATCCCGACGCAGATTTTCTGATCCCTTACTCATTTTATAGCTTGCGCCATGTTCGTTGACGATGCTCCCTCTCTCTCTCTCGCACTCTCTCTTATATATATGGGTTTTCTGTATTGGTGCAACGAATTGCAGCTCTGCACTGATATCTATGCCTGAGCGTAACGACTACGTCTCTACGTCCTTGCTGTGTGCATCGTGTTACACACCGTGGGAACCTTGCTCGCGCTGTGAATGTAGAAGGGGTTCATTTGTGGGTAGATGTGTGCAGAACCATGTGCGTTACCAGTTTGTAGCTTGTTCTCCCTAGCCTTGACCATCCTGACTCTATCAAGCCGCAAGTGTAAGATACTAGAATTGGCTGTAGGTGCAAAGGCACCGGTCCAACTTACCGACATAACCTCCGCCGCTTCTTGAAGATCTCGCTTCCTCCTTTTTTTTTTCTTTTTTTCTTGTTTGCCTTGAGCGTCGCATCGGTGTTGTGCAAATTTTCCGCGACGAAACCTCGACGCTCACAGCCGTACACGTTGCGACGTCCTGACAGGATCGTGGCGGACATCCAAAGGCGGATCTCAGTTCCGCCGTGCCACCTTGGTGCAACGGCGTGCTACCTTGCCAGCCTCTCGGCCTGGCCTGGGAACAATGGTGTGCTTTCGAAGCCGTCGAGGTGGATGGCAGAGGATCATGAGCTCAGTATGAAAATAAGAAAGGTGATTGACGATCCGTGAGCCACTTAAGCTTGGTCTTGTTGCTCTGGCGAGCAGCGTGTATATCGGAACCGCGGCTTGTTTAGATGGCGATTGTCCATGTTTCACGATGATGTCTGTTCATTTGTCCTGCGAAAGTTAGTAGCACGAATTGGCGGCGATGATAGATGCGGAGTCAAATCATTCGTAACGTGGCCATGCTTCACGTATAACCATGGAAACCGTCGAGCAAGATCACTTAGGACCGTGTTGATGAGCAGAAACTCTACTGACACTCAAACGGGATCTCGACCAGACTCGTACTCAACAGCATGCAGCCTATACATGTCAGCAAACACAAACTCCTCAAATTGCTTCGCTTGTCTAGTCCGTCTACGTCTAACAAATCCTCTTTTCGCACCAGAACCAACTGTGGATGCGTGAACTATCCTTCTTCACTGCTCTATAATTTGTAGTTTGAACTCTATTCGTCGTCTTCCCAGAAATGTAGTATTGCTCTCGCAACCTCTGCAGCATGACTGATTGGGATCTCATGCCCTCCGTCGATGACGACCGATTCCAGGTTGTCTTCTCCAAAGCACGAAATGGCGTCTTGGATCATTTCCTCTGGGACAATAATGGGATCTGTCCTACCCAGAATGAGAAGCACCTTGCTTCGCGACAGACCAGAATCTATCGCTTGCCGATCCGTACCGTTGGCTCTTTGCGCGTGGAGACGCATGCCAATCCTTCTCCAGGACGGATGCTGGTCTGTGATTGGGGCATTACGGATGGAAGAGATCAACGCCGGAACGAAACCCTTGTGGTTTTCGATCTGCCACCTGACGGCAGAGACAGGGTCGACAAACGGCCTTGATGGAAATAAGACACGATTGTGATCGCCCAGCTCAGCTGCTGTAGGCGTAACCTGGTCGGTGGTAGCCGGTTCTGGCCGGTTGCTGTTGACAGTGTCATACCATAGTCGTCGTCGTACGAGAAATTGTATACCCGATGTTAGAAGTCGTGCTCTGCAGTAAGATTGCGTACTTACATTACTGGATCTGGTAGAAAGCCTTCCATATGGTACAGGAACCTGCTCGACCAGGCGACGTGTGCAAGTCTTACCAGTCCCCCAGGTGTCAGCAGCACGAGGGAACGAACAAGATCTGGGAAAGTATCCGTAAATGAAGCGCTAATGCCGCCGCCTAACGAGTATCCTACGATAGAGAAACCATTCGTACCGGTCCATGCGAGTGGGGACGACGCTAGAGCAAGCAGAATTTGAGACGTATACAATCGCGAATCGTGCTTGAGATCACCTGGGTTATCAGAGTAGCCTCTGCCGAACAAGTCTGGACCTTAGTATTAGCGTGTTGAATGTGAATCCTGTTCTGCTCATTCATCTGTTGTTTTTCATGGACGCATCATCCATGAGACCTTACCAAATAGCATCACTCGGCACCCATTCTCAACCATCTTCTCAGCTAGTAAGCCCATACTTAGACAGGGGGTGCTGATGCCATGCACGAACAAGACTTTTCTGCC
This sequence comes from Verruconis gallopava, assembly GCF_000836295.1. Taxonomy (NCBI): domain Eukaryota; kingdom Fungi; phylum Ascomycota; class Dothideomycetes; order Venturiales; family Sympoventuriaceae; genus Verruconis; species Verruconis gallopava. The sequence goes on along the minus strand of NW_015622141.1, from coordinate 168,823 downwards.
ACTCTCAGGTCCCCACTCGTACACTCTCAAGCTTCCATACGGCGTCTGAACATCTCGCGCACCAGGGAACAGGTCCGGCGGATACGCCAGCTCCTGCCTTTCCGTCTCTGAGAGCTGTGGCAACACGGACTTTAAAGGAGAAGGCGTAACAGAACCTAACGGGTCCGGACTACGAGTCCTTTTCGAATTTGATCGATAGACATGCAGCAGAAATAGCGAAATCGCACCAACGGGTATCAAACACGACGTCTTTGAGAAGCGACTGGAAAGGGACCGGACCAGATTGAGATCAAACATGGCAGTTTCTTGATTCCGCACGCGAACTCTGCGCACCCAATGAACCTCACAGCAAGTACCGAACTCCGTCAGTGTTGTTGGTCCCACACGGGAAGATCTTTCCAGTGGGCTCGTCGAGATATCACTGTGCCAATCACAATCCTTGATCAAGCCCCGGTCCTCTCCCAGGTCGTCCCAGCGGTGAGCTAAGCCGAAGAAAGGTGGCCGAGATCGAGGAGCTTTCTGGGAAAAAAACCTGGGAGCTCTGCCATGTTCTCGAAACAGATCAACAATGCCTGTCTGAACAAAGGAAACAATTCTTAAAGGGCTAGACCCCGTACGTGGCGCGTCAAAACGTTGCTCCTCAGGCTTAGGACGTTCCACATGGAGGCTTGCACGAATGGCCAAGCCCACAGCCCACTGTGCTTACGCCAGACACGGCAAAGACCATTGCTCCAGGTCCCAGATGGGAGACTGTGTTCTGCTCCTGGGTGCCGCTATTGTTCTTCCTCTGACCTGCGATACCAGAGCCCGTCCACGCAGAGTCACATTGAACAACCCAAGGCTTGCATTCTTTATGACTCGCTCTTCAGCATTCACTTGCTTTTCAGCCTTTTATTCCTTCCTGACGCCGCAGCAGCCATCTTCGAGATTTCCTCGTGCGGGCTGACAGCGCTCCTAGCCTCTCACGCGACCAGTTTTCTAGCACGATCTTCTTTTCCTTTCGTATGATTCGTGTTGAACGGATGTGATGGATAACTATCGGTTGCCCCAAAAACTGCCCTTTTCGAGCAAAAGACTCAAGACGAAGGTGGTTCTGTCGTACATCTTTGACTATGTCATCATTGTGTTGGTCGGCCATCTACTCTACGTTGGCGTTTTGGCTAACAGAGAGCAGCGTGCTAGTAGCTGGATTCTACGCCCTTGACGCAGTCGAGCCGTTTCATCAACAATTCTCACTGAAAAACTACACTCTCCGTTACCCCTACGCCGTCCACGAGCGAGTTCCGATTCCACTCCTTCTCGCCGCCGCAGTTCTGGCGCCTGCAGTTATAATTGCTGTGTACACGCTGGTGATAGATGGACTCTTCTCACACCAAGCCGGGGGAAGACGAAAGAGGTACCCGCTCAAGAGCAGGCTCTGGGAGCTGAATTGCGGCATCCTTGGTCTCCTTTTGGGGGTCGGAGCCTCCTTTGTGATCACGGGAGCACTCAAGAACGCCATTGGAAAGCCCAGACCAGATCTGATCGATAGGTGCAAGCCGGATCCAACTGTGGAAGCTGACTTTTTGCTTCCTGGCAATTTCAGTCTGGCCCAGCACGCGATTTGTACTCAGACGGACAACGCTATCCTCAAGGATGGTTTTCGAAGCTTTCCTTCGGGGCATAGCAGCAGTGAGTAACTGCCATCTGTACTTTCGAAGTACACTGCTGATATAGACAGGCGCCTGGGCTGGTCTCTTCTACCTTTCTCTATATCTTACAGGAAAGATGCACGTTTTAGACTCTAGAGGCGAGGTGTGGAAGACATTTATTGTTCTTGTACCTTCCCTAGGTGCTGCTCTCATTGCAGGCTCAAGGATCATGGACGCAAGACACCACCCTTTTGATGTCATCACTGGCAGTCTGCTTGGAATCTTCTGTGCTTGGGTGGCGTACCGTCAATACTTTCCTTCCGTAAGTGATTTCCGTGCCAAAGGACGGGCGTATCCAATCCGCACATGGGGTCGAATTAGCGAAGATTATCAGGAGGTGGATAAGTTGCCATTGAAATCGGATATCTCTGGCATGGCATTCGGAAGTGGCAGAGAGACACCTCCGCAACCAAGCTCAGGAAATGTCTTTCGTGATGAGGTTGGAGCATCTCAGCGGAGAAGGCGCTTACAGGATCCCAATTACGACGGCTCATTTTCAGACGTGACGTCTGCAGTAGACACAGCAAAGTACCTATCACAGCATGGAACTGGAAATCCATTCACGCAAGGTGAGATGAGAAGGCCTGGAAGGAGAGACGAGTGGGATGAGTCAACGGATGATGAAGGGGGAAATGATGTTGAACTCCAGCCGTCATATGCACGACCTGCGGTTTCTGGAGAAACGCGCTATGATCCCCCAATGAGATATCTGACTCCGGAAAACACCTCGTACTCGGCCTACAGAGCTCCGCAAGCACAAGCTGAAAGCAGACAAACGGTTAAGCCTGCAGAACCGAGCGGTGGCGATCTCGGTGTAAGCTCGTCAACAGCACCAACCCACACCGCCTCTGGCAGTGCATGACAAATTTTGGTGATCCATTCTCGCATCCACAACGATTTGAAGTCATGATTGTTCGAAATTGCACGGAGCACATGAGCGTTAGCGCATATCCGGGATTGGGCAATCTGGAGTTTTGTTGGTCTAGCATACGTGTTCAATAATCTCGGATTTGTGAATTCTTAAAATGAATCTCTCTTATTCTGAGCGTTCAGCATGTTTTCCCCCTCTCCATTTGCTCATGATCTTATGAAGCGTGGAGTGTCTGCTTCATACGTTCTAAGTAAACCTACCCGCTTATGGTTAGACAAGATCACCTGACACTGGTTACCCATTTCGGACGCTCACATCCCGCACCTTGGAGCCTTAATTTCGTTGCCTGTTATTGAATAAAAAGCTCTCTTTCCGTAGCAGCACCGTAAGCCGGAAATCGTCTCCTAGGACGCTCGAAACAAAGCAAAGCTGCCGAGCGATTTTCAAATATTAAGCCTGAAATTTTAGCCGCTTGGCACTTGTGAGGTGAATCGCATCGTGTGCGCGTGCCTGGTTGCCTTTTGCACGAGCCGTGAGGAGACGTACACTTGCATTTTTCAGCTGCATATCAATAACATTGGACTAGCCTCAGGATCTTAAGAAACAAAAAAAACCATTGGATTCCACCATCTGCCAGAATGTCTGAGGAATCGAAGGAGATTGATCCAAACAAGATGGCCATGCCTGCTGGGACTGAACATGAAAACGATGACGACTCTGGACCCGAGGAAGAAGTTGCAGAGGGCTCTTCGACGACGCCAACCGGCGCTCCCAAGAAAAAGAAGAAGAAATCCAAGTCTAAGAAGCTTAAAGATGCCGTTACCGGTGGCAAATCAGCCGGAGAAGGCAGCAGCAAGCAGCCGGAAACCGCGGCGTCGCTTTCAACAGAACAGTTCCAGCAGCTGCTGTCCATGAACCCGTCTCTTAAAAACGAGCTTGCAGGCATGGATCATGCGAAGCTCATGGAAATGATGAAGAAAATATCGCTTGCGGATACGCTGACGGGAATGTCCATCACGGGGAAAAACCAAAAGGACATGGCAAGCTACAAATTCTGGCAGACACAGCCTGTACAATCCTTTGAAGAGGCGAAGACGGCCCCAAAGGAAGAAGGCCCTATCAAGCAAATTGACCCTGCAACTGTACCTAAGGAGCCGCCCCCTATGGTGGAGGGATACGAGTGGGTCACCATGAATTTGGACAACGAAAAGGAGCTCAGCGAGGTGTTTGAATTGCTGTCTGATCACTACGTGGAGGATGCGGATGCGACATTTAGGTTCCATTACTCTGCCTCATTCTTGAACTGGGCACTAAAATCGCCGGGTTGGAAGAAGGAGTGGCACGTTGGAGTTCGCGCGAGCAAGTCGAAGAAGTTGGTTGCCTTCATCTCAGCCATACCAGTCGATTTTAGAATACGCAAGAATGTCCTGAAAGGGTCGGAAGTCAACTTTTTGTGCGTGCACAGAAAGTTGCGGAACAAGAGATTGGTACGGTTTGAGCGATGAAGTTCGTCCTCGTCTGCCGAAACTAAATAGAGCTGCAGGCACCTGTCTTGATCAAGGAGATCACGCGCCGAAACTATGTCGAGGGCATATTCCAAGCTCTGTACACGGGTGGAGTTTTACTGCCAACTCCTGTGGCCACGTGCAGGTACTACCATCGCAGCCTTGATTGGCAAAAGCTGTACGAGACTGGTTTCTCTCCCCTGCCGCCAGGTTCGACCCCGTTACGTCAAGCGGCGAAATTCAAGCTGCCTGATACGACTTTGATGCCTGGTCTGCGGCCGATGGAACTGAAAGATGCAAGTGCCTATACTTGTTCTTGGAATGGATCACGTGCTAATCAGTTCTGATAGGTTTCTGCTGTAGCTGACCTTCTCACGCGCTACCTTGGGCGATTCGACCTGGGGCAGATCTTTTCTTCCGATGAAGTAAAACATTGGCTTCTTCACGATCCTCAGATTTGCCCTGAGCGCGTCATATACACGTACGTCATCGAAGAATCTGGCAAAATTACCGATTTCGTCTCGTTCTATCGCCTCAGTTCCACCGTGATCGGCGGCAAGAAGCATCAATTTGTTAACGCAGCGTACATGTATTACTACGCGACAGAGACTGTGTTCGAGGGAGACGGAAAAAAGACAAAGGCAAGATTGAACGCGCTTGTGAAGGACGCCCTTATCCTTGCGAAGAAGGAGAATTTCGATGTGATGAATGCGTTGACCTTGATGGATAACCCGCTGTTCTTGGAGGAGCAGCTATTTGGAGCAGGAGACGGCCAGTTGCATTATTATGTGTACAACTATCGTGCCGCGCAAATTGAGGGCGGGCTTGGTAAGGACGGACGAGCAAGCGACAAGAATATGGGTGGCGTAGGAGTTGTCATGCTATAGGCAGCGATGATCTTCGCAGCGGACAGCTCAGAATTCGAGGATATACATCATCATGAAGCCGTAACGAATGAAAAGTTCAAACAATGATCGTTCTGCCCAGAAGCTCTGGGCATGCTAACCTGCATTCCAACTTTTTTTTTCACCCCTTGTGCTACGGCAGAAAAAGAAATGTAGAATAAACAAAATAAAGCAACGTAGAAAGATATTATGTACGCCATTCATAGACAAAATGTCGAAAATATTATGGGTGTTTTTAAAGCCTGTCCAGCACGTGAAAGGCGGCCTCTGACGACATTGGTTGACAGCGTCCCTTCACTTTTGCGATCCAGGCTTTGTGAAAACGACAACAAGAACGCACTACAATTTGCGCCCACCTTTATCTTGTACATCTCACTCCAAATTTGCGATGCCTTCGAAAGGCTCAGTGCCAACAGGATATGCAGATGAGATTGTAATTTCGAGCTCGACATTCAAGGCGCAACAGCGAGCACTTCAAAATGGCGTGTTACCCGGCCAGAAAGCAGGGCAGAAGCGCAAACGGGAGGGAAAGGGCGACAGCAGTGTAGTCTTCGGCGAGAACGCATACAAAGGCCCATGGGCAAAATTTCGGGAGAAGACGCCGGAAGAGGACGAGAGCGGTAGCGAAATCGAGGTGACAGACTACTCAGAAGAAGAGGAGGACGCGCCAAAAGTGCCCCCTCAAATGGCGACGGACTACAAACCAGAAGGACAAGAGGAATCCACTGAGTTTCATGGCGAGAGCATGTCTGATTATCAGGGGAGGACGTACATGCATGTACCTATGGATCTGGACGTAAGCCTGACCGGCGACCTTCCCGACGACTTTAAGTGCTATGTGCCGAAGAAGAACATATTCACTTGGAAGCATCACTCTGGCCATGCAATAACGCAGATGCGATTTTTCCCAAGCTCGGGACACCTGCTGTTAGCCGCGAGCGCGAGCGGCAAAGTCAAGCTTTTTGACGTTTACCATCAACGCGAGCTCCTTCGCACGTATTCCGGACATAACAGGAGCTGCAACGATGTCAGTTTCAACAACGACGGCACCGAATTCTTGACGGCGAGCTACGACCGATATATGAAAGTTTGGGACACGGAGACGGGGGCTTGCAAAGCGAAATTCACAACGGGGCAGACACCTCACGTGGTGCGGTATTACCCACTGGATAACAACCAGTTTGTGGCTGGCATGCGCGACAAAAAGATCGTGCAATACGATATACGATCCGGCGAGATGATACAGGAATACGACCATCACTTGGATGCTGTGAACACCATCACGTTCTGCGACGAGAACAGGAGGTTTGTGACGACGTCTGACGATAAGTCACTGCGTGCTTGGGGTAGGTATCGCTCCATGTCCCTTCAAGCAAGATGCTAATATCATTTGCAGAATACAACATCCCTGTTCCTATCAAATTCATCGCCGAACCGCACATGTACCCCCTCACCCGCGCCGTGCATCATCCCACCAAGGAGTTTATCGCCATGCAATCGTCCGACAACCAGATCGTCGTGTACGCCTCTTCCGAACGCTTCCGACAGAATCGAAAGAAGGGTTTCCGTGGTCATAACAATGCCGGCCATGCTATTGATGTCTCCATCAGTCCCGATGGTGAGTTCGTCATGTCCGGTGATACCGGTGGATATGTGTGCTGGTGGAGCTGGAAGACTTGCAAGATGCTCCACAAGATCCAGGCAAGCCAAGTGCCTGTGGTGAGCTGTGCGTGGCATCCAAGGGAGACGAGCAAGGTGGTTACAGGTGATGTAAACGGCATCATCAAGTACTGGGACTAGTCACTACTTCCGAAAGTTGTTTGGTAGCCCGTCAAAAATACCCTCAAGAGACGATCGCGACCGATTTGGCCGCATTCTGTAATATTTTTTTTTCACGTCATTTCAATATACGTGAAGTTCAGTTATTACTTCTCTTTTTGATCTGCTCTTCGATAAGGGGCCAGATTTTTGGTTCCTTTACGAGCTTTGATTTCAGCCCCTCCTCAGCGACAATATTCAAAATTCTCGGGGGTTCAGAAGCCAGAGCATAGAGCCTCGTCCATATATTCGAGCTCCTACGTTTATCCAAAGACGGATCAACATGCCTCTCGAAGTTCCCTTTCCTCAGCCACGTTGGTTTTCTCGCCCTCAAATCCTTCAGAAGACACTGATCTGTCGCCCAGCTAAACCCATTTGCCCTGACCGTCTTGATCTCCAGTAATGTGTCACCAGGTATGTCAGACATCCACTTCTTCAGCATCTCCTTGTTGAGTCTCGCCTGTGGCGGCAGCTGGACGAGGATACGGGCGACGTACCCAGATGTCATGGGCGTCACAAGCAGAATGGGCAGCAGTGACGCGCCGGCCTGAAGAACCAAAGGCCAATTGAGCGGTTCGGGGGATGACAGAGCCTCTGCGCCGACTTGGAATAGCCAGATCACGACTAGGACGAAGGGCGCGAGCCGAACAACGCCCAGGAAGGCGATACGTGGCGCGGAGCGGGAGTAGACTCGTAGCGCGGTAGGATACTCGAATGTGCCTGTTATTGCGCCTTGCGACGATGAAGATGCTCCCTCTGAAGCCTTAGCCAACTTTGGTCGCCTCGCTGGCAACACGGCATTTGACTTTTTGAGCTTCGAGGCATATTGTCGCGTGTTCCTGGTTAGGAGTTGGTGGACGGAGGCATTGCGAAACAGTATATTGCCATTGAAGGCCCGCCTGGAAAGGCTGAAAATTCGTATCATGACATTTATGATCCGCCGTGCTCTTTGCTTAGCTGCGAAAGGTGCTAAGATGGGAATGTGCGATACAAAAGTTCTAACGATACTTGCGCGTCTGGACCCTGCGCCACGAAGCTTCGCTCCTGTATATCATCGGCTGGATCCCTGTATGCTTTGTGTTTCGGACGATCTATCCACAACTTGGTTGTCTTGCTTTGCGTAGGCCTATTCTCTCATATGCCACTACTTGCTTGAGGTAGTTTTTCACAGCTTGAAATCACGATGCGACGGTCACGGTGAGTGTTTCACGGGGTGTACTGTCTCTACCAGCGTCCTCCGCTGATTGCCAACGATGCAAACGACGTCCCCAAAGCCCTAGTTACAAATGCGCAAAGCGTGACAACGATACTCATAATGATACTCTTACAGGTAGCTTGCGACCATGATATCCACTATTATCACTTTCGTTGTCGGACTCCTCCATCTAGCAACAGCATATACCACCCTCTCGGAAGCCTCTCTCAAGGCCATTCCAGCGCCTGGCGATGACTTCGACATAAAAACGGGCTCTCTTCTCGCGCCCATTCTCCAAGTTCGCGTCCCTGGCACGCCGGGCATTGCGAAAGTGCGCCAGCACTTCGTTGACTTCTTTAGCCAGCAGCTCCCGTCGTGGACGCTCTCCACGCAGAACAGCTCTCAGCACACCGCCCTGGGCGGCGCGCCGATCGACTTTGTGAATATCATCGCGACGCGAGATCCGCCCTGGTCTCAGCCGGGAGAAGTGGGTAGGCTGACGCTGGTGGCGCATTACGACTCGAAACTTACGCCGGAGGGGTTTATTGGAGCGACGGACAGCGCGGCTCCTTGCGCAATGTTATTGCACGCGGCGAAAGTTCTCGATGAGGCTTTGACGCGGAAATGGGAGAATATGCAGGCAAACGGGGAGACGGATGGACTGGAGGGCGAGAAGGGCATCCAGATCCTGCTGCTCGACGGTGAAGAGGCGTTTGTGAGCTGGTCCGACAGAGATTCGCTGTATGGAGCGAGGGCGCTCGCCGAGGCCTGGGAACAATCTCTTAATCCCGCGATGTCGACATATAGAACCCCGCTCCATGAGATCGACCTCTTTGTGCTGCTCGACTTGTTAGGATCTGCCAATCCACGCATGCCCTCTTATTTTAAAACCACGCACTGGGCCTATAAACATATGGCCGATCTAGAATCGCGGCTCCGTGCTGCAAATCTTTTCAAGTCCTCCGGAAATGCTTGGTTCACTGATGCGAACAAAAATCCTGACATTGGACCCTTTATGGGCGGCATGGTGCAAGATGACCACCTCCCCTTTATGGCGAGGGGTGTTGAGGTCTTGCACCTTATTCCTAGTCCATTTCCAAGTGTGTGGCATACTGAACATGACGATGGAGAGCACTTGGATATCAAAACAACGGAGGATTGGGCCGTGCTTACGGCCGCGTTTGCCGCGGAGTGGATGGATCTGGAAGGATTCATGGTGCCACCCAAACAATCCTTGGATAGGAGGAAACTGGAAGAGAGGACAGAATTGTGAGTTCTCGTTCTTCGTTACTGGCATGAATAGTTTGGATAAGTGGCTTTGTATGGTAGGCTAATGTGACGTGCTAGATTTTGAAACGTATGTAGCATACGGCGAAAGCGGGAATGGTCTTTTTATGCGTAGAAATGCATTATTCTTCTTCCGATATATCAGTGACAATCCATCTTGTGATTCATATGATGCCAATTGTGGTTTAGCAGTGACTGCCTACGGCGAACAGCAGAGAAACCTGGTACGCAGTTCCTAAAGGTCATTTTCCCAAGTAGGCGAACATGACGCAACGGTCATTGCGTTCAAACTTGTATTCGGATCCAACTGCTTCAATTCTCCTCCATTTTAAGCTCCCCTAGCCAAATCTGGGTACAAGTAGCTCCTCGGACTTAGATTCGACGTTTCTGGTCCTAGCCCTGGACGGGACGGATCTAAAATTCGCCTTCCGCCTCTCTGGCCACGATTGCAAGTTTTCGAGGAATAAACCACATCTAGGGGGACTGGGAAAACTGGATAGATCACAAGAACCGCAAAAGAGTCCTCCGCGTATGTCTGCGAGTCGTGCTTATAGCATGCGAGGTGATAAACACACGAGTACGTCTGAAACACATTGAGAGGGCAATTGACGATCGAGATAGAGAAACAAGCGCTCCAGTCAAGCCGAAGACATTGTTTTAATTTTTATGCTCAAGTGGAGCAATGATACGTAGGAAACGTCGGGAACTATCTCGCATCATCACCAGGGCCGACTCAATGATCATCAAGTGGCCGTTCTTAACGATTGAAGTATATGCCGCATTCATTATAACAAATTGCTGTCAGATACTGTGAATAATTACGTGACATATCATATCCTGCGTCAAAACAACATGATCACTCATGACATCAGTTCCTCTATTCTGTTTATCGACAATCCCACATTCGTACTGGATCTTGCATTTCTATATGTGTTTCCGCCGTTATGTTAAGTCTTCCATGCTTTGTTGTCAGGAGACATTAACATAATGCCGTAACAAAGCAGAGATTGCCACTGGGTATTGAGGGCGCCGTAGTACGACCTGTGCCATGGCCTCCTCCTCGGGAGTTGATGAACACAATTCCATGTCGTCGGTGATAAGCACATTTTCCATTGAGACAGTGCCGTCAAGTCAGTGACCGAATATGATCGGTGAAGTTGCTGAAGGGTACTCTTGTCGGCACCAGAGAAGTGGTACAGATCGTGATGCAAAGGACCACTTAAAGATGAAGGTTCATAAACTTCGAAGGCTTGACTTCGACGAGCAGTCTATCCAGTTGATTCAACACCTTTTAGCTCACGCAAACCCAGGTTTGTCCTTTTCGTGGCGCAAGTTCTTCTGAACATCTCTTCTGATTCAAACGTCACAAGTGTCGACGAACTAGCTCTTTGAGCAGGGTCGACTTCGAGGGCGCTCCCTCGCAGCGTGGTAGCCCGCATGTTTTGAATGAACACGAGCAATTTGAAAGTGTCTTGGAATATACTGTTTGACGTAGTCCTACCAAACACATTCAGCGCAATTCAGCGTATTGTGGCTGCGTCGATGCAGGAAGCTCTTGGTACTGCGTTCCTGGCCCTGGGGCCTCAATCAGTCCACCGTAAGGCCCATTATTAGCTCCGTAGAAAGGAGCTTGACTAGCAGGCCCAACAGGCATAAAAGGGCTAGCGGGACTTTGATAAGGCGGCACGGGGCTATAAGTCGGAGCCGGACTTTGTGGCATACTGTTCAAATTGCTCCATGGCTTTTGTTCCTGTCGACTTGGTGGCGCCGATTCTGGCGAGAGTTCAGCTGCCCAACCCTCTTTCGTAGGAAGCTCAGCCTTGAAATCTTGGGGAGGCCCATCGTTTGGCCTTGCACCTGAACCTTGCATTTTTTGTAGTTCCGTATTTGGCGAAGATTTGGTCGTGGCATTCTTTCTTTTGAGAATAATGACCCAAGCTGTAAGACCGGCTATTGCTAGGAGCAGGATAACCCCTACAGTGGCCCCTCCAGCGATGAGGCCGACGTGACTAGTGGATGAAGGGATGGGAGCTGCTGCACTTGGGGCAGAAGAAGTCAACGAAGATGGCGCAGAAGACTGTAAAGTACCTGTAGATGCCGCAGAACCGGTCGTAGATGTCGAAACTGGAGAGCCTGGAGCTAGTTAAGACCATGTCATGGTAAATTTGCGGCCTTGCTCGGAGTACGTACCCGGCGTGGTGAGATAGAGCTCCCCGGCAGCAAAGCAGCCAAAAATTGACAGAGGGTTGGGATCACCTTCCGTCTTGTAGATTGTCTGAGTTCCACATGTTGTATCGAAACTTGCGAGAATTAGTGCATGTTTCTGAAATCTGCTCTTGTAGATATGCGCTCATACCAAGTCAACGTCTCTCCGCCTTGGTATTTGATCGCTCTGGTACTTCCTTCAGAGTCTGTCCCACATTCCGTCGCAGGATGGCATATACCGCCACCTTGACTGCAGCAGTCGGCGATATTCCCGAAATCAGAATAGGTATAATCGCCATAACAATAAAGTGGTGACCCTTGAGAGCATTGAGTACGAATCCATACCATTAAGCGAGTATCTTACATGAGCCTAGAGTGCTTGTATATCCTCGAAAAGCTGGATCATTATCTAGGGTTCGCTTCAGAACCGGAGGAGGAGTTATCTCAGAGGCTGCCGGAGAACAGTGTGAGAAATGGATGAAGTCGCAGAGCAGCAAGAGACACAATGATTTTCTCATGGTGGCGAATACACAGATCGGACAGCCTTATGACTTCTCCATATGAAGGCTGGTGACGAAGATGCTAAGTACACCTGGACGTCCATGATTTCTCCTCTGTTGGTTGAAGGGGAGGGGGGAGACCTGAGATGACAGCAAGCCGTGAGGCGTTGAATGGCGTTCGCTAGGCGCAGGCTAAACTCGTGAAACAGCGACTTTTCGTATTCAAGCAGCACCATAAATAAACACAATTGTACGAATTCCACTTTCTTCACACCGGTTTATTTACTATTGTCAAAAAATTTTCCTCGTGGCAGGTCGTGTGGCTCTGATTCTGAGGGGTAATGGTCCATGGAGGGGAACGAGTTGGAGGCCGCCAATGCTCTGTCATGGAGGACTGCTCTGCAGGAATTGCATTTGGTGCAGCAAGATTATGTGCTGTGATCTTAACAAAGCTCAATTCAGCAGCGAAATCTGATGTTTCTAAATATGCAGAGACAGTCAATTATGCAGGATTGACAATCGACTTGTGTAATATTTGAAACTGCTTCTCGTATCGAGTCATGCGAGCCAAGCAATCGAGAGATGACATTGGGCCGGTCAAGCACCTCTGAACGGAGTAGTATACTCTGCTAATAATTCGACGGCACAGTGCTGGCAGCAAATAGCTAAGGGTAAGTATCGGCTTGAAAGACAGAAGATCTGTGTGCGCAAATCTGGACTGCTTTGCAGCCATCCCAAAATCGCTACGTTTTTCAACCCCAACTTACCTTATCAACTTACCTTATCAATTTGGGACGTGCTGCGTTTCTCAATAACTTTCTGATGTTATACCTACAGCTAGGCACCGATAGCTAGTGCTGGCAAGCCTCCCTTTCATGGAGAAAAGGCGGGCTCAGGTGGGAGAAGTTGGCAGTAAGAAGGTACGCTAGAATCGAGACAGGGTTGAAGGGCTCATGCCGAGGACTGCTGACCAGTCTGCTGAATGCGCAGTCTCCCCTAGCCGATATCCATGCCACTTTGCTATTCGTTCTCCATACTGGGAAAGCTTAAGGCTTGCAAGCCACAGCGGACAAGCAATCTGTCCGTCTTTACCACGGAACTCTCCAAACAATAGCCTGCCATTGCATAAGGTATACAAAAAGCTGGAGTCAATATGATGGCATCTACAAATGAGGAGGATCCGTTCCTCCAAGTGCAAGCGTATGGCGATGATTTTGAGGCTTACGATCCGGACTGCTAACGGCAACAGTGATGTGTTGTCCCTACTCAACCAAACGCGCCCGCTGTTCTCGTCCTATCTTCGAATACGCTCTTCGGCCTCATCAGCACAATCTCCGGAGCTGCTAGAAGCGCGAGGTGACCTTGAATCCACGCTCAAGGAGCTGTCCGAGGACTTAGCAGACCTGATCCAAAGTGTTAAAGCTATTGAGCAGGATCCGTATAAGTTTGGTGTCGAGCTCGATGAAGTTGCACGGAGGCGAAGGCTGGTAGAAGAAGTAGGCGGCGAGATCGAAGATATGCGTGAGGAGTTGGGCAAAACCATTCAAGAAGCAAAAAATAAAGGCAATGGGAGTGCGCTGCCTGATCCGGACACGTTTGATGACGAGGAAGATGGATACGCAATGTTCGAGCAAGAGAGGCAACAGGAGATCATGGCAGAACAGGACGAAGCATTAGATGGCGTGTTTCGAACGGTTGGGAATTTGCGACAGCAAGCAGATGCTATGGGACAAGAATTGGATGAGCAAGCCCAGATGCTCCACGAAGTGGATACAATCACGGACCGCGTCGGAGGGAAGATTCAAAGTGGCATGAAGAAAGTCCAGTGGGTCATAAAGAAAAACGAAGGTAAGATATTGACACCATTTTGATCTGTAGGACAAGGGCTCATGTTGGCAGACACGTATTCAAGTTGCTGCATTGCGGTTCTGATTGTCGTTCTGATCATACTACTAATAATAGTCGTTGTGATATGAGCTTAGCTTCGAAGCCTCGTGACATTCTTGCTCTGCGGCAATTGCGCTCCAAAGGACGGCAGACCAAATGGCTCTTGGTTTCTTTCCTACGTTTCGCGATCCACTAGGAAATTGGAAAGTGGTTCGAGTCGTGCACTCGCAATTCTCTCCATTTCGGCATCTCCCACCGTCAGCCACGGTTAAAGTCCCCATCTGCAGAGTGCAAGCCATATGGTTGAGGGCGCGTATCGGCAGGACAAGCGATTTCAATTTTTTTGGGCTGCGTCTGTTAAGCGCTGGCCGCAGAACTCCCTGCAGGAGGTGCTTGTTTCGTCCCTCTGGTCGCTCAATTCATGAGCAAAGAGTCCACAAACTCTATTACGTCTATTACGTAGGAATGGACGCACCACGGGCACGAGTTTTAAGGTCGTCAAGCTATTTTAACCCAGTGGATTCTTTGGAAGTTCGAGTGATCTTCTTGCAATGGTCGGGAGGAAAGAGGAAAAGGTTGACTTCTCTTAGAGGACCTCATTTTGGTTCAGTAGGGATGTACAAACGCGCGCACAAGCGACATGTGCTTCAAAGAGCGAAGAAAGCCCAAAGCAGCGCGCTTCTGTACCATCTTTCAGGAGTCGATCTGCAGTTCTCCTGCGTGCACTTTGCGCAGGAGACCACATGCTAATGCCTCATATGGTGCAAGCTGGTCCAATCAGATCCCGCGTTTCAGGGCTAGGGATCTCTGCCACAACCACCGCTTCACGTAAAATCGAGAAAACTTTTGAATGGACGACGCGCGTTTGCACTGTACATGAATGTGTTTATATCGTAAGCATGAGCTAGGATCAACTCCGGCTTTTCCCACGAGAACCATGGCTTGCTTCCCATGATCATGGGATTCGAATGACCCACCAAGCAATTCAAGCATTGCATTTGGCTTGAAACACCAAGACTAGTGTTTGTATTCGGCAACCCACGAAGTGCAAGCCACCGTCGCTGATCATTCTCGGTATCGCGATTTTGTGGCATTCAGCTGATTGGTTGCACCTCTTCACTCATATGCCGGTAACCTAGGTTCCCGGAGAGATGAATATTATCTCCAATCACCCCGCGAACTACAACTTCGAACTCTAAAAGTTGCCATTCGGTAAATCTAGGCTGCTGAAGGTCATGGAAGCCGCTATAGTATCTAGCGACCTTCCGTGCCTGAAGCAATCCTCATCCTATTCTTGACTGAGCACACCCGGGCCGGTCCTACTCTCATAGACGAATAGAGGGATTTTCCAGATGAACGCAAGCAATGTTCCTCTCCAGGTGGAAGTACAATGCTTCAACAGCCGGATTCGTATACATTCACCTAGCGCTTTGGGGGTCGTTGACTACACTTGTTTTGGCACTTTATCTTTTCGCTGTCGGTGCGAGCGACGAGGTGCTTGTGCCTTGTGCAATCCTCCTGATCATTGCTGTATGTCTCTTCTATTCACAAGTAAAGGGCATGAGCACTGCTAATTCGTCACAAGACAAGTGCTTCGTTCGCTTACATAGCGTTTTACGAGTACCATGCTCGAAAGCGGACGATAATGGTGCGAACCGAAGAAGTTTATTCTGCTGCTAGGAAACCCGTCTATATCGCCAGTCGTCTTTCCATTGCGCTCGCTATGCTTTGGCTACTAAGCAGCGGCTGGAACATGATCATTGCAGCTCGTCAGCCAATCTGCAAGAGCGGTCAACCAACGCTGAGGTTATGGCAAAGAGAAGGAACTTGCATAGCGCAACGTGCAGGAGCCGCGTTCTCGATTCTTAACCTCCTGATAGCATGTGCCTTGTTCGCGCACATGTTAAGCACAAGGGATCCTTACGGTACACATTTGCTGGGCAAAGCACGAGATCGCCCAAACACCGTTACGCCGTACAAATTTTCTGCCACATTTCGATTATCGAAGGGCAAGCAAGGATTGGTGCTCAAGCGACGAAATAGTAATGAGTCAAAATTAGCTGCAAAGCCTTTACCAAAAACGCCGAATTCGACAAGACCATCCACGCCGGCTGTTGAAACAGTTGATCCGATCAGCCTTCAGATATTGACTGCGGTCAATCTCGCGGTATCACCACCAACGACTCGAAGTACGCTAAGGTCCGAACTTCAACCAGCTCCAAATCACACCCCAAAGAAACCATCGAATCTCAGACACAGCAACACATCCACAGATCAGCGTCGCGACCCAAGCAAGGATGTGGGCACGTCTCAGGAAACCATAGCACAGAAGGAAATTGCACAACCTCTTCCGGCAACAACCATCTCAAGAATTCCTGCAAAACAGCCCCTCAGTCTTCCAACGAGCCGATTTCGTCCGTCATCTAAGGCGCCACTCTCATCCCACCCTTATCAGTCGCAAGTTCAGTCGAGAATCACAAAGATAGAGCCTGCATCGCAACGTCTCGACCTGAAAGCATCGCAAAAGCCGCTTATTCCAAGCGAGCCCGCACACACCTACTCCCGCAATCATTCTCGCAACAAGTCGGCTCCGTTTCCGCCTACGGTTCCGCCTAAGGCATGGGCATCTCCGGGCCCTGCTGTAGCTCCGTCCCACAAGCGTGGTCATGTCCGCTGCACATCCGATCCAAATCAGATGATCTCTGCGCACCTTGCCGCGGAGATGGACCGTGCAATGCGCCTTGAGTTCAAATTGAAAGAGCTTTCGCAGAAGGTGGAGCCGCAGTGGATCGATGACGCGAATGTGGACCGTCACTCTAGCTCATCTGCAAGAAGGGCGAGCGATTCTGGAGACCGGAGGGGGACTACGATGGACCTGAAGAGCTACAAGAACGACTTGGAAAAAGAAAGATTGTATGCAAAGATCGAGTGGAACATGCTCATGGGGAAAGAAGTGAGCATTTTGGACTAGACCAAACGAACGAAGTCGAGATCTGCTCCTTCGTGGAGGCAGTTTTCGGAACCCGGTTTTGAGACATCACAATTTTGTCAGCCTTCCTTTGTTCATAATTCGAACGTCTAGCAAACAGCCCACCCTTAAAGTACTCTCGAATATAACATTCCACCATACTTGGACTATTCCGTACGAAAAGAAGATTAGTTTAGCGTCCGTGCTCGTATATCATATCAACTACCCTTGCGCGATTTGTCGCCGAGAGCCTATCACCGTTGAGATCTTTTATATTTCCTTTTTTAATCGTGTTATAGATCTGTGACACGCTTCGTTTGCATTCGCTCTCCAGTTGAAGAGTTACATGGGCACTACTTTTTTCATCCTTGAGTGTTGCCATAGCTCTGAAACGTCCCAGGAGGCGCCAACACTGAACCAAACATTCTGAGATGGTGAAGCCATCAACTTTCTGCAGGAATCCAAGCAACCCTTCCTGAAAAAAGTCCACCAATGATTGAACAAAGCATTTTCTTAAGGTCAATCCGAGCGAGGCGATTGGGCCCGCAAACAACGATCCAGAGGTATTTCTCAATTCGTAACTACTCAACTCCACTTTCACGAGTAAAGCCGCAAAGCCTCTATGTAGCCTTCGTGACTATTTGGTCAGCAACTGAGTTTGTTAAAAGCCAGTGGCAAGTATGTTTGTTGCATCACAACCCTGAAACCTGGCAAACTGCGTCATAAAGTCCATTAGACTATATCACAAGGCCAGAATACGTCGTGCATGTTTGTAGGATGACTTCGATATTGAGAGAAAGCTGGTGAAATTCGCAATTGGTTTTACAATGCTAAACAAATTGACGAAGAGTGTCCGAGACAAACAAATGGATTTATGACATTGTATCCGGCTGTAGAATGAGCGTAACAAACCTCTACCATGCTTGATAAAAGTTTGTTTTCATGTACGGCACAAGGGATATGATCAGATGTACTCTAAATTCGCAATACCGATCGATCTGCATGCGCATGGCTGTGGTTGAAGCCTGAAAGACGTAGCTTGCATGCACAGCAGTTAAGTATGGCATAAAGATCGAAGCACTGTTAAAATATTCAGCTTATACCTCCTAGTAACTCAAAATATACCAAGGTAACTACCGATCATGTTGAAAGTGCTCGTAGAGACCTATATTTGCGATACGACTTGTTCCACCGGGTTTGGCTGACATATGCCAAAGGAGTCCGAAATACGTCATAGCTTGTTCTTTAGCATTCCATTCCCTGGCATAAATTTCCACGTCCATAGAGGTGTAATGGAAATATGAGAGGTCCACATGGGATTCAACTACTCTGTAAGGATCTCTTGTGGCGGAAGCCTGCTTGAGAATGCTAATTCTGTGCATTGACTGGAAACTCCATTCTGGATGGATCGCCATGGGCAAATCGAGACCGTTTTAATCCGCCCTCCATATACAGTCGTCAGGTTGTGGTAAGGTATGAGCAGTAAAACATACAGCAGCCGTCCCGAATCACCATGTCATCTCGAATCAGACCTGTGGATAACAATAACATGAACGAAAAGAAATCTGTTTTCTTGGCCTGAACAGAATTATGGCTTTGAATGTTCTCTGTATTTGCTGATATCAACTCTTGGTAGCTTTGTAGGCACGCTACTTCGACGATAGCGAGACACTTGCGCTATCGAAAATAGCGCATAAATACGTGTAAATCTGCCGAAGCACGGATCTAAGGTCGGATTTGGAGGAGCTAGCAGCGCTTATACGTCCTTATGGGTTTTGATAAGAGCACTCAGTTTCCGAAGGAATTTGTCAGCTCGTCTCATGTTGGCGCCGATTCAACTTGTTCTGATCATGCTCAGAAGACTGATCAGCAAATCGTTGACCTCACTGGTGTGAAATTCGTAGCAATGCTGCAAATAGCCCTTAATCTACGATGCAGCTTTCTTGTAGATAGCCTGTCCGCAGTCCAGCCAAGGATTGGATTGGAAAATCTGACATCGGCGGCGCTGGACCCGAGCTCCTCGAGCTTCAAACCGTGATTGAAGGCTCTTTGGTCGTCGAGATAAGTCGTAATCGTAAGCTAATGGCTGTTGCGAGGTTGACGACCGAAAACGAGAACTCTCTTGTGTTACTGTATGCTGCCGTCGCGTGCCGTTCATCCTCTACGTGATGTGTGTTAGTGTATATTGCTTTTGGATATGATCTAGTCCCCGCGTGCAGCGGAATATAATGTTCAGCGTGACGAGAAGCCGGGATCTGGTTCAGTATTGGAACTTAATGCTGCCACGTTTTTGTGCAGTCTTTGCACGACCATGCACTCCTATAAACTCGCAATCATGACAGCCCCAATTGAACCACACTCTATCCACTTTAGCCCCGGCAGCTCGTGCTGGTCGTCGTGCAGCGAGCACTAACAGGTCTCGTTCGTCACCTTCTAACGGGTCTTTCCCGACCCATGAAATGTCTGGTAAGGATGCTTCTTTGAGAGGCAGAGCCACCTGAAGGGCACATGATTGGGTGCCTGCAGCCGTTCGAAGTGGAGGTGGGTCAGAAGCTGATCATCTCAAATGGGTTGGATCTGGTTTCCGTCTTCTATATGAAGTTCGGGGTCATTGCTGCACTGTGGAAGGTCAACGATGGCAGCGTGCAGCCGAGAACGGTTGGAGTAGGCGGCGAACAAGTTTCGTCTATGGTCCGCGCAATTGTCAGCTCTAAGGCCTTCGTGGGCCCTCTCAGCAAAAAAGAGCAAACATATGGGATTGCACTCAAAAAAAGATCGAACAAGCACGAATTGTTCGTGTGCGGAGACGAGAGCTACGGGAAGAGTATACGTGCAACAGCAGCCTCAAGCAGGAATACGTCGCAATTTTGTCGTTGAATGATTCACGTTGCAGTGTAGACAACCGGCCGAGAAGACGGGCATGTCGGGGAGGACTCCTGGGAAGCAGATGAAGTGTCGAGGCAGAGCCAGGGCTATAGTGCCGATCGAGAAGCATTTTTCGCAGGCTTTAACGTTTTTGGCAGCATGAACACGGTATGCAGAAGTTTCTCAGCAAAAGGTCCCAACATTGGGGCTAGATCAGTGCGAGAGCACCAACAAAGCTGCCATAAGGTAGATGCTCGACATCAAGACTTACGAGAAAATAATGGCAAGAGCGATTCAGATAAGGTTTGACAAGCAAAGCGAGTGCGGGATGATGACGATGTGAGCGACAAGAGTGGCCCGACGGAGGTTATGAGCAGTGAACAAAACGAGCGTCGGTGGCTGACCAGACGTCGAGCCTCAGCGACGGCCCAGGGCGTTTGGCAGATTTTGAGAGTTTGCAGGGGCCCAAGGCTGGAAGGAACGCAGCGTATCGCCATGCCGGAGCAGGCGCGATGCACGGCCCGCGGGAGCCAGGCAGGAGCCAGGCGGGACGCGGCATGGGAAGCAGCGAGTTGGAGAGGCAGGAAGGAGCGAAGAAGCAGGGGGCACGAAGTGGGAAGAGGGAAGCATCTGTCGGCGAGCCGCAGACAAAAGCAGCTGCGACCGTGAAGTAGGAGAACGCAGCCACGACAGGCCGGCCTCGTCGTCTTGTCGCCTTTCGAAGCAGGAAGCAGCAGCGCAACTCGCAGCAGCAGCAAGCAGGAGCGGCCTGTCAAACCCACAAGTGCATGTGAATGGCGCGAACCCAATCTCACACGCCGTCTCCGTCCAGCCCGTGCGAGCCTCTTCCCCGCACAAACTTTTTTTCTTCCTTACAGAATGAACCACGGGCATCATTGCTGCAGGCTCCCGGTAGGAGCCCATTATTGGCTGCTCTTCATCTCAATGTCCCCACGCGTCGTTGTAGCCACAGGACGGGGAGACTGGGTTCGAGCGGAGAAAGCTGAAAGAGAGGCAGAGCGAGAGAAGCAAAAAACTCAAAGCTATGATCATGCCTCCCAGCCATCATCATAAGGAGTAATCATCATCATCATCTGACGAGAACCCAACAGGTTTTTTTGCATTTTGCTCGCACCATCGCCAAACTAAGAAGTCAGTCTGGTAGTTGGCACCACCCATTGATGATTGGCCCAATGTCGACCGCGAAGCCGCGTGAGCGCCACACGCCAAAGCCCTCGCTCAACGGTGATGAGGGGGTCATAGCTCTTTTGTTGACGATGGGATGGGCGCCGCCGATAAGAATTACGAGATGCGACGCCGGAGTAGCGGGTGGAAGAGGCAAAATTCGCTGGAACCGACCACGGCGCGATGGCGCAGCGGGTGCTTGACGTTGTCGCTGGGTGGAAAATAAATACGTTCAGGCATCTCCCGAAGAGAAGTTCCAGCGTTTGCGTGCGCCCCCGTTGCGGACAGTCGTGAGGAGTGAGAAGTGAGATCATAGTGCGTCGAGCTATCGCGAGCTTCCTTACGCCCTTCCTCACGCTAGCTGCGCTTCGAAAAAGATCACCAGCTCTGCCATTCCACGCTCTTCTCTACGACTGCCACTCTCTTTCTTTGTCTCTCGTCCTCTCCGCATCCTTCCCCCGGAACTCCACAATCTTTTCTTTGCTAGTCTTCTTCCACCTTTCCCGGTCCCCGCCCAGCTGCCTCCATCGTCGCCCGCTGTGCGATCTCGTAGTCGTTCCTGCGAAGACCACCCCAAGCCATTGAACCGAACCACCTACCGGGGTTCGACAATACTCATACTCTTCCCCGGCCGTCCTCTGATCTTGTTCGCTTGTCCTACCCTGTACAGCTTCAATCCGCGTCCGGCATCACAACAGCCCCACATCGAATTACATCACGCCAAAGACCGTCCTCTAGCTCCACGCTTTCCTGCTGCCGGCTGCTTGTCCTTTCATTCCATTCCTCCGCCCATCTCTCCCGCATCACATTAAGCACAAGAAGCCATGGCTGGGGAATTGGCTACTCGCGACGTTACAAACCATGTCCTCTTCGAGGTTGCAACAGAAGTTGCCAATCGAGGTGAGCACCTTCTGGCCGCTGGATTCGCTTTGCATAACGCCTTACGCTAACCTCCCTTTCCCAGTCGGCGGTATCTATTCAGTGCTGAAGTCGAAAGCACAAGTCACCACAGCAGAATATGGCGGACGATACACACTGCTTGGTCCTCTTAACAGAAATTCGGTACGTGCGTTCGTTAGCATCAACGTCTCCATCTCTTCCCATTCCTGTCCTGTCTTGTTTGTGAGCAAGGCGTATATAGATTAACAATACTGTGCCTGCCAGGCCTCCGTCGAAGTGGAAGAACTCGAGCCGCGCGACCCTGCCCTTGCCGAGACCATTCGATCGATGAACGACCGTGGTATCAGCACTCTTTATGGACGATGGCTTATCGATGGTGCCCCACGTGTGCTGCTCTTTGACACAGGCACTGCATATCGCTTTTTAGACGAGTGGAAGGGCGATCTTTGGAACGTCGCTGGTATCCCATCGCCGCCAGGCGATCATGAGACCAACGAGGCGATTGTCTTTGGATACCTGATTGCTTGGTTTTTGGGCGAGGTGAGTCGCAACCGATTTCCGCTTGGTCTTCGACACGCCATTTGCTGACGGATGGCAGTATGTGTACCACGAGAAGAAGCGAGCTGTCGTGGTACAGTTCCACGAGTGGTTGGCGGGTGTGGCTCTTCCTCTCTGCAAGAAACGACGGATTGACGTGACGACCATATTCACCACGCACGCCACCCTTCTCGGCCGGTACTTGTGTGCCGGTTCTGTCGATTTCTACAACAACCTGCAGTACTTCGACGTGGATGCGGAGGCTGGCAAGCGAGGTATATACCACCGGTACTGCATCGAACGAGCTGCTGCTCATTCTTGCGACGTCTTTACCACCGTCTCACACATTACCGCGTATGAGAGCGAGCACTTGCTCAAGAGAAAGCCGGACGGCGTACTTCCGAACGGCCTTAACGTCAAGAAGTTCACCGCTATGCACGAGCATCAAAACTTGCATATGCAAGCAAAGGAGAAAATCAGCGACTTTGTGCGTGGTCACTTTTATGGAAACAACGACTTCGACCCAGAGAACACGCTGTACTTCTTCACTGCTGGCCGATACGAGTATCGAAACAAGGGTGTAGACATGTTTATCGAGTCTCTGGCCCGCTTGAATCATAGGATGAAGAGTTCTGGATCGAAGATGACCGTCGTGGCCTTCATCATCATGCCTGCCCAGACTCAGTCGTACTCTGTGGAGGCCCTCAAAGGCCAGGCGGTTGTGAAGGCCCTGCATGATACCGTCAACGCCATTACCAAGAACGCGGCAAAGAGGTTGTTCGAGAAGTCGCTAGCCTGGCATGAAGGTCAACCTCTTCCCGACGAAAAGGAGCTTCTCAGTCAGGCCGACATGATCATGCTCCGTCGTCGCCTGTTTGCAATGAAGCGCCATGGTTTACCACCAATCGTGACGCACAACATGGTCAACGACGCCGAGGACCCCATTCTTAACCAGCTGCGCCGCTGCCAGCTCTTCAACCACCCGTCCGACCGCGTCAAGGTCGTCTTCCATCCGGAGTTTCTCAACTCGAACAATCCTGTCCTCCCCATGGACTATGAGGAATTTGTCCGGGGCTCCCACCTCGGCGTCTTTGCATCGTATTACGAGCCGTGGGGCTACACCCCTGCCGAGTGCACCGTCATGGGAGTGCCCAGTATCACGTCGAATCTGGCCGGCTTCGGCTGCTACATGGAGGAGCTGATTGAGAACGCGCAGGACTACGGCATCTACATTGTCGATCGTCGTATGAAGGGCGTTGACGACTCTGTGAATCAGCTGACGGAGTACATGTTCGACTTCACCAAGAAGAGTACGCGCCAGCGCATCAACCAGCGCAATCGCACGGAGCGACTTAGCGACCTGCTCGACTGGAAGAGGATGGGCTTAGAATATGTCAAGGCAAGGCAGTTGGCGCTTCGACGTGCGTACCCTGATGCGTTTGATGGCGAAGACGAGCCGGATTTGTTTGGTTCGGCAGAGACGAAGATTACGCGACCGCTGTCCGCACCGGGATCTCCTCGAGAGAGGTCGGGACTAATGACACCCGGAGATTTTGGATCTCTTCAGGAGGGTCGTGAGGGTCTCAGCACGGAAGACTATATCGCGTGGAAGTTGCCGTAAGTTTTGAATCGTTGGCGTTCAATCCAGGAAAAAGAAAAGTGCTAATCAAAGGCAAATAGGGAGGAAGAGGATCCGGAAGATTACCCATTCCCGCTCACGCTCAAGCTGAAGAACAAGAGTCCAGGTCCATCGTCTCCCAGCATCAACGGCCCCGTCAATGGTGTTTCGTAGGACTGACGGCGAAGTGTAGGACCTGCACTTTTACGCGTTTGACTGAATATTGCCCGTTGCTTGCTTTGCGTGAAACCCGAGGGATCTGGGCGCAGATTCGCGAGCTCAAGTTGCGCTCGGCGATGGGAGAGCCGACAGAGTTGATGAACATGGGATGCCACCGCATGCATGCAAAGGGAACAAGGCCGCGCATTGGCAAATCAAATGATTCCATTTTTCTTTTGTTCATTCACATTTTATCATCATGTTATTTTGTCGGGGTCGTCTTTATTTTGCCTTATTTACCATCTTTTTTTGCATGCCTATGATGTCGCCGACTACTTGGCGTCATCAATTTCGACTAAAACCATGTATGCATAGGATTTACTTTGCTCAAGCATTGCGGCCGGTAGTTTCTATTCCCCCTTATGATTCACAGTTCTTTCATCATTGATTTGCTGCGAAAGGTTCGAAGGTACCAGGTGGTTTGCACTTTTAGCTTTTGGATTCTGGAAAGTGAGCATGGCACAGCAATTGATGGGGTCCCTATCGAGCTGAGGGAAATGGGAATGAGGCTTTCATGCATTTGTCTTTTCTTCCAAGTCAGCATTGATGATGAGACGCGATCATTCATCACGTAATAAATGTGAATCTTGGACCATCTCCGCGGATGGTTTTTTCCAGTCTTCCTGAGCAACATTTCCATGAACGACTGAAAACATCGGTGATTTCGCTTCGCACCAGCTGAACTCGACAAAAAGAATTCGAATCATGTTAAGTGTTCTAAAGAAGCATAATGTACCATTTGCGCAAGACCCTTTCTCTGTTCTTTGGCTTGATTCTCCCCCCTTCGTTACGGCCCGCTCACAACATGTTGGGGTAATTATACATGGCGTTATCCACCGAGCAAGTGGACCGTCATTTTGACAAAGATGCGAAAAGGCTTGCCTGTTTCCAAAAATACGGGTGGTTATGTAGATCGCTAGCACATCCATAATTGGTCGTTGGTGTTGATGCTTATATAGATATGTATATGCATGTATGCGGAATGCGCTGACCTTGGCAGGCATCGATGGGGGAAGCGGACCTGGGGGACTCAGACCTCACAGTACTCGTTCGCGACGCTAGATGACGAGCGAGTCGGCGTTTGCGTTGATGTACTCGATCGCGTCCCAGCGGTAATCGTCCTTCTCGAGGCGCGGGCCGCTCTCGCGCAGGTTGTACGTCTCGCGGCCGTCACGCGTGAAGGCGGGCCAGTGCGGGATGTCGAGGCCGTGCTTGTTCGGGTCGAGGGTGCGGGCGAAGGCGAGGATGGTGGCCTGCCTGTTGACCGTGTTGGTGCTCAGCAGGCCCGGCAGGCCGGCGAAGACGTAGAAGAAGCAGTCCTAGGCATGCAGGGAGCCCAGGACGGGGATGCCCGTGAGGGCGTCGACGGCGTCGGCCACGCGGCTGCCCGCCAGCAGGCCCGTCAGCCCCGCCGTCGGCACCTCCACGTCGATCACGTAGTTCCACGCCGGCCCGGCGTAGTTCGCCAGCAGGTTTCGCCGCTGCGCTTGGAAGCTGTAGTCGCCCACCAGCGCGGCCAGGCGCTTGAAGTTCGGCGTCGTCGCCCACAGCGCGCCCGTCCCGAACGGAGACCCAGCCGCCGGGTCGGCAGGGTATAGCTGTGCCAGGCGCTCGATCTGCGCGTTGCTCGCGTGCGGCCACCACGTCGTGTGTAGGTACTGCCGGAAATCGCTCTCCGTCAGCGTCTCCAGCTGCGCGACCAAAGTGAAGAAGGTGCCCTCGTCTCGCATGTCTGCATTTAACCCACGCGAGGCCTTGTTAGCATGTTCCACTTTGCTCTCGCCCGTTTGTCTTCTCGAAGCCGTAAAGGTCAAACAGCTGTCTTACCTCCTGTCATCAGTGGAACCGAAGCCATCTAGCCTGACTTTACGAGGCGATGTGGTGAGTCCTTCAAGTGCTTCCCATCTGGTCGGATCGTCCATGTGGAAGCCAGCGAGCGGGGCCCCATGACTAGGTGATACGTGTCAGTGGATTCTCGTGGCACAGAGGTGGAGGTGGAGATGGTGTGTCGTGCTTACGGTGGCCTTCTTGATTCACGGACGCCACGATGTCCTCGTACTTTGCCTCCTTAAAGCACGCGATCTTGTCGGGCGCGCCGGCGCAGCCTGTCTGATTGACCATGTTGTCGAAAGTTTCTTGCTGGCGCTCCGGTCCGTCGACGGCTACTGGTCCTCCGGACATGGCTATCGCTGCTCTGAACAGACCTTGCTCGACATCAGTGGAATCCTTGGTGAAAACTCTATCTTGAGCCCCTACCAACCTTGGGTGTCGCCTTCGTCCCAAAGCAGATGAGCTACAGTAGACCAGGAGCCGGACGAATCCCCCATCAGCGTGACCTTGCTTGGATCGCCTCCAAATTCTGCAATATGCTCTTGGACCCATTGCAAAGCAACGCGCTGGTCCTCGAGACCGAGATTCAGGAGCCCGGCTTCCTCCATCTCACGAGAGGCACTAAAGCCGAAAGCATTGAGGCGATGGTTTGCTGATACCATGATGACGGGCTGATCTATCTCGACGGCTGTTCGTAGGAGTCTGCCAGGGTTGTAGTTGAACAGCGCGGCACGCAAGATGTCTGTCTCGCTGATGTCACTGACGGGCGATCCAACCTCAAAACCACCGCCGTGGATCCAGAAAATGATGGGCAGAGCAGCATCGGATGAAATGTTTTGGGGAGTCTGGACATTGATGAATAGACAGTCCTCGCTCCGGTTCGCGGAGAACGAGTAGATGCTTTCCACCAGTATGCCCACGATGGGTCCAATTTCCGAGTCAACTTCACCTAGTAAGGAACGGTCCTCAGATCCCGTTGTAAGGATGGCGCCTATGGAGTGTTGAGGACATATGGCGCCATACTCGACTGCGTTGAAAGTGCCGATGGAATGATTGTACAACCGCGGTTGTTCGAACCTTCCTGCTTCTGCGAACGGAATACCTGATTGACGCATAATGTCGGTAGACCGCTATGCGCCGAAGCACGGGCTTTGTTTCAATGATTGAGCATGCTGGTGTCACGCTGATAGATTGTACCAACCCAGAAACTCCCAAGAATGGTCAACGTCATTCACTCTCCCCTTCAGCTTTGCATAGCGAATGTCTATATCGGGTGCATTTGAAGAAAATACGAAATGAAGAAAGCTGAAGAAAAGTAAGGCTAACGAGCCTGCACTTGTCGGTTTCATAGAAGCAATCATAAATGAGTGGACGCTGTCAAAAGACAACAGTACGCATACGTCGCGTAGTATGTATGTATCTGCCACGAGGAAGCTGAGTATGCTGGCCCAAGGTCATCCTGCAAGAAAGCTCCAGCTTAAGAACTCCGAATTGGCAGAAATAGGTACTCTGAAACCCCCCAGGATCACTGTGGTGATCTTGAAGGCCGGTGCCGACTCGTGCCTACGTCGATCTTTATATATTGCTTGGCGTGTTCGGCCTCAACCTGTATACGAGCCATGCAGACGTTTGCCTTGCTCTCGACCGACATTTCTGGCTGGTAGTAGCTGTGTGTCGGGTATGACCTTGGAATAAAGAAACACAAAAAGGTTCACGGTACGATCCATTTCCGTACTCGACGAGCCATCTGTATTCTACTGTGTAGGAACCTAACTTAGTCTTGGCTTTCTTTGGTTTAATGGCTTGAGGAGCAGAGGAATTAATCGGTTTATTGTCTTTCTGATTTGGCCTAGCGCTCCCAATACTGTACTAGCTTCCAAAGCGCCACTCTGTACACATCGCTGCCAAAGTGAGCATGTTACCTGGTTGTGTTTAGACTCGCATGCTAGCAGGGTCGTACCACGGCCTTGAGCCGGGATTGACTAGGCTCCTTAGCCCCGACTGTTCAGCGCTTGAAGACGGAACAATTTACGTGGCAAGGTTCGTCAGAAGGACGTAGACCTGGAGAAAAACCCGTTCAGCACACAATTTTAATCAAGAACAAGAAGAATGGAAGTAATCGTAAAGTAAGAATCGCGGGAAGAAGTATGAAATCAGAAGATAGTCAAACGTTGAGAATGATGGCAGCCTCCCTTCACCTGGCCCTCCAATTTCGGCTCTTTTCCACCTCCTTCGAAAGAATAGCGATATCCGTGGCTGAATTTCACTTGCTTTATCAAACCGTCATTCCGGGCGCGAAGCTGTTGGAAGCGAAGAAATTCGGACGACAGCGAAAGTAGCATCCCAATTGACTCTTTAACCGCCAACAAACGCACCTGAGGAAAACCCCAACAGATGCGTGCAACAGTATCAGCGTCGACAGAAGCTAGTCCGTAAAACTCAGCCGCAAGGAGAATTCGCTGCAGGAACCGTGGTGCGGTCTGTTGAAGAGAGAACAAGTTCCAGCGCTTGCGACGATTGTGCAAACCACAAGACATAAGGTTGTCGAGCATACGAGGTTCTTTCTTTCTTTCTTTCTTTTTTTTCTATTTCGATGTATGAAATGTCAAAGGACAGTTGTGTGCCTGGGCCAAACCTTCATCCCCGTACGGAGTACACAGTCGAGATGAGACCTGACAAACAGTCGCAAGAGAAAGCTATGAACCGTGCTCGTGCGGAGCTATCACAAAGAAAAAGTAATGTTGAGAACTGAAAAGAGAGTATATAATGAAATAATGCCGTCTCCTCCACCAAGCTTCCATGGTGTAGTTGGTTATCACGTCAGTCTCATATAACAAATATGTATGACCTAGTTCATCTAGGGTTATCTGAAGGTCGCCAGTTCGAACCTGGCTGGGAGCATTTCTTTTGCCCTTCTTTTTTTGAACGTTGCCCCCAAAAATCACTATGCCTGAGGCTGTTTTGTGTTCTTTTTTTGGGGGGAGGGTTAGAACTATAATAATCTTCTACTCCTCTATCGTTGGAATTGTTTTGCTCGATAGCGATTCTTCGCGCACAACAATATTCTTACCGTTATTGTCGACTTGTAGACAATGCATGACTTTTTTTCAAGAATATGAACTATAGCAAAGATTTACAATAAGCCTCATTGTGCGAAAAATCAACACAGCCCAAGATCTGAAGAGTGAAACACAGATAAGGCAAGTATGTCAGGTACAACTGAAGTACGCGGGCTAGGCTTGACCAGCAGAAAGCGCAGCAGTTGTCCTTCGTGAAAGCCTTCAAGGAGTTAGCATTTTGTTGTTCGTGGATCTTTAAGCGATATAATCGTTGTAAGAAACAAGAGAACAGCAAGGCGGAAATATCTGCATTCATGTTCCTCATCGAAGATGTTGTCTGGAGAACAAACTTCTCGCTCGGAAAGACTATCGATGTCCCATACTTGATCAGCACCTCAGCTCCTTGAAACAATGCCGGACTTCTTCGAAACCGTGCAGAATTTTGTATCCATGCCTTTTCCGATGCGTGCGGGATGAAGCTATTGGTTTCTCGTGGAACTCGCATGCGAATTCAACAAACCATCTGCAAAAACGAGGTTGTACATAGGCTTGCTCCCTTGCAAAGCTATCTGCTCTCTTCATGTAGTTTTCAGACTCCTAAGCCGAGAGCCAAGTATTCTCAATGCCGCTGATAGGATCTAGACTTGGTTGGGAAGCTATTTGATTTACGTGCAATAGCATGTCACCGCCGCATGTGCTATATATCACCTATTACTTTGCGTACTCGTGAAGTGTCGAAAAACATTTGGCTGCGAGTGCAAATGTATTCAATTGAAGCTCTGCTTGCGACTAGAATAATAGTAGCACCCCGCAATCTCGGAAAAAGCACCAACGTCTCAACGCTCGTGATCTTTCACGGATCTTACTCATACCCATTTCACCATGTCCCTTTCCCCGCAAGAGGTGCGACAACTTCTCGAAACACTGCCGAATCAATATCGAGGCCCAGCCGGTGCAGTTGCAGTTTTGCAAGATGGCGAAGTCATCGGCCAGCACGTCTGGGGATACGCTGATCTTGAGCGTAGAATTCCCTTGTCGGCCGACACACCGATGCCTATCTGTTCAATTTCCAAGCAAATGTTCTGCACTCTTATGTTAGACCTGGAGCGCAATCCAACTGACTCCATGGCAAACAAGGGCCCTGTTCTGGAACAGATGTCAAACATGCTGCCGCAGATTCTTCCCAGCGAAATCCTGCAAGACACGGAATTGACAATAGATCATTTGTGCGACATGCAATCAGGAATCCGCGACTACTGGGCCCTGTGCATGCTTTGTGGGGCCCAAGTAGACAGCAAATTCTCAATCATTGAGGACGGCACGCCTATGCTGCGTAAGCTGAAGTCGTTGCACTTCGAGCCAGGCACTGAATTTTCCTACTGCAACACAAATTTCTACATTCTAGGACGACTCATTGAGGCCGTTAGCAAGGAGCCGCTCGCTAACCTACTTTCTGAGCGGATCTTCCAGCCGGCAGGCATGAAAACGGCAAAGCTGTGTCCCGACACGGCCAAACAACCCGGACCGTGTATTGGATATGAAGGTGATACGCAAGGCGGATTCTTTCGGGCACATAATGCCATCGAGTGGTCAGGAGACGCGGGTGTGGTATGTTCACTCAAAGACATGATTGCGTATGAGCGATTTTTTCATTCCCGCTGGACGGACCCTCAAAGTGGTTATCGGGCAGCGGCTGAGGCGCGGTCTTACAAGGATGGAAGACGATCCAGCTACAGGTACGGCTTAGAGCAAGGCGTCACGCGAGGTGTAGCAACTGTTGGCCACAGCGGAGCGCTCCGTGGATATCGACTATGTCGCGTATACGCACCTAAGGAGTGTCTCTCCGTCGTTGTCATGTTCAACCATGAATCAGACGCGTCCAACGCAGCTTTCTACACACTTTTGACGCTTTTGAATAGGCCAAAACCCACTATCCCCTCCGCCGAACCCGTTTCAGAATGGTTCGGCAGCTTTCTTGACCAGTCCACTCAGTTGGCCATCAGAGTATCCTCCTATGGTAAAGGCAAAATCTCCGTCACGTATGCTGGCTACCCTGAGACACTGACCCTAACTGATGAGAGGAACGCCCGGTCTGAGAGCATGATAGCTAGGATACAAGAGGACTCTTTGCACATTCATTGTCTGGGAGATAACCGAGTCCTTAACGCCTTTCGGATTAGTACGATTGATGCTTTGCCCTATGACGAATCCTTGAAGGGCAGCTTCTACTGCGAAGAACTGGAGTCCACTTTCCACTGCGAGGGTCAGACTGGTCTGCTGTACGGAGCTTTCGACGGGTACCTTGGTCGAGGCCCGGCGAACATAATGAAGCATTTGGGCAATGACGTGTGGGCTCTTGCATGTGCACGTGGCGTTGACGCCCCTGCTCCCGGCGATTGGACGCTCGTGTTCAAGCGCGATGAGAACGGGGCGGCGATCAGCGTCATAATCGGTTGTTGGTTAGCCCGAAGACTTGAGTATCAAAGAATGTAGAACGCTGCCATTCTTCGCCGGCCATCTATCTAGAACCTTTTGATCCATGTTCAGGGTAAGTCACGATGATAGTTCGGGCGTTTAAATCCATCAGTTGCATTCTCTTTGCATCTTCATCCTTCTATCTTATGGACAGCCACATGGCAAGACACTCGATCTCAAACGCCAGCACTTATGCCCACGAGAAGTGCTCAGAATGTAAGTAAACGGCCTTGGCCTTCGAGCCCTTGATTATTTCAAGGTTCTCGTAGGCTACAGCATTACGAACATCATTCTGCATTGTAGTAGGCCCGCAAACGAAGACATTGAGCGATTCTCGGGCCTTGGCCGCTTTACATGCCTCCTCATGGATAATAGTTCGCAGGGGAGGTCGTCCCTTCGTCTCGGCTCCAAGAGTAATTGCTTGCTGCCCAACAACAGGCACATTAATTCTGTCAGCTGGTGAGTTTGATCCTTGGGAACAGCTTTCGGAATCCTTTGACACCTCTTTGGTTGGGATCGCTTCATCTGCCGCAGTCCCTGTCAGGTATACTTGAACAGAAATATGTGACGCTGAATTCGTGGCACCATATTTTGAAAACAATGCCTCTACAGTGCTCAAAAACCACAGACGGCTGCTGACATCCCGAGTAGCAAGAATTACTCGAAGCGTGACGGCTTTTCCAAGAACCTGGCCTTTCTCGTGAATCACGGAAATTGCCTCCTTTGTACCCACATGAGGCAATTCGTTTGCATGTTCTTCATCTCCTACCGAAAAGCTAGATCTCAGGAAATGTTCAATGAAAGGCAAACACCAACCGGCTCCCGACCCTCCAGCTATGACCAAGTGGTGATCAGCTTCATGATAGGTGCCTGCATTTATTCCTCCGTACGGTCCGTCGACGAGAACTGGAACGCTGTTGTTTGGGTTTTCAAGTGCATGCCTATATAGCTTCTCAGTGAAGCCTCGTTGATGGCGAATGTAGAAGACGAGTTCTGGCTTCTCGTCGGATGTGAAAGGAGGTGACGAGCATATCGTAAATGGATGACTCGACAGTGCAGCCGCGAGACCAAAGCTGGTGAATCGTAGAAAACAATGCTGTCCAGGCTTCCAAGTGAATTTCGCCGGTATCTTGATTCGTGTAAAGCCATTATCTTCCACGGCAATCTGAGCTTGCTGGATCATCCCATATTGAAAACCGGTTCGTATCCAGGGATAGACGTAGCAGGGTACATATATGGCGGCTGTAGCTATGAAGTAGTGCCTGATAACTTATTAGTTATCGTGTTAGCCAGAAATCCTGTATCCATACCATGATGTTAAGGTATAATCACAATGCCAGAAGAATGTGACCACGAACACAACCACAGCTAAGAAATGTGTCAATTTGAAGAATTCATATCCTAGCTTCCTGTTCTCAAGAGTCAGAAAAATCCACTAATGTTCCAAGTACAAGAGCTTCCTACCGAATGGTACTGTGAGACGCAAAAGTGAGCCACGCTTGAAAGATGATGGCGACAATTCCGGTCCAGTAGAAGAGTAAACTCTCAGAGAAATGTGCCTCCATATCATGCCAGTGAATGTGGTACACAATGAACGGAAATGTATGCAATAGCGCAAGAATAAAAAACGCATAAGCTATCCATCGATGAAAGACCTGGAGTCTTTCGTGGGATACTCCTGTACATAGCGTGATCCAGTTCGTCTTACTTGCCGTAGCGCTAGGGCGAGATCAATTTAGGCCAATACTGCAGCGATTGACTACTCACAAGACAAAAGGCATGCAACCGAGCGCCATCCATCCCGATCTCGTTGCCAGAGGAGGCGAGCCGCCGTAGATTTCGTCAGACCAATAGTACGGCTTTGGAGCCAAATCCATACCTGAGGAATAATTAGCTTGTGGATGGCAGATAGCATACAAAACACCAGGCTGGTGCGAGACCTCAAGGGAGACGCACAGAAAAAGAAAATCGTGCCCGCGAACCCCAGAGATAGCACGCCGACTGGGGCTGAATTCCAATTCAGCTTTCGAATGTGAAAGCCACGATAAGACAGGTAGCGAACAGCTGCAACAAGTCTTCTTCCGACGAATGCTTTTTCCGAAACGCGAGTGATGTGGAGAAGCAGAGAAGCACCGTAGCCTATGATGAAAATCCCAATGGCGCTCATGAAAAATGCTACAGTCGGGAGAGCAAACACGTAGTCGGCAATGTACCTATTTGGTTTCACTCAGCCTATTGCAAGGCGTGTGGTTATAAGCACCACTCACCAAAAGTGCCATCGTTCCTTGTAGTAGCTGCACTGTTCAGCCGTCAGATCGCCGCATTCGAACATGCGCATGCCAGTCAATTGAACTGGTGGAGTGAGCCACGCTGCACTCATTGCGACTGTTTATGTTCCTGCAGCCCTTTGGTGATGTCAAATTCTTGGG
Organism: Verruconis gallopava; assembly: GCF_000836295.1. Lineage (NCBI taxonomy): Eukaryota > Fungi > Ascomycota > Dothideomycetes > Venturiales > Sympoventuriaceae > Verruconis > Verruconis gallopava. The sequence goes on along the minus strand of NW_015622141.1, from coordinate 134,874 downwards.
GATATAGGAGGGCGGAATAGATATGAATTTGCGCGTCTCCCGACGAGGAGAAAGAAAATTTACGAATTTCTCAACGTATTCGTCCTCGCTTGTAGAAGATAAGGGGGCCTGGCGCTACATGTAGGTTGCTCAAAGCACATCGCAAGATGGGACTTCGCGAAGAACAAGCACTCCATTGCGAGGGCTTGCGGAGGCTTGCAAAGGCTTGCGAAGTTTCGATGCAACTAGCTGCATCAGACCATTCTGGTGCTACCAGTAGCCAGTCGTACTGGGCGATTTCTAAGAGCATTTGCGTCCATTGTTGCGACGTGAGGCCGGGCTGCACTCAATCGATCAGCGCTTTTGCGCACTTTTGAGCAAGTTTCTCACCACCGCGCGAAGGTGGAGCCTTGTAGTCCCGGGATTTCCAGCCTCTGCGACGGAAGATCGGCATTGCGACATGGGATGTCCAACTATCAATGTCAAAGGCACGAGTTCGGAACTTAACCTTGAATCAGTTAAATCGTAGCTGTCGCAAGGTGGAGGGTTAGCCTTACTAAAGATCGCCTCGTGAGTTGATTCTCCCGGCCAAACTTCATCAGCTACAGGCTCAAAATTTGGAGTGTACTTCAAGCTGCTTCAAAAATTTAATTCTTCCAACTTGGATCTGAGTTCCTTACAATATGGACATGAGCACGATGTCAGGGATGACGATGTCTGCAGCCTCTGCAGCGTCGAGTACAATGTCTGCCATGTCTATGGCCACTTCTTCCTCGTCGAACGCTGCGGAAATGTCTTCGTCGGGAATGATGGATATGGAAACGATGGCTATGACATTCTTTGCATCAACAACCACACCTCTCTTCTCATCGACTTGGACGCCGAACTCAACAGGCCAGTATGCTGGGACATGCATATTTCTCATTGCTCTCTCAGCCATGTTCCGAGCTATATTAGCCATCAGAATCAATCTGTTTGAATTTATCGAGGTCCTCCGGCAAAGGCGTAGTGGAGGGGTGCTGTATGGATACGAAGCAGACAGTAAATCCAATATACGCCCTTGGAGAGCGAATGAAGCAGTGTGCCTGGCCTTTGCGGACATGGTGCTTGCGGGGGTGGGATATCTCCTGTATGGCACTGGCAGATTCTTCAAGTACCGGTTTGCTGACCTTAGACCAGAATGATTGCGGTGATGACGATGAATGTTGGCTATTTTCTCTCCATCCTCGCGGGTATATTTCTAGGAAGTATGGTATTTGGTCACTTTATGGTACACTCTGCGGCACACTAAACATGCATTCTGCAACTGGAGGACTACGTTTCTAAGAATTTTATCCAATTCAGTTCAGCGGAAGTTGGTTATCTGAAACTTGGACACGATCAACTGTAGTAGAGGTATTTTAAATATACGTTGACCGAGGCTGGGCCTGTGCCTTTCGCGGCAAGTACATAATTGCACCGCCATTATACTAAAATTGGTCGAGCTTGTCCAAGACGGGCATTATCCAATCCTTCTGGGTCAAAACCTTCTGCAAACGTCGTCCCTTCTTCTGTACAGCTACCCGTGCTGCAGAAGACGCGCATAAGCTGATCTCTGCTTAGCTAGATGCTGGGAGAGGTTTGAAAGGAGTCTTAATCGTTACTCATAGAAACACAGGGTCACTAATAGAAACGCCAGTTTGATCCAGGCCAAGATTCAGTCTCTCAAAAGACATGCGTAGCACACACTTTAAGGAGCTCCCTTGTCCAAGTATAAGGGAACAGCTAATTTTCGTCACTAGCCAGTCGTAAGATATCTAGAGTTGTGAGGAGTCAAATTATCCAAAATAGGAGATTAATTGACCAGGTTTGACCCGGGCCCGCCCAATTGAACAATTGTAACATAGAAGAGTCCCTCATCACGCCAAATATAGGCCTGCACATAGTCTTGTTTCTGCGTGCTCAGTCCATCCAGTGTACGCTTCTAAGCATGATGTATCCTGTAGGCATACTCCATCCGAACCACTGGCCTGGGCATGTGTACCTTGTTCACAAATGGTGTCAGATCGATGATTGCATTTCTATTCCAGTACTCCTTCGAAGCAATGATGTCGGAAAAGTGTATGATCAATCTGGTCTTCGATGTGTTGACCCTGCTCTTTATTTGGGGTTTCTGGGTAGAGGCAAAGGGTAAAACATCGGAGACGATGGATGAGATTATGAATTGAAAAAAAAAGCATGGGAATATCACAGATGTGATGGGTTCAATAAAAGCCAAGGCCAGAGTTAGGAGTTCGAATGCTACATGCCAGGTGGCATCTTGTCTCTTTGTAGTTTGCAAATCGGCTCAAGTTCACCGCACGTTTACAATATGGCAATGATTGTCGATCGCGAGATAGTTTCTCTTAGTCGGGGGGGTTGGGTCAGTTAGCGATGCCTTCCTTCGGTCTTCTTCCATTGTTGATAGCCTTGTATTCTCATGATAAGCTTCGCAGAGATAATCTAGTCAATGCGGGATTGGGACTATCGGTGGGGGGTTTGGGGAAGTTTTCGTTCGGGTAAAAAGAGGCACAAAATATTTGCACCTGATTGTTGAGCCTTTCGGTGGGCTCAAGTTGGGCTTCGGCGCGAGTTTGAACAAATGCCATTCTTTCACTAGGCGCTTCTAGAAGAAGAGCTCAAACCTTCATGTCTCCATGAGGAGGTCGTGCTGTAATGCACAGAGTCTACACAGTTGCGTGTCAACTGGTGCGCGATAGGGATTCGGGACCAAGGGCAGGTTGCGTCAACAGTGTAGTTTTTAGTAGCTTCGCTCAACCTTGGTCTGCTCAGTTTGACCAGTTGCTACGTCTAGTTCCGCCTGCATCTTTTCCGCTAGTGCTCCCTCGATCGACGCGATTGAAACCATATCGAAGCCCTGCTGCGCGCGGCGCTGAGCATCTTCGCCATTTGTACCTAGGAGAATTACGTTAGTATATCGCACAACAACACCGTAGCGCTTGGAAATGTCATAATCGGAGCTACGTGTCCCAGCCACTCTCACTTACAATATATCGCTGCTTTCTTTCCAGCCGCATGTGCGGCGCTCAAAATGCGCTTGATGGCAGCCTCGTGTTCCTCACCACCACGTGGGACCTGAAGCTGCTTCGAAAGATCGAAAGGCCCTAAACTCAAAAAAAATTTTTTTTTAGCAGACTTCACGGAGAGTCTAGCGGTGCAAGATTCTCTGGGGTTACATGCTCCCGCACTACCCTCCAGGGTGAAATAAGGAAGTACCTACCTATCAGAAGGACATCCAAGCCTTCGACCTGCGCAATCTTTTCCACATTCTCGACGCCTGCTTTGGATTCGATCTGGACCATAACTTTCAAGGTTTCGTTCGCGCCCTGCTCGTACGTGGGACCAACCTTGAGACCGGGGAAAGCGTGCGGCGCAAACGCAGGTCCATATCCACGGGAGCCCAAGGGCGGATATTTACAGTATTGCACTATCTTCGCAGCATCGGCCTATTTGAGGATGCGAACGTCAGAAGGGTCCCAACAAGAAAAATTACGTTCAGTTTATGCTGGGCGCACCTCTGAGTGGCCTGTATGCGCATATCTGTCAGCATAAAGCGATTAAAGGTAATTTCGGGCTCTGATGTAGAACAAACATACACATAGGAGTTAGAATACCGTGGGCGCCAGCATCCAGAGCTCGTTTAATCATCCATTCCTCGTTCCACGGAACGCGAATGATAGGACTGGCGCCTTCAGACCCAACGGCACTGCTGAGCTATGAGCACGCCACAAGTCAGCAAACGCAGATACGCATAAGGATGCAGCAAGCCGTCGACTGCGGCCGAGCACGTTCTCGCGGGAGCCTTCACCTCGTAGTAATCCTGGTCCGTGATGAAGCCGTGCTCGGCATCGATAAGGACCCAGCTGAATCTCTTGGCGGACGAACTCGCGTTAGATCTCAAGATCGTTCTGGCGAGAGCCGCGCTCGGGATCCTTTCCTGCCGTGAGCATCTCTAAGTGCATCTTGAGTAAATTGGGGTGTGTACGCACGTGAGCCAAAATCCGAACTGCGTGGAGCCGTCCGTGGAGGCCTTGTCTAGCGCTGTGTCGAACGGCATTGTCGGTCTTATGAAGTTCTTTGGCTTCAGGAAACGCGGCAGGCAAAAGACATGGACAGCCAGCTCCGTATATACTACTCAGCTTCTCCGCAGGGGCGACCGCTCGGGACGACCATTCGGGAAGAGGTACGCCGAGCGGGTGCGAGATCGCAGCTTCAACTCTCATCAGGGTCCACTATTTTTCTGCTTATCCGGGGTATCTGCGTTGTAACTGTGGGTTTTAAAAGATGCGTTCAACGGCAGTTCATAATCACAATGGACGTAAAAGCTTCAAGCTATGCTCTCGTTGTCGACGTTGAGGATTCGAATGAACCCTGTGGGGTATTGGTTGGCTGGCTACAAGCCGTGCCATGCACCATTTCCTTCGGTATCAAATTCTGCGTGACGAGTGTTGGATAAACGTGCAGTTTTGGCCAGCCCAAAACCTGCAATTGAATAGCTCCCGTCATGGTAGAATTGTTTCACGGCCGCTTTTTGCAGTGGCTCTCAGATCCTTGGCTACTTTCCCGCGTTTCGTCTCTAGAGCCTTAACATCCCGCCAATTCTCCTTGAACCATTCTAGAAACCTTGCCTTGTCATCTTCAGTCTGCAAATGGTCCATCCAGACTGGAACCAGCCCAATGTTCTCCTCGGGTGCAGCTTCGTTCACTCTCCATGCACCGTCAGCGCGATCAACAAATCTTTTCGATCCACGGATCACTTCCCGAGCAGCCTTCTCGCCTAGTTCGCCAAGGCATTTTTCACGCATATCAGCGAGAACTCCAAGTTGCCATTCCTCTAGCATGTTATGGCCCATGGCCTCTTCATACTTGCGCTGCGCGTCAGGGAACCACTCTAGAGCCTTATCCCGCACCTCGTCGCGCGTCCATATCCTGCGTGTGGGCGGAAAGAGCTCCTGCCTGTGCGCAGGTAGCCAATCCTGAAGGCATGTTGTGAACATGTCACGTTTCCGTAGTCGGCTTCGATCGTTTGAAGTCGTCGCAAGCATGATGGGCTCAGAATACAGCTCGCCCTGAAAGCACCACCGATATATCTGTTCGTTTGATTGGAAACCAGCCTCGTAGGCGTCCACGTCCAGTCGCAGGAAACGCATTGCGACATGCGGGTCTGAGGTTAGGAACACCATGGCTCTCTTTCGATTCTTAGCTTCGATCTCACGGACGCGTATATGTAGGCCTTTTTCGTTGGCTGTGAGACCGATGGGGCGGTTCAAGACACCCAAGATCTGCATCATGTCCCCGTAAGCGTGCAAGAAGGCTTCCCAGTGGAAATGACCTTCCGAGCAGACATGGACATCGACCTGGGCAAACTCATGCTCACGACCCGGAAGGGGAACTGCATAGTGCGTCGTCTTAGAGTTAGGAATTCGCTTGTGCTTTAATGCACCGAACGATGAGGCCACGTCGTCGGGCTCGATTGGCGAGAGGATAGGCCTTGCAACGAGAAAGTCAATGTCTCCATGGTCAGGCTTGTCTGGTGCTTCAGGAGGCGAGAGTACATCCACATAGAAGTCTCTTAGGGCCTTCTGGCAGTGGATACGGACGTGATGGTACAGCTCATGGGGAAGGCGGGGAACTCTAAGGTCTGTGAAGACTTTGCCGCCCATTTCAAGCACGAATATGAAGAAAAATCAGTATACCAGAGGAAAAAGACAATATAGATATAAAAGAATTGCTCCTGCATTCGAGGGTTGCGTGGCTTTAGATGGTTGATGACTGGATGACACACCTTGCAGAGGCTGTGCGCTTATGTGACTCGTTCGGATTTGTTACGTCACCAAAGTCATTCGAAAGATCACGGACGAGAGGGGAAGTGATATCGGTTGTTTGATTGCCGGGTGAATGAGAATTACATGCCCACGAAATGGCAGAGTGCAGATGGTGTACTTGACCAGCAATGTGGTAGCAGATAAGTCCTCGGTTAAGAAACAGACATAAAAAATTCAACTTGGGCAAGTGACCGTTGGTACGCTCAAATGGAACACTAAGAGCAGCGGTAGAACCTTTATTGCTCAGGTGGTGGCTTCGGATCAGCAGTAGGCGGGAAGAAAGAGTGAGGCCCAGTGCTAATGTCCGCTACACAGGAGCATTGTACACAGCCGACAAGAATGGAAACGCATGTCGGGCGACGTCATGCCAGACGTCATGGGAGCTTAGAGTGTAGAAAGCCACGCATATCAGGCCATCGGGGAGATGGCGAGGTACATACATTAACACGTGCAGGCACTGGAGGATTCATTGTTCGGAGAAATGATCAAGTCCATGCGGGGAAGGCTGTGAAGACGGGAAGGGACTGGAACAACGGTGAGAGTGGCGGGAGGGAGATCTAGGCCGACTGGCCATGTGAGTGTAGTGGCTGTAGTGGTGATGGCAGCAGGATGACGAGGAGGACGAGGAGGAGGACGAAGACGAGGACGAAGACGAGGACGAAGACGAGGACGAAGACGAGGACGAAGACGACGAAGGCAACGACAACAACAAGCAAGCAAGAACGATGGGTGAAGAAAGATGATTCCCCGATCCAAAGCCAGAGCCAAAAGTGGTCGTGTCAAAGAACAAGCAAGTGGCTGCGTCGACGCCGGGCCCCGTACTGAATGCGTCGCCCACACGCAGCCAGCAAAAACCACTCACATGCCCGAAGCCGGTTAGCGCGTCGTCTTGAGCTTCTGCTGCGCTCTCTGACTGGCCGTCGCACACACGATCGTCGCCGCGTCGCCGCGTTGCCCTGCGGAGACGGCAAAAACAGAGGCATCACGTCGAACATTCACTCGATCCACCTGCTGCTCCAGTGTTTCGGCCGTCGCCTGCACGCGAATACACGTCGAGTTCCTTTTCGTCGCCACTGATCTGTGTCGCGTGCGGCTCCGTGGCCCGTCCCCGGCGATCTGCGTGCCGTCGTGGCAGCCGTGTTTCAATCGGCGCTGGCGTGCTAGTTCCCGCCGTTGGACGCACCAAAGGAGAGAAACCAAGCAACAGCTCGCCTCGTTCCAATCTTCGTCTGCTGCGCTATCAGCAAGGTACACGCCGGGCCCATTGTTGGCGTCGTGCTCTCTGGCTTCCTCCGCACCGTGGACGCACCCTGGTCCTCCCATCTGCGCGAGCTTCCAACCTCATACCATCTTCCCGTCCGCTTTCGACGCTCTTTTCCCGCCTCCGCACAACTCTGGGCACGGAAACGAAGAGAGAAGAAGGACATCCAGCATTAGATCCACGTATTTCTCATCTCCATCAGGCAGTATCTTTACAACGTCAGCTCAATTGCCGTCTTGCTGCTGTTGTTGCTGCTCACGAAGCGGGCGGCCTAGACCATGAAGGCTACGCCGCTGCTGGTGCAGTGGCACAACGACGGCACGCCCATCTTCTCTGCTCACTTTGAGCCCCATGGAAAGGGCAGACTGGCCACTGCGGGAGGCGACAACAATGTTCGCGTAAGTCAATGGTCATTTCCTTGCAGCTCATCTAATGTCTGTGCTGCGGCATTTCAAGAGCTCGAATTGACTGACTATGATGCCTGCAGCTGTGGAAGATCGAGTCGAAAGGCGAAGAGCGGAGCGTTACATACCTATCTACGCTAAGCAGACATTCGGCCACCGTCAATGTCGTGCGGTGGGCCCCCAAGGGCGAGACGCTCGCCAGCGCTGGTGACGACGGAAACATTCTGATATGGGTGCCTTCAGAGCATCAAGAACACGGTGCCCTGGGAGATGACAACCTGGGGGACAAAGAGACGTGGCGAGTAAAGCATATGTGCCGCTCAATGGGCTCTGAGATCTACGACCTGGCCTGGTCCCCGGATGGTGCCTTCATCTTATCCGGCAGTATGGACAACATTGCTCGCATATATAACACCTCGACGGGGGCCTGCGTACGCCAGATTGCGGAGCACTCTCATTTTGTACAGGGTGTTGCCTGGGATCCGCTCAACGAGTATCTAGCTACTCAATCCTCCGATCGTTCTGTACACATATACACGTTAAAGACCAAGGAGGGTCAATTTGCACTACATAATAAGGTCTCACGTATGGACTTACCCGGCCGCCGCATCTCATCTAGCTCGCCAGCGCCGCCAGATTTGCCGGGCCGTGCCTCATTTGTGTCGGATGCCGTCTCTCATGGCGCTGGATCACCCATTCCGTCTGTCCCGGGGACACCACAGAGTTTGGCATTGCCAATGAACCCACCGGCACCAACTTCTCACTCCAGACGCTCTTCGTTTGGCTCATCGCCATCGATTAGGCGATCCGTCTCCCCGGCTCCTTCGCTTCCACTCCCAGCCGTCATGCCTTCAGCGAACTCGCCAAGTCTGCAGGCTTCGGGGCTTGGTCTGCGATCTGAGGCTCTTCGAACGGAAGGATTGCGGAATGAGAGGATTTACGCTGGTGAAGAGACCTTTTCTTCCTTTTTCAGACGACTCACGTTTGCACCGGATGGCAGCTTACTGTGCGTAACCATGCCAAGCATTCATCTCTCATAGGATCAAAGCTAACATTGAAATGATAGTTTCACGCCTGCGGGCCAGTACCGCGTGATACACCCCCCAGGTACTGCGAAGCAACCAGAGGAGATCATCAACACCGTCTATATTTACACACGTGCTGGCCTTAATAAACCTCCGGTGGCGTATCTTCCAGGACACAAGAAACCTTCCGTCGCAGTCAAATGTTCTCCCGTATTCTACACGCTAAGGCAAGCTCCTCCTGCGCCTCCCCGCCAGATCACTATCGACACTGCCTCTAGCGACGACATACCTCCACTGCCAGAACCCGTAATGTCGTCCAAGACTCCGACACAGTCCACCATGGATCCCCCTCCTGTGACTAGTGCACCTTCTCCCTCCCCTAGCATGGCTGCTGCTTCGCCCAAACCGTCTGAAAGCGACTCGGCCCCTCCATCCTCAACATCTGGTGGTCCGTCGTTGGCTTTTGGTCTACCGTACAGAATTGTTTACGCGGTGGCCACGTCAGATGCTGTGCACGTTTATGATACACAGCAGTCTAAGCCACTAGTGATTGTAAGCAATCTTCACTTCGCTACGTTCACGGATCTGGCCTGGTCCAACGACGGCCTGACCCTGCTTATGACTTCGTCTGATGGCTTCTGCTCCTCGCTATCTTTCTCTCCCGGAGAGTTAGGCCAGGTCTATCATGGACCAATCGCGACAAAAAGCCAGGCACAGCCGTCAAATATCAACACCACGGTTTCTTCTGCTCAGTCGACGCCGAACGCTACCCCCGTCAACACATCTGCTCCTCCCATGTCGAAGAAATCGTCCGATGCCGGCTTTCCCGCATCTCCGTCGACATTTGCCCCAGCAAGACCGGCTAGTCCCGCACGGTCCATGTCCGTCTCCTCCGTGGCTTCGTCCTTCGTACAGCCTTCTGCCTCAGGTGAGGCCAATGTACTTATGCATGCCACGCCCTCTATGAGCAGCGTTGGCGGTGTCGCAGCTGCACATTCGGCACCCGTTCCCGGCGCTGTTCCTCTATGGACGCCCCCTGAGACGCCGATGGGTGCCGAAGCTGGCGGAGCTTCACGACCAGCCGCTACAGGGCACCGAACGCATAGTGCAAGTAGCTCTGTCAGCGGGGCAACGACAGTTCACGCGAGGCGAGAGAGCGAGAATGAACCGCATCCCAGCATCGAGGGGGTTGTCGCTGTAGAGCCGCCTCGGAAGAGAGAAGCTCCAGAGGAGGGTGAGGCCAAGGGAACAAAGAAGAGAAGGATTGCACCCACAAAGGTAGATTCATAGTAAGACTGTGCGTTCATCTTCACAACAGTGTACAGCGCAGAATTTACATCTCATGAGAAGTAGCTGGGTGGATTTCTCTGCGAGCAGGGCAACAATGTTTCCTTTGTCAATTGATATACCAAGGCGAGGCAAGCATACGGCACGGCGTTGGATTTGCATGTAAGCTCGGAGTCATGTTTGGTTCTTGTTTTTGCTTTCGTTTGTTTCACGGTGATCTTTGAAATGCTTTTGCCCGTTTGAACTGCGCCTCACAGGCGTCACTAACGCAGATTGCTGTGAGATGCCGTACTCACACGTTCTAGGAACGGCTGCGTCACTCTTTTCCTTAGAATCCTTTCCTTTTGCATCTTCTCCAACCCGACGTCCCTCGCTATTGCAGGACGAAACTGTCAGAATCTGGAATTGCCGACGAAAAACAAGGGGATAGTGTAATCTAGTTTAGAGAGATCGATCGTACCAGTGTGGATCACGAGAATGCTAAAAAGATGCAATAGGAATATCATAAATTCTGTATCTTTTCTATTCATATGGCCCCAAGTTTGTGCCGAGAAATTTTATCGAGTTTTTCTGGTCGACATTTCACCACCTTAACCTTTGGAGGCGTATACAGAATCCAGCAGATACTATGATCGTGATGCAGGAAACCGATTCCCGATGGAAATAGCTCGATCCTCGGATGTGTGGCCATCGTGGAGATAGAGATCTATGCCCTGAGCCCCCGATAACGACTCAGTTGCTTAGGCTGAATAGTAATCGGCTAAGTGTAGACACCAAATTAACCATGGTGGATTACAAACAAGCTTCAAGGTTCCATCGTGGAGGATACGAGGAACTGAGCAAAATGTGTCTTGACGCCTGAAACGATGTTCAAGCGGGGGCAACTGGCTCTTGGGTGGTGTAAGTTGAACGGAGAAACTGACAGCGCACGTGATATCACAGTACAGGATCGTCTAGCAGGCAATGCGCCGGTAATGCCACCGTCGATTAACTGCAATCGCGACATAGTTTGTGGTAGCGGATGTACTTTTTGGGTAAGGAATTTTTTCGTCCCGTCGAAGACGCGCCGGATAAGGCCCCCCCAAAAAAGCAAAGCTCCTACAATTTCAGCCGCTGGCGGCGAAACGGCGGAAAAGGCTTCATGACCACCCGCGCCGGCTAAGCACCTCGCTCGCCGTGAATCGAAACAGATTACCTACTTGACGTGCTTGAAATAATGTGAAACGTCTCGAAGCGGCGGCCAGAGTCATCGCTTGTTGACTCGGGAGCCCTCTTGGATGTCGCTCTCGAGATCCTCGGCTCATCCTAAAATGGTACCGAGCGGCACTGTCAGCCAACTCGGGGTGTTCGTGCGGGGCTGCTCACCATGATATGTAAACAGCCTTGAATCCTCGTACGGCTCCGGATGTTTGGCTTCTTTTATTTTTTTTTTTTTTTTTGAAAAAAAATATTATTTTTGAAGAGGGACAAAATCGCTTCTCTCTTGTGTTGTTTGCTAAGCTGCTCAAGGAAGAAGAACAAAAAGGTCCGGTTCATAGCTCTTGCGGCAATTGGTCTTGAAAGGAGATATTGTTGCGGAAATGGCACCGGGTAATGCGTACGTCTTGGGCGTTGGCCTCACCAAGTTCCTCAAGCCCAGAGGAGAGCGGACGTATGTGGAGATGGGTTATGAGGCGGGTGTAAAGGCCATGCTGGATGCCAGGATCAACTACGATGATGTAGAAGCCGGTGTCGCCTGCTACTGCTCGGGCCCGACGACTTGTGGCCAGAGGGTCTTCTACCAGTTCGGTATGACAACGTGAGTTGCAATACGTATCATCTTGTCGAGTACTGCGAGTACTGAGTGGCATGACAGCATCCCAATCTACAACACCAACAATGCATGCGCCACTGGATCGACTGGTCTTAATCTTGGTCGAACCCTCGTCCGGAACGGCGCCATCGATTGCGCCCTTGTGATCGGCTGGGAACAGATGAAGCCAGGCCCGCTCGTTGGAGCACCTGGTGAACACCCGCCACCAATGGAACTATCGTTCAAGCTGATGGCGAAGGGACGTGGTATCACCAACAGCCCTCCGAACGCTCAGATGTTCGGCAACGCCGGAAAGGAGTACATGGAGAAGTACGTTGAATATTCTTATCTGCAGACTAGTACAGGCACTGATGCGTTGAATATAGGTATGGCGCGGAGGCACGAGATTTCGCAGAGATCGGTCGCATCAGCCACGAGCATTCTCAGCGCAACCCGTACGCCCAGTTCCGACAGAACTATACCCTCGAGGAGATTGAAAAGTCGCCCATGATTCACTTCCCGTTGACCAAACTTCAGTGCAGCCCTACCAGCGACGGTGCCGGAGCTGCCGTCATCGTTTCCGAGAAGTTCCTCAATGCCAGGCCGCATCTCCGCTCGCAGGCTATTCTCATGGCTGGCCAGTGCATGATGACTGACTCGCCCCGGCTCTACTCGAAGAGCGACATGGATCTCGTCGGCTTCGACATGACCGCGCGAGCGGCCAAGGCTGCTTACAAGGAGGCCGGCGTGACGCCAAAGGACATTGCTGTGTGCGAGCTCCACGACTGCTTCTCTGCCAACGAGCTGATCCTGCTCGATGGCCTTGGATTCTCAGAGCCGGGCAAGGCGCACGAGATGGTCCGCCGCGGTGATATCACGTACGGTGGCAAGGGCCCGATCATCAACCCATCCGGCGGCCTCATCTCTAAGGGACACCCTCTCGGCGCCACCGGCCTGGCGCAATGCGCCGAGCTGACCTGGCAGCTGCGAGGCTGGGCCAACAACAGACACGTTGACGCCGACGTTGCGCTCCAGCACAACCTCGGCCTTGGCGGCTGCGTCGTCATCACCATCTACAAGCGCGCCGACGGCAAGAAGAACACCAAGCTCTCCGACGAGGAGGTCAAGAAGGCCAGCGGCGTGGGCTACAACCCCGCCACGGAGGCTAGGTACGTCACCAGAGCGCAGGGCGACGCCGTCCGCAGCAAGAAGGCGAGGGAAGACTATGCCCTTGGCAAAACCCTCGATCAAATTGACGCTCGCTTGTAGAAGAGCCTCGTCCAAATAGTGTAGCCATATAGCATCTAATAACTTTTTTTTTGCTCCCCCATCACCCATACAAACACAAACTTCTCTCCCTCTTCAGTCACACCTGAGTCAAACCTCTCTAGCATTGCGTGCGTCTCTAGCCAGATTCCGACACAGGAACTGCAGCGCAGCCGCTCCGCTCCCTTTCTCACTCCTCGCCCTGTCCTGCTTATTCCCCCTCGGGTTCGAGGAAGAGATGCCTCGGCCCTGGTTTGGACGGATGTCCAATCACGCTGGTCTTATCCTTGACCTGGCTCCATCCAAAGAGATAACGGAGATCTGAGAGCTGAGCATACATGCCATCAAGATGCTAGATGCGAATCCGAGCAGTCCGTCTGGTGGGTGTACCTGGCAGTGGCCAGCTGATGGCCCACACAAGGCTACCGTCATTCCGGGTCTTTGGACTATATTGGACAACCTTTGCCCCGTGGAACTATCCTCACTTGTTTCTTTGCAACTTGCCAAGGCGTTTTGAGAGCAATAAGTTAACCACCAGCTCCGAAAAAAAGAAGATTTGTGATTCTGAACGGGCAGCTGATCTAGAGTATACGGTTGTACGAATGAACGATGAGCTCCGCTCGATCATGAGCTTTTTATCTGCCGAACGCATCTTTCTCGAGGAAGACATTCTGCAAGGAAAACACTCGTGGAACGCAGTCGCATCGCCTACGCCGCAAAAATGGACCAGCGGTTCAGTACCACTGGAAGAGGTTTCTGCAGGAGCCACGGATCTGATTCCGGAGAAGAACGTCGTACTGGATGAAACGTATACAAGTCGAGTATCCATCGGTTGAAGCTTCTTACAAGCTATTCTCTAACAGCAGAGTCAAATTTCATTTCTCTCAATTCATTGCTGACGTTTTGAGGCAGCTCCAGGAAACCCGACCTGGAAATGTCTCCCTCGGCACCATTTCCAGAACCCCCTTCAGACTTGAATCCGTTGCGATTTACTAATAGATCCTTCTTGGTATGGAAGACCTTTGCCAGCATGACCGCATAAGATTCTCTTCTATCTAGTCCCTCGAACAGCGTATCCATATTGAGGTTGTGTACGTCAATACTTGTCGTTAAAGCTTTGTCGGGAGCTGCCGAAAAACGGAATTATCGCGGCAACTCATGTATTAGACGTATGTTAGCGCGGCTACTCTCGAGCAATACACCACATATGGAATGGTATGTGCACCGTTGCGGAGTGCAGTCGTTTCCCACGATGTCAGGCTTGCTCCTGAAATGTTTCTCAGGCTCTTTCTGCTTCTTCTCGAGCCCTCACATCTCTTTGCAATGCCTTCGCTTCCTCGACTTCCACCCCATCTTCACAAAGTTCTGTCGCGAGTTCCAGCGCTCTCGCGTAGTCTCCTCTCGAGTAAGCCCACTTCGCAAGCCACATCCTTGCCTTGCTTGTTGTTGCCGTGACACCGACCCCGCCGCCACCTTGCTGGCTACCGGCGTCGTCTTCGTCGAAGTCATCGCCATTACCGGGACCCTCTTCTTGCGCAAGACAGAGCTCCATATATGCGCTGCATTCCCGCACTTCACCCATCCGTTCGTAGAGAAGAGCGATTTGATAAAGGCAGTCTGGATCAAGGACTCCGCCCGCAAGACCTTGCAGACCTGACCCTTCGCTCCCAAAGGATGTGTCTGCACCACCTCTGGTTCCGCTACCCTCATACCAGCTTCCCGCTACCAATGCACGTTTGTAGGCTCGAATTGCATTCCCTACCTTCCCTATGCGTGCAAAACATGCCGCCACTGCACCCCATATCTTCGCATCAAACGGTCTCAGCGCACTGGCTCTCTGATAGTAGTAGAGCGCATACGAATGCATCTTGAGCATTTCGTATGTCTGTCCCATACCATACCAAGCTCTGTAGTCCTTACGATTCACATCGACAGCTCGCCGGTACGCTTCTAACGCGGCGTGTGAGTTCTTCATCTCCACAAACTCGTGGCCCATGAGTGTCCACGCAGTCAGGAACGAGCGATCAAGCTGCAATGCGCGTCTGAAATAGATGACTGCTTTCTCGTGCTCTGAAAGCAGTGAATAATAATTTCCAATAATGCAACACGTTTCGGGTCTGAACTTATCCGTTGCACTGGCAAGATGGGCCAGAAATGCAAGCCGGGGCCGCGCCTCGAGCACGTACAGACAATTGGAATATGAGTCCATTGCGTCGAGACGATATGGATCCGCTTCCAAGATGGACGTGAAAATGCTGGCAGCCTCTTCGTGGTCCTTGGCGTGGTAGTGGAGGAGGGCGCGTTGGGTTTGCAAGAAAAGTGAGGTAGGAAAGAAGGATTGAATCTGAGATAGAGCTGCGAAGACACGAGAGTCTGTTTGAAAGAGCTCTTGGGACG
This sequence comes from Verruconis gallopava, assembly GCF_000836295.1. Lineage (NCBI taxonomy): Eukaryota > Fungi > Ascomycota > Dothideomycetes > Venturiales > Sympoventuriaceae > Verruconis > Verruconis gallopava. The sequence continues at coordinate 119,599 of NW_015622141.1, read as the reverse complement.
TGTGAATGTGGAATATGAAAGTCATTATGTTGCGGGGAAGCCGTTCGAGTACTTGGTCCAACTGCGGAAATGTTCTTAGCGGACATGGGAGACGAGCAGGACAGCGAGAACATACCTCTTCGACGCTGCCAATTAGATTTTGCAACTCCTGCCATGCACCCCAGTTGAAGGGATATATGTTCACGCTTTGAATCAGCCATTCTTTGGCCATTTCTTCGTCCTTGGCTTTGGCCAGGACAACACCATACAGGTATTCAAGCCAACCCCCACCGTTCTTGTTTTCCGCATGCCTTTCACTGAAATACTGCTCCAGCACAGCCGATATACTGTTAAGCTGCCTGTTTGGCGTGACCGGTCCATCACACGGGCCTAGTATCATTTCGCTCTCTTCATCCTTCTTCTTCTCGCCTGATAGGTATTTGGCGTACAGTGCCAGGAAGAGAGAGCGTTGGCTGACATTCCGTACTACCTTGTCGGTTTCTTTCTGCTTGGTAGGTGTGTTCCCAGTCTTGGCTTTTCCTTTACCCTTCTTCGCCGAGGGTGGAGATGATGAAGCAAGTTTAGGCACTTGCGGTAGTGTCTGTGGGAGGAACACGGCAGCACATCGGTCAAACTCGCGACAATCGAAGAACGTCTTCGCTAGTAAATATTTGTGTTGCTCTTTGCTCTCTAGTCTCGCCTCTTCCAAGTCGACTGCTGGCTTCTCGAATGATGCAGGCTTAACGGACCTTGCAGGTGTTGGTGAGTCGGCTTCGGTGTCTGACCCGTCATCTGACGGCGGGAGCGAATTCAGCAGCTCGGCTGCCCTGTGTAAGTGTTCCGTAAGTAAATCTGGGCCGACAAAAGGACGAGATACAAGCAAGGACTAGTGACTATACCATTTAGCAGATTGGTACAGACAACGGTCGATGCAGCTCTGTACGGCACCTTGCAAGTGAAACTGCAGCTCAGCGACCTGAGCGTCCGAAAGCTTAGACATGATTACGGTAGAACCATTTGACGGAAGTCGCACAGCAGTGATCTAGGGGAAATTTGCCTTCAGATATACGGTACAGCAGCGTACGTCGACGATCCGGCCGTATCCAAAATTCCCCCACCAGCACCACGCGACGTGACGGGGGCAGTTGGCCACCAGCCACCACGCGGTCAAGCCACAAACGGTATCGTGGTAGCTCTTTCTGCTTCTTCTTGGGTAGGTGGGCGGCCGCTTCCTCATTCCGCGGGACCCTGAATTTGTGCCTGAGCTGCCCTGCAGATGATCTCCCGCCCCCACCGAATTTTCCCTAGTCAACGACGAACATTAACATATAACACCCTAGTTCGAAGCCCCTCAATGCGGTGTGCTCCATTCCTCTGCGACATCTTCCACCGTCTTCCAAGTCATTCACCCTGAACACCCCCGTGTCCTTTGTCTCTCTGAGTTGAGTCGTGATTCTAGGTCCTGCTTCAGCAACACTCACCGACGAGCTCTCTGAAAGCGTCATGGGACTCTCACGCGGCGACTTCGAAAAGACTTTCGACATCCTAGTCGAGGACCTGATCAAGCATTGCGAAGAGTACAAGCTTCCCAAGCAAGCTCTGGATTGGTTTAGAACGGTATTTGGCTCCTCCCATCCCTCAATTGGCCACGACCCTGTGGAACTGGCCACAACAAACCGTGGCTAATTGCGCCTCCGGTATGCTGTAGAATCTCCTACACAACACGAAAGGCGGCAAGTACAACCGCGGTCTTTCCGTCTACGATACTACTGCCCTCCTGAAAGGAGACGCCTTCAATGCCGACGACTCCTTCAAGTCCCAGACTCTGGGATGGATGATCGAGCTCCTGCAAGCCTTTTTCCTTGTCGCCGACGACATCATGGACTCGTCCAAGACTCGCCGTGGAAGTCCCTGCTGGTACCTGATGCCAAAGGTGGGTATGATTGCCATCAATGACGCTTTCATGCTCGAAGGTGCCATCTACGTTCTGCTAAAGAAGTACTTCCGCTCGGAGCCCTGTTACGTGGACCTGATGGAGCTTTTCCACGAGGTCACCTTCCAGACAGAACTTGGGCAGACGTGCGATCTTCTCACAGCGCCAGAGGACCACGTCGACCTCGACAACTTCAGCTTGGAGAAGTACACCTTCATCGTCATCTACAAGACTGCGTACTACAGTTTCTACCTGCCTGTCGCTCTTGCCATGCACTACTGCGGTGTCGCCTCGCCAGAAAACCTGAAGCAGGCTCATGATATTTTGATTCCTATGGGCGAATACTTCCAGGTCCAGGACGACTACCTGGACAACTTCGCAGACCCGGAGACGCTGGGCAAGATCGGCACGGACATTCAGGACAACAAGTGCAGCTGGCTGGTCAACCAGGCCCTGAAGATTGTGACACCGGAGCAGCGTCAAATATTGGAAGAGAACTACGGACGGAAGGATGCAGCGAAGGAGGCCAAGGTCAAGGCGTTGTATGATGAGCTGAACCTGAAGCAGATCTATGAGAAGTACGAGGAGGAGAAAGTGGCAGAAATCAGGAAACAGATCAGCCAGGTGGACGAGAGCAAGGGCATGAAGAAGGAGGTTTATGAGTCGTTCTTGAGGAAGATTTACAAGAGACAGAAGTAAAGACGCTGACAAGACGATTTTTTCCGATAGTTTGGGCCTCTGGGAGGAAGTACTGGGATATGATCATATAAGGAAAAGAGACGTCTGAAAATGGGAGAAGCTCAGGAGGAATGCATTTAGAAGGAGAAATAGCTAATGAGCAATAGAGACAACCCTTCGCGTGAAAATGAAACCCGAGAAGCCCCTTTGTGTTGACAAGCGATAGAATACCTTTGCTGCCAGCGGAAGTCTCTGCACCGAGGCCTTCACACTCAAGGCATTTTAAACAATTTCCGAATTGAATCTTACAGTATCGGAAACTCAAACTATCTGCAGTGGAGTTGAAGACTTGCTCAATTTGTGCGTGCCAATCCGAACGCTTGATACGCTGGTGAAAAGGAAAGGCGGTTTGATTAAACAGAAGATAAAACTATGAGTGGCAATTTTCGGACCTGAGGACACACATACTCAAGCGATGCTGTCGGGAATGTAGATCTTGCTTGTGGATGTAGACGATGAGAATGACTCTTCCTGTTCCATTCATGTTCATAACCATCAAATTGTGAATCGGTTATCTGCACTACTCCTAGAACGTGGGGATATAGGATTGGTCTGCCTTTCGTCTGTGCTTTGTTGGGGTAAGATTGATGCGATTTACGGTCGAAACAACATTTCTCATCATCAGATTCAAAAGGGTGCAGAATTGTGTTGTGGACAAAAACGAACGAGGCGGAAACAGCTCATCTCGATTCTTCGGTAAAGACGTCATTTCTTGACTCTGACTCTCACGCCCTTCGAGTCCCACTTCGGATACGGGACGAGATACGCGTGCGCCATCTCCACATCCGACAGGTCGGTCTCGAAGAGCTCAAAGTCATACGAGCTGAAGATTCTCGCCAGCGTGATGTACATTTCGGCAAAAGCCAGGCTGTTTGACGCGCATCAGCATTCGCTCACGTTGTGAGAGGGATGCAGTTAAGAGTGGAACGAGGGTGGGGGAAATAAGAGATGAGCATAACAGAAAAGAGAAGCAACAAAAACTCACTTCACGCCCATGCACTGTCGGCTGCCCTTGCCAAAGGGCACAAAGTAGCGTTCCAGCTCAGGATGTCCAATCCATCGTTCCGGCAGGAACTCTCGTGGGTTCGGGTAGATCTTTTCGTTCATCAAGATGTCGACCGTCGTCATGGAGACGGGCGTGTTCTTCGCGATGACGTAGTCTCCGTACCGCAGCTCCTGGTCGGGGGCCAGGCGAGGGTTGCGGGTGGTTATGCCATGGGCGAGTCTGATGGCTTCGTGCACGCATCCGTTGAGATACGGGAGCGCCTCGAGCTTGTGCCAGTCCAGCTGATCCAGACTGCCCATCATGCCGGCGGCCTGGAGCTCCTCGCGCAGCTTACGGACAATTTCCGGCTTCGAGATCATGTGGAAGCTTCCGACGGTGAGGGCGCGGGAGGTCGTCACCAGGCCGGCGGCGACAATGAGCTGGGCCTCGTCCCCGAGCCGCGCGTCGGTCTTCTCCTCTTCCGGCTGATCGCTGTTCAGCAGCTCGTGGAAGATGGTTGGGTGCGAAACATGCTTGTGGCCCTCGTTGATGCCGTCCCTGATCTCGCGCACCTTCTTGGCCAGGTCGTACCGCAGCCCTATGACGGGCTGGAGCACGGGCTGGACCGTGAGCGTGAACCAGTCCGGCAGCATGTCGAGGATGGGGAACACGATGGGGAAATGGAGCGCGAAGTGGCCCACCACGTAGATGGCGACGAGCGCCTCGTGCATGGTCTCGGTGAAGTTGGGCACGTCGAGCTGGTTGTAGCTCTTGGCGAACGCGTACTCGGTGATGATGTCCGTTGTCAGGGCCATGAGGGCGCGATCCAGGTTGAGCACGGCACCCGACTGTTTGAACTCGTCAAGCTTGGAGCACAGCTTCTCCACCATGGTGCGAATCACGGGCTGGAACTCGGAGATCCGTTTCGCAGAGAACATGGGGTTGAGGGGCTTCCTCCTGTTGCGATGCAGATCGTGCGGCACGGTGCTGAAGGTGTCCGCGCCATGGCCGAAGCGCGCTGCGAAGTAAGAGTACCTGTCCCGTCGGCCGGCACGTTCGTACAGGACCTCGAAGTAATCCGGGTCGTCTATATGGAGCTCGGACGGCGTGATGCGAATGATGGGGCCTGCACTCTCTCGTGGTGAGTCCAGCTAGGAGATGAGACGGAGCGGCACATGGGAGGCGTACCATACTGCTTGTGAAGCTGTTGGATGTGCTCTGTAAACTTGCCGTGCAGATACACGTCGTAGTAGAACTCGTACCAGTTGCTTATGGCAGCAAGCTTGGGGCCTGGGAAACGAGCGAGCGGATGGAGAAACAGCCGGTACGAGTACAGGCCTATCACGTAGACGACGAAGGCGGCAAAAGCGTAGGGCAGCAGGCCGGACAGCGAGCCCCCGGAGTCGACGGCCATGAGTACGACTTGCAAGGCACTAACAGCTGGCGGAAGGCTGAGAGAAGGCTGGCGGTGGCGACGATCCTGCCAACGCGCTGGTGGATGCACGCAAAGCGGTGATTGTACGACGGAAGCCTTTGCTAGTGTCTTCGTCCAGATGCCCGCCGCTCGTCCTCACCGACGTCTGGCCACCGCCCGGAACAGCCGTTTCGACCACCTGGGCAACGTGCCGTTGCATCTGCAGCTTTCCACCGTTCAGGCCCGTCGTTCCGCTCAGCGCTGCGGCATTTCCAATTAGCAGTTCCGCCCTGCATATGCGAATGCGCAATTGGCCAATAGCGACGGCGCGGATGGCCAGCACTCACATGTCACGTCCCGCGCTGCCTCCCCCCTCGTCTCAACCCAAGGCCGTGGTAAGAGGGAGATAGGAGAGTATAGACTGAGAGCCGTGCCTCGATGGCGTGCTGCTTCGTCCGCGCTTGGTTTCGCACAGCAGCCAGCAACGCTGAAAATTCTGCTCAGCCCGGAAAGCGATCTTGTATCGTCTGAGAACCCCGGTCAGCCATGGCCGACCAAGTTGATGAGCAGCCTCAGCAGGCGATTGCGATAGATTGGGAGGAGGAATCCGCGCTGGGAGACGACGCCGCTTCGGAGACGGCGACCTTGCGTTCATCAATCTACAATTACGTGTACGAAAACGGGAGGAGATACCACAGCTTCAGGCAAGGGGCGTACTGGTATGTCGCAGTCCAGCCGTCTTCGCAGAACATGCAGTTTTGACGACTTGGCGTCAGGGGACCCAACGACGAAGAGGCCCGTATGTAGATCAACTTCCTGCTGATCAGCCTTGTGCGCCATGCTTAGGCTCTGAAGTCGAAGCTAGCGGAGACGCCAGCTAACCCGACTGCCAGAGGACAATCTCGACCTCTTTCACCACATTTTTGCCCTCTCTCTCGGCGGGCGCCTGCACCTGGCGCCGCTCGACAATCCCCAGCGCGTCCTAGACATCGGCACCGGCACTGGAATATGGGCGATCGAATTCGGCGACACGTACCCTTCAGCGCATGTCATCGCGACAGATCTTTCCCCCATCCAGCCTGACCTTGTTCCGCCCAATGTGGAGTTCCAGATCGACGACTTCACCGAGGAATGGACCTTTAAGCCATCCAGCTTCGACTTCATACACGCGCGGAGCCTGTACGGCTGCGTTGCGGACTATCAGGCCCTGTACGCCGAAGTCCTTAAGGCGCTAAAGCCGGGTGCGTGGTTCGAGCAGGCCGAGATCAGCGTCGTGCCCAAGTCCGACGACGGAAGCATCGACGGCACGTACCTCGAGCAGTGGGGCAAACTGGCCATCGAGTGCGGTGAGAAGTTCGGCAAGTCCTTCGCCATCGCAGAGGATTCGGAGCACGAGTTCAGAAAGGCTGGCTTCGAAAACATAGAATACAAGACCTTCAAATGGCCAATTGGCACGTGGCCAAAAGACCCCATGTACAAGACCATCGGGGCATATAATAGGATGGGATGGGAGGACGGCATCGAAGGTTGGGCCATGTTTCTGTTCACGAACTACCTAAAGTGGCAGAAGGAGGAAGTGCAGGTTCTGATCGCTGGCATCAGAAAGAACCTGAGAGACCCAAACCTTCACGGGTGGCAAAATATGTGAGTCTCCAAACACATCCTGCGCTCCGAACACTTTGAGCTGATGCGTTTGTTGTGCAGATCGATATGTTACGGCCAGAAGCCCATGAACCCTGCACCAACCCAGGAGTCTTGAAGCTATGGACTTTGTGCCGGGATAGCACTCGTTATTCTTCGTACGTCTTCTTGTATTTGAAGTGTTTTTTTTTCGTCGGCATGGGCAGCGAAATTACAGCGCACGTTTATAAGGATGGGACAATGAGTTCAACTGAAAACACAAATTTGGCGGACAAAAATGTTTTCGTTCACTACCGACACCACTAGAAACCCCTCAACTGCAAATTCAAAGTGTGAGCCTTCTACTATTCACCATATTGATTTGATTTATCTAACCACTCAGGAACTTTTGCTTGGTAGAAGATGATATTCGCTCCCTGTTTGTCGTCAAGAATCTCACAATCTCAGGCTGAGCCGATCCTTTGCATGCTGAGCTGCGAGGTTCCGCATGTGCAGCATCGAGATCAACAATGCTTGCAGCAGGCTGCAGATGGCTTGTACCCCGCCCGTAAGGATTTTTCCGTTCCTGTGACCCGCCCTGAAGAGAGCGCAGGGAATCATCAGAGGGCAGCTGATGAGATGCGGGAATACGAGGGGTGTTAGAATTGTTGAGTAGCAAGACAGAGAGAAGCGGTTGAGTGAAGTCCCACAAAATTGCTAAATGCAAAGCAGATGATAAGACCGAGTCATGCATGTGCTGCCACTTATTCCCAGCTAGGAAACCCTGAACGTAATTTGAATGTTTTCATCGGCTGAGGGATACCAGAAGATCTACGAACTAGTTCCTTGTCATGTGCGATCGTGCAAGAGTTAAGGTCAAATCAATATTATGCATTTACTAAAGGGGCTGAGGCAAGTACAAAGGTCCTGCAGGAGAATTGTGGGTGATGAAACCCCAATTCACAGTCTTACCTTTTCGGAGATGGATGGTTCGGGTTTGTCATGATGGACCATCAGGTTTCTGCCATCGTTATGCGTTCCCGAGCCCGATGCCATATCTGTTCCACGTAGTAACCCTTTTTTGCTCCTAAATTCATTTGACATCATCGTCTCGAATTCTGGTCCAGCAACATTGCAATCTGCGTTGATGCCTGCTGACGTCTAGACTTTGCATGCTACAGCGTCGCAGTTCGGTTAATAATCAATATAAGGACCGGAAGTCATGAATAGACGTGGCATCCTTCAAATAAGTTGGATGTCAGCCGTTTCAGGAACAGCTAGAAAGTTTCCGTAAGTCGATGTTCCTTTGAGAAATGAAACGTCAAAGCCGAGTGTCGATGTGCAGGAATACTCGTTGATATCATTCCAGCTTGTTTAGCAATACGTGTTGAACATTGCGCTGTGCGCCTAGCTGCTATTAGTGCGTTTAGACCATTCAATCTGCTATCCTCTGCCACTCGTGCTGGTCACAATGACTCTTATAGTGTTTAAGCGTCACTGCCCCTTCGCACTCTCATCCTCTATGTCTTCGTTTTTCTCTGTAAACAATGCCATCAGTAGCTCTCACACTTTGTGTAGGACGTGTATTTACTAACTGGGCTTCTTCTTATTCTTAGATGTCGCTTTCCTGCGGCTTATCTGCTCCAGGAGCGGACGAGCTTGAGGGATATCAGCAATGAAATTTTCCAATCTTGCGGCCACCACGGGAGGCGCGACCATCCGCGTCAAGTCTACTACTTCGAACTCCGGCATCGTCCAATTTGCGGTGCGGGATCTGCTAAATATAGCACAGACAATGCCTGCAATATATATGATCAGGATATAGCTGTTCCATCCTTTCTTCGCCGTGGATCCGAATCCGAGCATGAGTAAGATAATACCCAATGGTATACTTGCGACAACAGACATGGAACGTAGTGCAACATTGTCCGGCATGACTGTTCCTGCTAGCCCGTAAAATGTGGACTGAACCTCGTAGCTCAGCCAGTTAGTCGTTGGTGCAGACCCTGGACCCGATTCGGCATATGGAATGATATCCTCCTTGGCTGCTTTGCGTAGCGACCTGTAACGGCCTTTCATTTTCTGAGCTATGTCCTTAGCGGCATCCATGTCTTGTCTCTCGAATGCAATCAAAACGCGTAGGTTGCAAATACCAGAGCTCTGGGTTGCGAACCGCACCACCACTTTGCCTTCATCGGTCGACGGCCAGTCCTGTAAGATTTCTGGCACCTTGTTCTTCAGTGCTGCGTTCGGCTCAAATTTCCATGCACGCAGGCAGGCAGTCCTATTAACGAAATAGCCCAGGCTTGTCAAAGAAGTGAACTGTAGACACCACGACCAATCAGAGAAAACACCGGCAATGAACGTTGCGGTGGCCATTGTGATGCACAATGCCCCAATGAAGATGTGGTAGGCTGCGTTGGCTGGATATCCAAAGTAAGCTGCTGTCAAGATCTCACAAGCCTTGTCATTGGTGATGTTGTGAAGTGCGGCAACGGCCAAGAATTCGCACTGCCAACGATCCATCCACCATTTGTCCGTCGTGCCTTCAGTGATATCGGTGCTGTTCTTCGGTGGAAACAATCTGAGTCGCCCAGGGGGCAATGGGCTCTTCTGGTGACTCTTTTCCGTATGACTGTTTTCGCCAATGCTTACATGATCGTCTGATATGAGAGCTGTCGATGCCGCAGATAATGAAGTCGGAATGGAGTCCCCTCGTGTTCCGGCTGGTCTTCCTGTTTGAGTTGCTAAGGTTGAATCACTTCGGCACTTCAAGGGTTCGCCTGTCATTGACGTATTCTTGGATGGAGTATTGGGGGTCGCCGGTGCCCACCAAATCCTCTCGGCGCAAATTTCATCCCAAGTCCAAAGAACTTTTGCTTGTGGGCCAGTGCCTTGATTCACCCTGTGGTAACTTGTGTCCTCAGAAGTCATGTTAATCAGAGCAAGCTCAGTCCAACTGCGCTGGGCAAGCCAAAAATCCCTTGCCCACTTGCTTTCCGGAGGCTGGATGCCGTACATCTGATGCAATATTTCGAAGCACGGAGATCTGCAGATCTTTGAGAGAACACGGAGTGATCCAATACCAAGGATAGACTGCGCGATCCGCCATTTCTCGGCCTGTTCCGTTCCCGGCTCTGCGTAGAGTATATCGGTTTCGATAAGACCTAATAATCCAGACATGGAGAGCTCACGAGATCTTGTGAGCAGAGTATCCCATTGTATTGCAGCACAGACATGTCTTGGAAGACTGAGCAGGGAGAAGAACCAAAGGGCTACGAAATGTTAAATTCAATAAACATCTTAAACCCTTTTGCGAGATTATCAATGTACCTGGAGATATTCTATTAAAAGCAACATTTGTGCGTGCCATTGTGTAGGAAGCGATATCGAATCTGCGCATGTTCTTATGGTTTTATATCTTGACTTCAGTTGGCTGTATAAAACGGAGAAATGGACCATGGGAGACCACTTCACCGCGGCAGTGAGTTCAGAGTACTTCTATCTCTATAAACCTGTAACAAATCGTGCAGGATGAGAGCAATTGGAACACTTTTTTATAGCCGAACAGGACTTCTGCATTTAAGCTGTCTTCTTGCAAACGATGACCGGTCTACACACTTCACTCAAAAGCTGAGCGGGAGAATATTCAACCTGTCTATGGAAACCGGCGGCAAATCCCTGAAATGGATAAATTATATATCACATGAGCAACGACCGTTTGTGTCATTCTGCAGGTTGGGATGGTGGCGGCTGCGCGTAAGTCTCGGCTAAGGCTTCCTCTCAGCCTTGTGGTCACATTCAGATAATATGCTGGTGCTCTTTGCGCATGCTTCGTCTTGGCATGTGAACAGAGAGAATCGCCTCACCGTACTTTAACTTGCATTAATTATTCAGACAATCACGAACCAAAGACACAGCTTTGTCAGCAATGCCATAGCTGCGCTGGAAGCCAGCGCCCCCGCAGCCATAGCAATGGACAACCTTTCCAACTTCATTTTCTCCTCCTGGAAGCTTTATTTCTTCAATTTCAATTCTCTCCCCTCCATTTCGATTAGGTCGAAGACCTACTTGATGCCTAACTATCTCCAGCGCCTCTACACCCTTTCCATCCGGGTCTAGATTCGGGCAGATTTGAATGGCTCTCTTTAAAAGACGCCCGGCAAGTTCCATGTCTGGCTCGGTGGACCAGGTTGGATAATACGATCCCCCTATTGCGGTGCCCCCACCTTAAGAGTCCCGTCAGCTGAGACAAAGGCAGTGTACAATGCATCTTCTGCATTTGCCACTTACCTGCCGGTCGATCTATGATGTAAATGCACTCTCCAATGCTTTCATCTACCTCACGAAGACCGTAAAGCGAGAACATGCCCTTGCTCTCATTCGCAACAATAACGAGCTGACCACGCATGGGTATAATATTATCATCTTTTACACCTCCAAGTTTGCTCGCCAAAACTCCGCTACAGTTGACAACCACACGCGGTCGACTCCGTTCACTTCCAGGATCTGGGCTTTCGTAGAACGCCTCATTAATGTGTTTTAGAGTCCTTCTTTGAAATTTCACTCCATTATCTAGGCATTTGGACTGTAGCCAGTGTAGGTATATGCTTGGATCCAGACCTATTGTTCCATACCGAACACCCCAGTCAGCGAATGCTGGTACCTGGTCTTTGGAAAGTATTTGATACTTTTGCCACCTGTTAGAGTATAGATGACCTCGCTCTCAAGAGAGTGCTTGACTCACATCGAAGACCATATCCTTAAACCAGTGCTTCAACTGATCAGGTGATCCAGCGTGGTTTAAGTAGTAGGTAGTTTTCTCTGCAAAACAGCTTGTCAGAACTAGACCGCCACATTTTCCTATTAGGCGGCGTCCTTGTCAAACCACCATAGAATTACCCTGAATCCAAACGCCTGCACCCGGTTCCGATTTCACCAGGCGCAGTAGCTCGTGAAATGTCTCTTTTTCCCATAGGGACTGAATCGTCCCTTCTTTCGATTGGCTCCTACCCGCCGACGTTTAGCGCAAGTATAAGCAATAGAGTCGAATGAATGAAAAGAGTTGCCTTACGGTACAACATTAGCTCCTGCCCACGGACTAGTGTAAAGCGGATCTCTGTCCTCTGGCATATGCCGAGCAATGACCGTGACATTTTTGAAGCCGTTTTTCGCTAGACGGAGAGCTGTTGTTAAGCCAATCACTCCGGCACTTTCAAAAACGCGTTAAACTTATGTGCCATAAAGAACATTTTGGGGGGCACCTGACGAACCCTAACACCACGACGGAGTCACGGATAGCTAGGTTAGATTGGTAGAAACGAGGCCAATTTAGCCATTCGAGAAGCGCCATTCTTGGAGGAGTAGGAGACTGTGTGCAAAATTCGAGCAGAACAACCAATGGTACAGCAAGTATCTTGATTGTGGAAGTGATGGATGTGATAATCGTATGAGTGAGCTCTCAGCTGCGGGGTGTTCATTGATCACCCCACTTACGTTGAGTGTCAATATAGGGAAGAGAAGGCTGAGCTAAAGCGGGGAAGAATGCACAAGATGACTAGGATGGCTTCTAAAGTGGGGGAAATGAGGCAATGCTGTTGACCGGGAAATATTCTCAGAGCAAGCACGGAATACTTTCGTCTATTCAGGTGTGATGACCGCGTGTCATTTCAGGGATGAATGCCCACTCTTAAAGCTAACCATATGAGCATGCTTTGAGGCTGAGACTAGCTCGCCAAGTATCCGGTCTCCAGCCTTGTTGGCAGTAGTGGTGTGCATGAATCAGACGGAGGAAAAGAAGAGACATGTCTCGTAAAGCCAAGAAACCAAGAGTATATTTGAACGGCGATAGCCGACTCCCCCATTATGCCTTAAAACTCGAGTCCAATATTGATGTGCTATATCGAAACGTGTCATGGCTCGGGATATACCGCTAGGCAAGTGTCATCGCGCTGTCAGATTCATATGCGGGGCTGGTGTTCATTAGCTCTGTCACATTCATTCTAGGATCTCCGTGGCGTTTGACAACGCAAGACTACATAATACAACGATGTTCAGGCTTATTCTTTGATATTTGTCACCCAGAAGCTACAGAGATGATGCTGCGTTCGTTTACAGACGAAAATGAAGCTAAATAATAAATACGGTATAGTTTCGTGCGAATTCTCAATGCGTCTTTCTGTTTCTTGAAGGCTTCCTTCACTCGCCACTGTGAACTTTCTCTGCTTTTCTGCATTCTTATCTAGAAGCCCGCCGAATAAATTTCCGATTTACGGATTCCATACACTAACAGGGCCAAGTCCTCCGGTTTGTATCGTACTTTTTCTCTGTGTCTCATGAGACTCCATGAAGTTGGCGAATTTTTTTTCATGCCAATCTTGCGCTGAACATATTCCCCCTTCTGCATTTTTTAACATGGTCTCCTTCTGTGGCCGGAGAAAAGTTGCCAAAGAATAACGAGGCCCTTGAACTGTGAAATGAGGTACCACTCTATGAAGAGATGACCGCAATTTCAAGCCAGAGAGAAAGCGAAGAGAGTCACCGACGTTGACTATGGCAGCTCCAGCCATGGGTGGGATGTATTGCCATTCTTCATTGGTGGCTTGAAATACCTGCAAACCCCATTGATTGGTAAAAAGAAGTGTCAAGCTTCCCAAATCTGTGTGGGCATTGTGGCCAACGTTAGAGTATAAACCGGAATAGGGAGCGTATTTCGTCATCACCATTGAACTATTGGACGAAGCTAACTTGTCGTGAAAAGTTTCGAATCGACTATCAGACGGCATGTCCAATAAATCTGACAATATAGAAAGTATATTTAAGCTAATTTCCCTGCAACCCAGGGCAAATTTTTCAAAAATTCCCTCATAGTGCTTGACTATCTCAGGAACTTCTGGTATGGGCTGCAGGCCAGAAAGATGATCAAGGGGGATCTACGCAGAAGAGTTAGTGAAGCGAGTTTTCGCGTTAAACTTCCTTAAGGTACCTTGAATGATTCAAAACCATCCCTCTGTCCATCAAGGACGCCAGCATGAGTCCCTATGGGTTTATATCTTCGTATTCAATATCAGCATAAAGCTGGTCTTTTCAGAGGGTTCATTGAAGCCGCGGGGAGATCTTTACCCGAATGTTTCGCAAAGGCCAACCTTCTTGACATCAAACTTGATTTTCTTTGACAAGTCCTGGTCGAAGTACGATTGTGAAATGGCAAAAACTTGTTCCACGTAGTGGAGAAGGCTTGGTTCTGTCGACGAGAGATTAAGATAGAAAAAACCGTCTGCGACACATGCTGTCTTTAAACGAGATTTTTCATTCGCGACGCCTTGAATCAATTGGGCATAATCTATTATGTGCAACAGCTGGAGCTTCTGTTCATGAATCTTTTCTTTGGCTGTATTGTCCATGTGAAGAGTTGAATCTTGTGAAACTTAGATTAAAGTTCAGGATGCCTGTAGAGATGCGAGAATTTGAACGCTCGATTAGCTCGGATGGATTGTACGTCTTCCTTTATACTCAGGCTCAGAGAGAACGACTCCTAAAATTTCCAAATCCAATGGTGTAATTTGATGAATCAAAGCAACTGTGCACGCTCGACAATTCAATGACGTTAGGCAACCATTCAGTACTCCTCCAGAAGAAACCTACTGACCGGATTGCTTCTCTTTTCAATTTTTCGCCGGTTTGGGTCTCCGGTGAGCATTTCCACATGATAGATCTTGTTTTGGACAAAGAAACATGCAATGCGTCGCCTGCATTAGCTCTACATGGATGTACTGAGAGAATGATTGCTCAAATAGGCTTGTTTAGCATATTTACTAGTTTTTGTATAAAGTCAGCAATCTCACGTGTGGTTTCCAAAGCGAAGAAAAAAACACACTGAATTAACTTTCCAATTTTGCAGTACGTTTCGTCCCAGAGTCATAGCCTTGTATCAAGCTCGTTGATACTATTGATGGATTACTTAAGCTTGGATCTTGCTGCGGTGGAAGAGGCGTATAGCTTGATATCTGGAAAGATCAATTGCACTCCAGTAATCGAATGCAGTCGGCTGTCCGAGTATGCTTCGGAGCTTCTGAATAAGGCGAGACCAAGCTGTAACGGTCTTCTACGCGTCAACGTTTTCTTTAAATGCGAAGGACTACAAAAGACTGGATCATTCAAATTTCGTGGAGCGCTTCACAGCATCATGAAGTTAGCCGATGGCTCCTTGCGAAATGGAGTTGTTGCTCAAAGTACAGGTAAGGACGGCGACCGAACATTTCAAAAGTCATAGAACTAACGACGTGCCGGGCTGTTGCAGGAAATCATGGCCAAGGCCTGGCATTAGCAGCAAAGCTGGTGTCCGTTGAGAGAGGGTTCCATATTCCCGCGTATATTGTGCTTCCTGAGATTGCAACTTCTTCAAAGATCGACGCTACCAGAGACTATGGAGGTGAGGTATATTTCTCCGGGTACACTCTTCCTGAGAGACAGAAAAAGGCATACGAAGTGCAAAAGAACACTGGAGCAACCATGATAGCGCCTTTTGGTAATTGCGACGTTATGCTTGGACAAGGAACGGCGATTTACGAGTTCAAGAGGCAAATGGAAGAAGAAGGGCTAGGCTCCCTCGCGTCAGTCATTGTACCTTGTGGGAGCGGGAGTTTGCTTACAGGGACTGCCATAGCCTGCAAAAATACCTCGACGAGAGTTTTTGGGGCTGAGCCTAGTGAAGGAGGTGCTGATGACGTCGTTCGTGGACTGAAACTCGGCAAACGAATCGGTTCTGTACAATCTCTTACGATCGCAGACGGTTTACGATCTCCAGTAGGAGAGTCGAACTGGGAGATCATAAAGCGCCGAGAATACGTTGAGGGTGTATTCTCTGCGACTGAAGAGCACATCAAGTCTGCAATGAAGTTAGTGCTTGAATGGGCTGGCGTTTTGATCGAGCCTAGCGCCGCTTTGCCTCTAGCGATACTACTGTACAACAGAGAATTTCAGAACGTTTACATTGATGGCATGTCGGCAAGTGAAGAAAATATCGGCATCATTCTTAGCGGAGGAAACACCACGGTCGAAAAGATAAAAGAGATCTGGAAATAGAGGATTCCATCGGCTGTGATATTCGGTATTTTGAGACACGAAAATACTTTACAAGCTGGCACAGCTTGTGCAAGAGTAGCTAGCATCGGCGGAACGTGTTATGTTTTGTTGCCGTTGCCATATTTCTTAATCAAAAATTGATCAAGCTGAAAATAATACGCAACAAACTCCGAGAGGATGATCAGGAGCCGTACCTCTCATGTCTTGGCGTGATAGAGACTTCATTCAACTCAACATTCTCTCCCATGTTTTTATTGAAGTAGTACATTGCAGCCGCGGGCTATGCAAAAGGCTAGCAAGAAATGACAGTCATATTCTCCATCGATTGGATCTCCATTTAGCAGGGCTTATCGAGAAGACAAGTTTGCTTTCGAAAAAGCATCGGCAGGATGAAGAAAGAACTGGCCACTGCATGAGAAGCTATCAAAAGTTCTCATATCCTGATCGTGTGTTTTCATAGACATCTCGTAGGATGGCAGCCAAAAGGAAGATGGTGACGTTGAATATGGATGTTTGTGAGTATTGTAACCTTCTTTAGGTAGCGCAGCTCCACTTCTGTTTGTCAGAATTAAAGTCAATAGTGGCGAAGAAGGGTTAAGAATAAAGTCAAGAGTTCTGCATATGTCACTGGAAGCTTGCCGATCATTTCATAAGATCATGGCCTTATGTCTTTGGACATAGCTGGGTATGAATGTTGAAGTCTAGGATCGGGATCAGTGGGAGATTGGAGATTCAGAAGAGTGTTTACCTTCTTCCCAAAATGTAACTGGCAACCAAAGTTGTGCAACCGTGGAGCCGCAGCGACGAATACTATATAAGAAATCTCGACGACGTAGAGGATTCCAATCGTTGAGGGACTGAAGCATTTCGTCTCAAGGCAGAAAAGAGAAGCCTTCGTCTTCTACAGCCTTTCAAAAGATGGTCACGAGCAAATCATTCTCAATGAACAGCACAAATTCTCGCAAAAGTCCAGACACAGAATCCATGGATCGATCGCGTGCACATCCTACAGACTTCTTATCTCTACCTCCAGAGCTCAGACAGGAAATCATACATTTGACCCTCTCCCCCCAACGACTACGCGCACGTCTGCTGTCACGCTGGCAGCTGATATACATCAAAGGATTCTCAACTGTTGCAGAAGAGGTCATTAAAACCGAATCGACGCCCTGGCTTAAGATCGGCGGTTTGATTGCAGAGGACATGGCTTACGTGCAAAAAACTTGGTCACGTGCAGCAGCCGCACAGCAAGCTGAAGTGGAACATTTCGCTAGGCAGCATGCAACATTGGCGATGGCTTACATGCGCTCAAATCACTGGGATCAGGATTTTGAGGCTACGAAGAACGACGCGGAGGTAACTGCCGCCAAGATCCGAGAGCAGGTGAGAGCGCTTACAATGGACATCAACTACTTAAGGGAGAGGAACAGCGCACAGGCGGTGAGACGGTAGGTATAAAGGGGATTGAATTGAAACTTAGATCTGTATTAGGCCAAGTAAAGTACGAGAGCAAAGTGTAGATGATGCAAAGATACAGGGTCTCGCAGATCATTGTTCAGTGACGCAGGGTGTGTCTTGAACAACGAGCGGAACAGGGCCATGTACGTTCTTTACATAAAACAAGGCTAGGGAGTGCACAAAATGAAACCGTCAAGCACCATTCAGATCTGTATCAGAGGCGCTTTCTGCATTCTTATCTCACAGAAGGAATATCTCATGGCTTCAGCAAATTCTCCCATAAGCCGAGAGGGACTGCAAGGATCTTTTGAGCAGTTGTACGCGAAGATCGGCTTTGCTTGATTGCCATGACCTCCTCCGGCGTCCTCAGAACTCCTTCACGGATTCCATGATTGACATCAATCTCATTTGTCCTGATGTAAAGCTTCCAGCCGCGGTGGTTGATCCTGGGATCTTTACTCATAGCACTGTACACCTTCCAAAAGCCGGATAAGCTGAGAATGAGCGGTGCAGCGAGGAAGGTGCTGAAGAAGCCTTTGGCACGATCCTGGGCAGACAGTTCGCCTTCGCCGATCGGGAACACGGCGATGTAAAACTGCGCGATCAGGCAGACAACATTCAGGAATAGGCCAAAGTAGGAGCCGTATACACCGGCGAGGGCAGAGAATGGAAGCTCGTCTACGGTGTGCCCCTGTGCAAGCCAAGCCTTTCGGAACCGGATGTGTGCCAAACAGATGGAGCCCCATGTAAAGAAGTTTTGAACGCCAGAGAGTGCAAGCAGCCAGTTGAAGAACTGATTACCAACACCTGGAGCCTCGTTGATAAAGGCAAGGAGGGCAAACACAAGTTGCAAGACGACAGTCGCGAGCGGTCGGCCTTTTTTGTCCACATATGCAAGAATTTTAGGTGCCATCCCTTGTTGAGCAAGAGCCTGGAACGTGCGGGTGGATCCGAACGTGCAAGAGTTCGCAACGGAGAGAACGGAAATCGTGATGACTGCATTGAAAACCGAGGGCAAGCCCTTGACACCGGCGAGCCGGATCGCGATGACGAATGGTGAATACTTGGTGTTTGCGCCCGACGCGTTGAGCAGGTTTGGATTATCAGAAGGCACGAGCAAACCAACAATGAAGGTGTTCACGATGTAGAAAAAGAAGACACGCCAAAAGACCTGCTTGGTCGCACGCGGCAGCGATCTTGTCGGGTTTGCAGCCTCCGCGGCGGCCAAACCAGAAAGTTCAGTACCGCCAAAGGCAAAGGCGGCGGTCACGAAGACGGAGCAGAAGCCCTTAAAGCCGTTCCGGAACGCACCCGGGTCATGCCAGTACCGCGCACCAATGTAGCCACGACTATCGGTAGGGACTCCACCGCATGCATCGATGATTCCGAAGAGGATAAACCCGGCGCAGGCGAGGATCTTGATGATTCCGAGTATGTACTCGACTTCGCCGTACCCGCGGACACCAAATACTTGAATAATGCACAAAGCTACGAAAAATACAGCTATCCAGATCCCTATGTTGAGGTCTGGTCGCCAAAACCTAATCGTGATACCGGCGGCGGTAAGTTCTTGCAATCTCCTCGTCAGCTTTGGGCTCCCATTGAGCTCTCTCTCAGCCTAGTTATGTAACTCACCAAAAGGCAAAACGGTAAGCCAGCCAATGGCGTAGTCCCAGCCAACAGCAAAGCCCCTATTGAAATCAATGTCAGTCAATCCTGTGCACCGAACGAAAATGTCTGCCATCGCTCACCAAGCTGGGTCGATAAAGCGAACCATGTAGTTGTAAAACGCGCCGTTTACGGGATACACGACAGCAAGTTCTCCAAGTGCCTGAACGGTGAACAGCAACATGAATCCGATGATCTGGATAAAATATCGAATCAGTGTGCGTCCTAAGTATGAGACACTGAGTCTCGCCGTGTGAGATTCTTGACATCACAACAAAGTTTTCAGCAGTGAATTGCGCCCAGCCTGACTTGTGCCAGCAACGCAGATAGCTCTTTACAGACGAATGTTGGAAACCAATTTCAATCGCCCTTTGAGACTTACAATGAACCCAAGCGTGAGAGAAGCTGGACCACCGGTGCTGAGGGCGCCACCAGAGCTGACGAAGAGACCTGCGCCTACACCTCATGTCGTCAACAGTCTTGTTCGCAGAGCCCAAAGCTATTTTGACCCACCGATCGAACCACCGATGGCAATCATCTGCATGTGGCGGCCATGAAGATTGCGCTGCAACGGATTGGCCTTGTTAATGACTTCGTCGGGATGATAGACATCACCCGTGGAGACATCGGCACCACTCTTTTCAACATCACCCCCAGAGGTCTTCTCATCATGTGAGTAAGTCGGCGGCGACGGGCCACTCATGGGAGCGGACATTTTGACTTTCCTGGAAGTTGTGACCAAGGAGCAGACCTTGCCTGAACGCTGAGCAAGCTCAGATTTGTAGAACAGCTTGGTTGCGCCGCTAAGATCGCATAAGCGACGACGCAGAAAGGTTGCTATCAACGGCGACAAGGCGTATGTCACAATGTCGTCTGCAGCAAGTTATACAAACAAGCAAGAATAGAAAAGGCAATTATAGACAATTGTAGTCAGGAGATGTGCACCTGTCCAGCATGAGAAAAGCCACAGGACGCTGCTGTAGCACCGAAGTGCAGTCTATCCCCAGCAACTTATAGCAATCAAAGATTGACATGGGGATGGAGATTCTCTGATTTACGAGCCTAGGCTCGAATGGCTGTTCATTTCACGTCCGAAGTAGTCTACCCCAGCTGTCATGGATGGCGCGAAAATGATAAGAAGATTCCTCATCGCAGGAAGCATTCGCCAATGATGCGTCTGGACTCCTCAGGATCGACGTGGCTTTGGGGCTTGCTTATCAGCTACGAAGCCTCAGATTTGTTGCTTGAAGCAGGATCTTGAACGCTGGACGTGCCTCAATCCCAAACGATAGTTGTGGCGCGTGTCGTCGCCTTCATCCTGCACAGCGTCGAGACCTGTCGCTCGACAGGAGCGGAGTAGGACGGTCTCTCAGCAGGGTCCTTGGTTTGCTGCAAAAGAAGCAACTGAAGCAGAAGGTTTCGTTCGTACGCTAGAATGCCTTGCCATCACTTGCTCATTCGCGCTGACACGACAGACTGAATGAAATTCGTGTGCGACCTTGTGCTCGGGGGACACATTCAGAAGGCACAGCAGCAATAACACTCCAACGGCACCTTATCAGATACAACGTCATGCATGCCCAGCCGTTGTAACGTCGCTAAGGCGGCTTGAGGCGATAAGAGACCCCCTTCCGACCTTTGCGACGCAGTCATTCGCGGCAGGATTGTCAAGGTCGCGGTTGATTTGAGCGAGTAAAAGGATGGCAAGAGGTTCAAATAGGTTAAGAAATGCCACATCCGCCCTCCTTCGACTGCTTTCGCTCAGTCATGGCATGCAAGCCGATGGTTTTGCTTTTTCGCACCAGCAACGGCTAGACCAAAAATACCGCCCTCGTGCTCTGTTTCTACACCATAATAATCAACAAAGCTGGTAGGTTTGATGTCACCAGATCAACATGGCTTAAGCCAAGTTGGAGCGGGTCTGCGTTCTCAACGAGAATCCGCAGCTTACAGAAGCTCAAATCTCCCGATGAGCACTTGTTGATCACGTGCTTGATAACCTCAGCTAAGTTACCAGAACGAGACTTCGTTCCGAAAGACACGGACCGATGGACGATGCACTGCTCATCCGGACCTCCTTACGAGTATCTTAATTCTTGATGCGAGGGATTCTACGATCAGTTCATCATACAGCAGCATCCCGCCACGTCTGTTTCGCCCATTATATCCTGAGCTCTTAAGCTTGCAAGTTTAGGGGCTTGAAGTCAGTTACCATACGCCCTTGCTGCTGAGGCTTCTTGCGGGGCCAATTGAATGTCTCGATGCCACGGCAAAACGCGAATCCGAGATTTATTGTCCAGCGGACATTTTCTTTTCCCATCGGGCCTCGCTCTCGGCACCGCAATAGTAGAATTGAATCGCACGTAGGATTTCACACCCGTCGATGGCATGGAACATGGATGTGCGTGGTCCAATGATCTTTTTGAACAATTGTCACCATAAGCATGGCCAAGCGGCCGTCCGGAAGCTGACTCCCCTAATTCGGCCACTTGCAGAGCACAAACAAAGAAGGGTGGGCGCCAAGTGCGATTGTACAAATGTTTCATTTGGGTATCATTGAACGAGATTCTAATACGATGTTCATCACGATCGTCCATACGTTGTCCATTCTCTAATTTGAGCTTTCGACTGAAAAGCCAATATCCGTACCTATGTACCCAGTCCTGTTGTAGCCGCTTACTGATGTTGCCTTCAAAGGCATGAGCAGCGGTCAACTTTTGTGCCTTCCCCGGACGACCTCCGACTACCGTGTCTACTGCGTTTGCGATTCCTATGTTATATTTTCGGTGTCTCTTGAGGCGTACACTTGAGCGAGATCTGGTCGGATGCCATCCTCAAGCGCATCAGGGCCGGCTGTGGTCTTTGGTGTGCGCGATTTGCGAACGTCGAGGATTGTTGGTTTTTTTTTCACTTCAGATTGTATGAGGACGCAGCATCAAAGAATGTCCAATTCTTAGAGGACGGACCATTCAGGTCCGAGGCGCGTGAAGAACCCTGCTTTGAAGATGACCGGGTGTGGTTCCATTTTGAAGCGTGTTCCTCGCTGTTGACTCGTGAGATCTCCTCGTGCGACTCCCGAGCAGAACATTCGACGTTCGATTGTCTAGGTTGACCTAGCTCAATTTGCTCTCTTCCCACGTTCGTGCGGTCCTTATCTTTGACAGTATTCCTTCTCGAAGGCGTGGTCGAGCCAAGAGCTCCAACTGTATTTTTGACGTATCGCGATAATTTCCGTCTAGGAGGCTGCTCTGGACCTTGGATCGTCACGGTGTAACCGAACCCGTCGACAGCGATACCCTCTAAGTCAATTGTACGCGACATTTGCCGAACCCAGGCGTTGCGGTCTTCCTCTGCTATTACTGCAACGCCCTCAAACTTGTCCATGTCATGCTGTCCAGACAGCGCCGTAGTCGACAAGATGGAGCGGTCGTCCTTTCCATGTGGCGTTCGTCTTCCCCCTATGGATGACACTATCTCCGGAATACCTTTGAGCCGCCGGATCAATCGAGTAATTGGAGGACGTAGCGGTGCAGCGCATGCGCAAGTAATGGCAAGGTCCACCTCAACTTCCGCGCAACACCACTGTGGCGAAGCCCACCATGTTAGATCATATGTCTCAGCAGCTTTCCAGAGGTAATATGAGCGAAGAGTGCCTGCGATCGCCACCAGGTAGCCGAGTGAGAGTAGACCAATGACGCTCCATCTTTGTTTGGGGTCGACCTTGAACCGGAAGACGGCGATGGCGGGTAGAACGGCAATGACTATCTCACACACGGTGTTGAAGACGGCTGCAAACTGCATTCCCCGGTAGTCATTGATGCAGTAGAACTTTTCACCTTTCAAAATCATTTCTGAGTAGTCCCAATACGCACGTACGGGTCTAAATCCGTCAGTATCGTGATCAGCTGGCCCTCGAAGTGCAAGCAACTTACAGGCAGGGAATCGCACCTCCGACAATCATGTCGATCAAAAATAAGACCGTGATGGCGGTAACGAAGTGCAGAATCCAGAAATGATGCTTCCGAGCACCCAGGCGCCGCAGGAGCCTGTAGTAGAGACACAATATCGACAGACGCACGCAACAAGTGCACACTCCCCAGAAAATGCGTGCCAGATAGAGCACAATCAGAGAACCTGAAATGGTGTTAGTTGATTGCTGAACAAGGACGGTGGCAAATCGAAATAAATGCTAGATACCTCTTGAGAAATCCATATTCCAATCCCAGAGATGTCTATCCCATTGGTATTTTGCCTTGCCTATGGTGATGCAAACTTCAACGGCAATGGCGCATAACTAGCTAGAGGTTAGTCTGCAAAATAAATCTCCGGCCGCAGCCCGGTGGTTCTTACGACGGCAAGCACCATCAAATAATCATCGATACCGAAGTAGCGACGCACAAAAATACGAGTGTAGAAACGAGCTGAGACAGCTGCAACGGCTATGGAGCCAAATATGCCAGTGACGATGTATTGCTCTGGACCTCGCGTTGGAGGGTTGTCTGACTTGGCCGGCCAGGACAGAAGGACGCTCAACGGCGGTAATGGCGTCCACCCCATCGTCTTGGAGTTCTGGCGCCCGTAGCAAGCGGATTCGTGGGCTTGAGGAGCTTAGTGCAATGTTGTACACATTTTGAATTTGATCTGGGATCGACTGCAGAAAAACGGAATCAGCGTGGATGCGTCGAAAGATGTTTTCAGACTGAAAGCTTGGGAGGAGAAGATAAAGGAAATCGTCAAGCGAACGTCGATTGGAACGACATGGGCTATCTAGACGTGCAACACACCCACGAGTCGTGGTCTGGGGGATCCTATGGCAAACTCCTGTTAAAGTGGTCCAAACCTCGAATTTTTGCAGAGGCCCACCCGACGATCGCCTTGATCCTGGGTGCGTTGCATCCATCAAGCGGTCGCTTGTACAGAAGGGACTAAGAATCGCGACGACAGTTCTATTGTTTCGAGCCGGCGAGGTATAGTTTGTACAGGCAACACAAAAGATTCATTCGGATCTAGGGTTTCAGAAACATGGGGTTACCACAGCGCCGGGTTCGTTCCTCACGATGACATCCTGTTCTCGAATCAGGTCTTCTTTAAAGTCCGAGCATTCTACTGGCTGCTGTCATCTTGCGCCTGACCAATCTGTGTCTAGCGGCTCCGGCGAAGCAACGAGCTGTGGTTGGCACTTGTGTTGGAACAATTCCCATGCCTTTGACGGACTGACCATTTCGTCGACAAGGATGTCGGAAACCTAGACCCATCCAAGAAGAGATGAACAACCCCGGGTGGCGCGCCTCTTTTTGGACTGGACTTGCAGTCTTCCACGCGAGTAATGTGGAGCTGGAAGGCGTACCTGACATGGCCAGAGAAACGAGAATTTGCTACGTTGTGGAAAGGGCAAAAGTCGAGGTCTTCAGAGTGTGTCTGGCTCACAATCTTGAGAGAGAGGAGAGAGAGAGCTGTTCAGCACATTCAAGGCCAATGGAAAACCATCCACCATCTTCGAACATACCGTAGGATTTTGAGTGTGGCGCACGAGCGTTCGTTGTGGGGGCAAATCGACTTTCCAGAATTGCCACCACACGCGCTTCTCGCGGGCTTCACGTATCACAACTTACGGTGGTAGGTAGAGGGCTTTCCAGGACTGGACACTGATTGGTCGCGTTGCAGCTCGTCTTGACTCGTAGTTGCAGCAGTGGAGTCTCCAGAATGAGGTTGGCGAACGAACAAGCCTGCCGATGTCCCCGGCATCCCGGAACCCGCAGATAAAGACATTCAGAAAACGGTGTTCTTCGCTGATGAAAAAAAGCAGGAAACCTGGACGGCGACCTTGGATGCCCCATCGCAGATCGCCATGGGTAAGCCGAGGATGCCTACACGGATCCACAGTCTCCTTTGTGGATCTAGGAGTCGCTACCTGTATTGGTATAGTCTCTGTAATGAGCTTGTCAATGCGTTTACCTCGACTGTAACCTCCCGTTGTTGTGTATTATTGATGACCTTTTCACCAGCCACACTGAGATTGAACTGTATTTCGATCTTGGCCTAGCGGTAGCAACTCGTGCTCTTCGCACGCGCCTTAGACCTTAGGCCATCAATCCATGGTGTACCTCTGCTTCCAGCTCTCAGCTTGACGAGAAGACCTTGCTGGAAGCTGCACAGTTGAACGGCTCACTCGTGTTTTCCGACCAGCTCTCCGAACACGGCCTGATCGCTGATTCCCCTACAGCTTGATGGCAACGAAGCATTGGCTGTGCAGCAGAAACACCGCGCGTGGACAGACCTTTGTGATGAGCTGGAGACCCTGCTGCTTCGGGTTATGTCCCCTGGGCAGACGTCAAGGCTTAACAAGCAAGGAAAGCCATGCCTCGCCTTGCATGACCGCGTGGAATTCACCACGCAAACAACTGCAGAAGCTCGTCTCGTGTATCAGAACCAGCAGTCGTCGCTAGGGTTGGGGTGGCACTTGTCAAAAAGCTGAGCGCTAGATTGAGAAAGTTTCTTGCATTGCTAGCTTCAGGAAGAAAAGGCCCGTACCTTGCGGAGATTATCTTAGTTGTCGGAGGCCAACTGACTCAGTACGAATAGAAACATTCACCTGATATTCAACGAATTTTATTGTTTTAGTACATGCAGCGGAGAACAGTATCCTCGTTTCGTTTTTGCATCATTGATTCTCTTGCTGCGCACGAGGGATTCAACGCATCAAACTGCCTGGATGGCTGCCGTTGGTCGCTATACCATGGATGCAGGATCATGCTTTTTCTCGGGATCTTCGGATTGTGCCAACGGGGTAGCAATGGAGATCGCCTGCTTGCCCTATTTACCACCATTTTATGCTCGACTATGGTAAGAATCCGTAACGAATAACACTGCGCTGTCCAAGCACTGCAGGATTATCGCAGAAAAGGAGTGTCATCACCTGAAGTCTGTTGCAAAAGACGAGCCTGGATCAAGCTTCTTCGTGTATGCGAAACACGAGCCGTCCAGGGGACTGCGTCATGGCTGGTGGTTGGACTCGCTGGAGTCATGTGCTGGCATCGTCGACAAACCAAGGATTTAAATTCCGATTTGTTCGGCTACGGATGCAGTGAGGCTTATGCATTTAATCAACGAACGTCCCCTCACAAAGTGACAAGTCGCCGGGCTTCGCTTCATGTATATATATATGTGTGTGTAAGTATATATATACATGTAGCTAGGCTGAAGCAAAGCTCTAGTATTGCACATCGATCATGCCGCAACTCAATGGGTGAGATGGTCAACTCCGCTGAGCCATGACCCATGAACGGCGGTACACATAACAGCTTGCTCGTCTCGCACGACCCCTGAGCTTCTAGGTCACATAATGCACCTTACGTTTCTATTGGAAATGGTGTAAAGACTGCAGCAAAGCTGAAGCGTCCTCGTCGGCAGCTTAAGGGTTCTCAAACGTCCGTGTCTACTTCAATTTCGTATTCTTTCCTCGTTAGAAAAAAAAAGTAGTAGTAGTACAGTGGTATCCGCGTGTCGTCATTAATCGTCCTGCCTTGCACTTACAAAGCTGTGTGATACTATGACTATCGCGCCATGTGCTCTTCCGACGCATGCCTCGACGGCTCCGGTGGTGGCGCGGTAACAGCTTGTGCAGTCGATCTTTTTGTCACACCTACATCCAGCTCCGCAAATTTCGGCCGAGCGAGCGTGATGTTCAAGCGCGCGGTGTTGAAGAGACCTTCGTGCGGCGGGAGTACACCGGCGAGATTCGTGTTCTCCGTCAGCCTTGTGATAAAGAACATGAAGCCAGATGCTTTGATCTGCAGCTCAGCAAAGTTGGCACTGCCAGCAGGAATACCAGTGTGTTTTCTGTTGCAGAGCTTCGTCAGTACGGCCGAAAGCTTGTCAGCGGAAAAACCTTGGTGGAGGACGTACGCCATGGATTGCTTGTGTGTCTTCAGGATGGAGCTGATGCGCTCGAAACGGTCTGTGTACGGATTCTCAGTCTCGCTGCGCGTGACCCTCGTTACCATAAGACATGTGACACGTTCATACAGGATCATCTCTTTCGCATCGATCAGCTCTGCAAGCCGCTGGAGCATCATTTCAATTTGGTTCGCGTTGGGAACAAGATAATAGATGATCTGCGTCCAAGCCTTGTACAAGCTTTGATCCCAGATGCTCGTTGCATAGAACTCGATCCCGTCCGCGAAGCGGCGTGAAGATTCTCGCACGACACTGCACCGTTGCTCAAACAGCTCGGCACGCATACGGTTCTGGACCAGATCCATCTTGTGAATGAGACAAAATACCTTGGCTTGGGGTGAGAATTCCTCGAGAGCCATGATGATGTTCTGGTACGAGGCAACATCCGCCATAAACTCACGAGATTCGATGTCGAATACGAATATAAGAACGGCGACGGAGCCAAAGACATGCGAACGTTGGCTGTTGAGGTAGTTTTCGACAAAGCCATCCTGTCTAAATCAAGCACCATGGTGAGCAGACTAAGTACAAAGAGAGACAAGATCAAAAGCTTTTTTGAGAGGTTCGTAAGAAGCGCCATCACATGGCTTCTGAGCCGCGATCTTGATGTTGGACACAGTCA
Organism: Verruconis gallopava; assembly: GCF_000836295.1. Taxonomy (NCBI): domain Eukaryota; kingdom Fungi; phylum Ascomycota; class Dothideomycetes; order Venturiales; family Sympoventuriaceae; genus Verruconis; species Verruconis gallopava. The sequence continues at coordinate 92,142 of NW_015622141.1, read as the reverse complement.
TGTACACCAACGGTCTTTCGCGAGGTGAATCGGACTACACGTACCCACCACAGTCCCAGAGGTTCAACATGAGATTTCCCATGAACTTGATGTTGCTGTGCTCGACGTCGATCGTGGCACCCAGACGGCGAACATCTTTGGCGACGTAATTGCTGAAGACCACGGCTCGCATCGACGACTTCCCGGCACCGCTCTTGCCCATGAGCAGCACCTTGCGCTGCTTCTGACGCCGCGACACGTTCATGAGGAGATTCGGTGGGCCTGGGAAGGGCAGAGGAACAAGCGAAATTCAAGCGGAGGGATGTGAGCCCGTGGCTAAGGTGAGGGTTTGCCGTGTTGCACGTGCAAGTTGTGTTGTGGCTCGACTTACCTTCGTTGACGTGTGGATCGCCTTCTGCATTCGGACTAGGCAAAACCGGCCGAGGATGAAGCAAATCGCAGCCTTTGGTCGTCACCAAGACATATAAACTCATCAATCGTTCCTCAATCCTTCTTCGCCCTTCGTCGACTGTCGCTCCCGTCGCCCGCCATCCTCACTCCCTGCTCCCTTACATTATAGCAGCATCGCTTTGCCGACATCGTACTTACGACGGTATCGATTAGCGCTTAGCATTCTTTGCTGGTCCATTCCATGGCCGAGGACGCCACGTCTGAAAACGAGCCCAAGCCAAGCACAGTGCCGGCAGAGTCAGAGGACGGCGAGATCCACGAGGGCAACGCGCCGCCCTCTGAGAAGCCGGCTGGATCTTCAGACGAAAACGCGCCTCCACTGCCAGACGAAGAACCGCCTCCGCTGCCCAACGAACCGACCCCCGAGGACGACGGCTGGCAGCCAGTGTGGGATGATTCGAAGCAAGCATGGTACTTTTACAATCGTTTTACTGGCAAGTCACAGTGGGAGAACCCACGCGTGCCCGAAGCTACGGCTTCGATAGCGACAGGGCCGGCCAGCGACGCGACCGCAGCATCCTCATCCGCAGCGACCAGGTCGACAGGCGCTGCAGGAGGCTACAACCCCGCGATACACGGGGACTACGACCCTAACGCAGACTACGCCCTCGCCAACAAAGACCCTGACGACGATATCGACTACGAAGCCCCGACGATCACCGACCCGAGCCAGCTGTACGCTCAGGCCGGCAGCTTCAACCGCTTTACTGGCAAATGGCAAGCCGCCGACCTGGGTCCTGAGAGGCACAGTGATGCAGAAAAGGCGAGGCGGCAAATGCGCGCCATCTTCGATGTGGACGCTGCCGCAAATAGCCACGATGGACGCAGCTTAAAAGAGGAGCGACGCAACCGGAAGTTGACAAAGGAGCAGATCAAGGCGTTCAATGACAAGAGGAGAGCGAAAAAGGAGGAGAAGAGGCGTGCCTGGCTGAAGGACTGATCACAAAAGCTTGGTTTGATGTGGAGAAGAGTTTCGGTGAGTGGTCTGCTGCCCAGAAGTCACCGTCGAGATTTTATTCTTTCATCTTCTCCTTTCTTTAATCTCACATGCAACTGGGACGTTGCCCAGCACTAACTGCACAGCTCGATGAGACGGACCTGCATCGAAATAATCGTCGTAATGTAGTACTAATCGGTGCCCAGTAGACTGGATACATCATGGCTTCCTGGAAATCGGGGACGATATTCTCTAGGCCGCAGAGAGCACATAGAATATCGGCATGCGCGGCTTACGCGAATAACCGCCATCATGAGTCGGTATTCTACGACGCTCATCAGTGTGCTCGCATGAGCTACTTATAGTGGATCCCATCCGCCCAGGAAAGACACAGGACAGTACCAGAAGGAAGTTGCATGTTTCCAACTTTCACATTTTGGCCTCTAAATTGATTGATCGCATCATTAAATATCGACTGCGTCCTAAATAAAGCTGTAAAATGTGTCTCTGCACGTCTTCTCTACGTGCAGCCCGCTTTGCGTTCAAGCTCGCACCTTCGGCGTCTCCCTTTAGCGAGAGATAAATGAAAGGGTATCAAAATACTCTACTTTTACAAGAGTCCACCGCTCCCACTGCTCGCCCCTTCACTTCCTCGTCTGCTGCTTCGCGAACCATCATCACTGCTCCCCGCCCACCGTGGCGTGCTCCAGCTTGTGCTGCTTGCGGTGTTGACCCTCTTGAACTCTGGAGGAGACTGGCTTCTCTTGGGAGCCATGATCGGACTCGGATGTGCGCTGCTAACACCCGCAAAACCAGGCTTTCCGATGCATTCTACCCGAAAACCGAGCTCTTCAAGCGCGGTCGCGTCTATGATGTTGCGACCATCGAAGACGAACATAGGTCTTTGCATTGAGCGCGACACGCGCGACCAGTCCAGTCTTGGACCATTGTAGCCTGCACTCGGTTTGTTGCTAAATTCGTCCCACTCTGTCAACACGACGACGGCGTGTGCACCTTCGCATGCGGCATACACATCTGAGCAGACGGTCACGTTTGGCCTTAGCTGCCAGTACTCCTGAGTAGATGTGCACGCCAACTCGAGGTCCTGGTAGATCTGGTCATCTTTGACCTTGGGATCGTAGATGCTGAGCTTCGCACCTTCGGCAGCCAAATTAGTCATGACCGTGATCGCGGCACTTTCGCGCGTGTCGGCCGTGTTCTTTTTGTACGCGAAACCCAAGATTGCTATCTTTTTGTTCGTCAAGCTGTTGAACAGACGGCTAGTAATTCGCTTTGTGAATCGGTCCTTTTGGTATTCGTTAATGTCCACCACACCCTTCCAGTATCCGGCCACCTCGGGAAGATGCAGCGACTCGGCTATGTAGACCAGGCAGAGGACATCCTTCTTGAAGCACGAACCGCCAAATCCAACGGACGCTTTGAGCATCTTGGATCCGATTCGCGAATCCAGTCCGCACGCGTACGAAATCTCGTCGATGTCGGCACCGGTTGCCTCGCACAGTGCGCTCAGGCTGTTGATGCTGCTGATCCGCTGCGCGAGCAAGCAATTGGCGGCGAGCTTGGAGAGCTCAGAAGACCATGTGTTGAGTGTGATGATGCGCTGGCGAGGGACCCAAGCGCCGTAAATGTTGGCGAGAGCCTCGGCGGCCTCAATGCCGCTCTGCGTCTGCAAGGAGCCGATCAGAATGCGATCTGGCGACAGCAGGTCGCGGATTGCTGTTCCCTCGGCAAGAAACTCGGGATTAGACAAGATCTCGAAATGCACGCCTGGTCGTGCAATGGCCGAAAGGACGTCCCGGACGTTGTCGGCCGTTCTTACTGGCACCGTGCTTTTCTCAACGATAATCTTGTCACTCGTCGCCACCTCAGCGACCTTGCGGATTGCTGACTCGAACCATCCCAGCTCATATGCACGGCCTGCACCCGTTCCGGTGCCTTTCGTTGGCGTGTTGACAGCAACAAATATCAGATCAGCCTCGGCGATAGCTGTCTCTATATTGGTAGAGAAAAACAGGTTAGGCTGACGGCCAGCGTCGTCGCCGTCTCGTGCGTTCGTGACTATCTCATGAAGGCCAGGCTCGTAGATTGGAAGATTGTCCGACTTCCATGCGTCAATTCTGGTCTGGCTCAAGTCGACAACTGTGACTTGGATGTGTGGGTTTTTGGCTGCAATAACAGCACATGTCGGTCCGCCCTAGAGAATAGAAAGAATAACGGTTAGCGGACAGACGACGGGCAACCTTTGGGGCGAGAAGTAACGTACCACATAGCCAGCACCTATACAACAAATCTTCCTCACGTTCCAGCTCGATTTTCTTGTTTCTTGTTCCATGATTTCCTTGACGGAGATATTCCAACTCCAGCAAAGCCAACACTTTCAGCGTTGGCTTTGACCCTTGTCGGATAGAGCAGACGCCGGATTTAATAGTTTCTGGGCACCTCAGCCTAGCGAGCCGCAACAGGGATCACGAAGGCACAGAGAGTTTTCAAGGAATGACGATTTACGTATGCCAACACTATTGCTAGCTACTGTCAGTCACGCCCCCCCATTGAGGTAATCTATGCGACGTTTTAATGGGGCCGACGGTTGAGCTGAGGCGAACGTACATTCAGAGTTAGTCCCTGGTCTGCGAAAGCCACGGATGGGGACGGGAGCAGGCGACACTTCGAAGGAAAAGGAAGATCACGGCGGGTCTTGAGTAAGTGGTTGTGCTTGGACGAGTATATAAACCTCCTCTCGCTGTTGTTGTGCGCCCCGAAGTCGCGCGAACGACCATCCAGCTCCGCCATCTGCTTGCAAAGGCGAGACACTGACCAGTCTTTCTCTGCTCGTCATCCATCCACAGCTCAGTATCGCCAGTTGCCTCGTGGGCGGGACTGAACGATTTACTCGCTCCGTTGCACTCCCGAGACCCATCGCCCCCCTGGTCCACCGAATGGGCGAATCATAGAGACCCACCAGGCACAAGCGCAAGCCCGTGGCTTGATTGCTGGTTGATGAGAAGGATCAGCAGCAGGCGCCAAGCGCGTCATCCAAAGCGGACGCCTATCCTGTTCGAGCGGCTTTCTGCATCCCTATCTTTCACGGCGACACTGATCTGCTGACGACGACTGTTGTGAAGCGACCGACGCTTGCGAGGTCGGCTACAAGGGCGGCGTGGCAGCGGCCTTCGAAGTGTCGCGATAACTTTTGTTCACACGTTCGTCGCCCTTCAACAACGACCTTGGCGTGGCCACGGTTTGATGGTATTCCGGAGTGCCGGCTTCGAAGGCGATGCCCAGCTTTTTTATCTAGGCACTTTGATGGCCCGCGAAGGTCTGATTCGCTCCGCTCAGCATTGGCATCTTGATTTATGCGTATGCGTCCCTGACCCACTGGCCCTCCTGACTTCCCTTAGAAGCCTGGTCAGAGTCGTCAACAGGGCACTGTGCTCTGCCAAAATCCCTGGACTTGTACCGTCATCGGCTTCTGGATGGGGCATATCCTGATCAGCAGAGCCTTGATGGACGCGTTGCCAAGTGATTACGGTACACGGTGGCGCCCCAGCCTGTTCTTGTATAGAATATCGCCTGTCGCACGACCAAGTTCTACTTCGTAATCTTGAGCCTTCATTGCCCATGTCTCTTTCCCTCTTCCAATTTATTTTATTTCGCCTGTACAGTTCGTTCATTTCTAACCCCACGGAAGGAAAAGCTGCATAACGACTCCCCTCATCGCCAAGTGTACCGGGAATCGTTGTTGTTTTCATCTTTGCAGAGGCACGCGACTTCTTGGCACAAGTTTTCCATGATCCATTAGAAAAATCAGTTGCTTTTGTTGTTCAGATTTGCAATCTGATATGCGTGGGTCAGCTCGTCCCCGAATCTTATCAGCAACTTTATTCATACGATAAGATCTTATACAACCTTGCCATCCTATACAGAAAGCATCGGAGATATCAATCCGCATCTTATCGAAACTATCTATCGTCACGACTTTCTGAATTGGAGGAGCAGCGGCAATTGACTTCAGCATCTCGCCCTTGGATAATTTCTTAATAGCAGACGACGTTCTGAGTATGAACATTCTGTCGTTCTTCTCGTTTAAACCTGGCCAGCCGGGAATGTCACCTAATGAGATCCCTCTGGAGGAGCCTTTGCTTACTGACAAGATGGACGACACCGAGAGCTCTGAAAAGTCCGAGCACGAGAACAACATGCAGGATCTCGAAGCACAGAAATTCTTCAGGCCAGACGCAGCCTCATCAGCGCCACCGCTGGCGGTGGAGTACCGAACAAACATGAAAACGAAGATTGTCTATCTTGCCGGGTATTTCCTTCTCAACCTCAGTCTTACTCTGTATAACAAGGCTCTGCTGGGACCCGTGAGTGCTCTCAGACAAAATCGACATTCTGGTCCTGCTAGAAACTGATAGTCCTGGTATAGTTTCGATTTCCGTGGCTGCTCACTTGCATCCACTCAAGTTTTGCGGCCCTCGGCTGTTCTATCCTCCAGCATCGTGGGCACTTCACACCCACCGAACTCAACCGCAGCGAGCAATTCATCCTCGTCGCTTTCTCTGCTCTGTTTACGATCAACATCGCCATGTCGAACGTCTCGCTTGCAATGGTCTCCGTGCCTTTCCACCAAATCATGAGGTCCACCACTCCGGTCTTCACCATCATCATTTATCGCCTCATGTATTCTCGCACTTACGCCACGAGCACATACCTGAGTCTAATCCCGCTGATCACGGGTGTGGCACTCACTACCTACGGTGACTACTACTTCACCGCTTTAGGATTCTGGTGCACGCTTTCAGGAGCCGTACTTGCGGCTGTCAAGACGGTGTCCACCAACAGACTCATGACGGGAAGCTTGAGCCTGCCCGCGTTGGAGCTCCTGGCTCGCATGTCGCCTCTTGCGGCAATCCAGTCGCTCGCCATCTCAGCCCTAAGCGGCGAAATACCCACCTTCAAGGAATGGGTCGATGCAGGGAACTTCACGAGAGGCGCCGCCCTCGCGCTCGTGGGAAACGGTATCTTGGCTTTCATGCTAAACGTGTCGAGCTTTCAGACGAACAAGGTCGCTGGCGCTCTCACAATGACCGTGTGCGGGAACGTAAAGCAGTGCCTGACAGTCCTGTTCGGCATAGTCCTTTTCAACGTGCGTGTCGACACCGTCAACGGAACGGGCATGTTGCTCGCCCTCGGGGGTGCTGCGTGGTATTCGAGCGTGGAGCTCAAGAGAAAGACAAGGGCCACAAATACGTCACCTCATCCTCAACCTGCGGATCGATAGTGTCGAATTCGAAGCTCCTGATTTTTTTTTTCACCTCACCATTTTTTCCCTGCATGGGTCATATTTCTGTTTGATTGTAGCTAGCATTGCATCACGGGCGGCGTTCTTACACGTGGGTTTTCCATTGCATGTGGACATCTCTGGCTTCCTGCGTTGTGACAAGGAGTCAGCTTGACAGGGTTTTTGCGGAGAGGTGGCCTGAATGTGGTTGCACTGGGGTAATATTAGATCGCCGTTGATGACGCGGCACAAAACTCGCATGCTCGACGAGTACCAACCATTTCTTGCACATGGCTTTCAGCCTCGCTGTTTGTCAAGTGCATGACTGTTTCCAGACGAATTGGCGCTAGCTAATATCCGTAGTTCATTTGCCGTTCGCATGGCCATACGAATTAGCTCGGCATATGAAGCGTTTTAGCGTGTTAAAGAAGGAGCTTGAACAGGCTCGGAATTATTATATACAACGAATCTTCTTTATCGTTGTGGCAGTCGATTTGATTTACTCGATATAGAGCATATGAATATTGTCCAGACACGTTGAATTTCTTAAAGTATTGTTGCCACATCCAACGTGCCAGTGCTTCAGGTGATTGAGGAGTCTCGTAGTCTTGCAGACATCCATCGATACACACCTTGATTTCCATCTCTCCCGAAGCTGTATGTTGTATCCGGCTTGGCGCCAAATGCTTCCTTGGAGCGCATAGCGCGCTAGCGAGCACATGGAATCTTCATGGCCCATCTCGAGGGCGGGAAAATTTTCTGTTTGTAAGTACGTCCTGTTCCACCTTCTCCATCTCTCTCGCTGCGCTGCTCATCTTCTTCCCCTTCCTTGCCCGCCGGCCCCACCGCCCATCTGTCCCATCATTTTCATCAAACTGCCGATATCTGGCATCCCACCACCCATACCCGGGAATCCGCCAGCAGGCAGCCCACCTCCAGGTGCGCCCCCAGCGCCCTGAAACATCTTCATCATGTTGGCCAGATCCGCGCCGCCTGGTAGTCCACCCAGTCCAGCAGCACCGCCCATTGACTGTAATCGCTTTTGCGCAGCCTCCAGTTGCTGCTTATTGTTCTTGCCTTGCATGACTCCCTTAGCCTTCTCCATGTTCGCCATGTTTCCCTTCATCTTCTTAGCCATGTTGGCCATTACCTTGTGCTGTGTCAACAGATCTTCGACTTCGCGCACACTGGTACCCGAACCGCGAGCCACGCGTACCATTCGGGAAGGTTGATCAATGAATATTTGACCGTTTGAGTCCAGCTCCTTTTCCGTCATCGAGTCGCAGATGTAAATCATACGTTTCAACTTCATTGAGCCTTCCTCATCGTCCATGCCACCCATCATGTTGGATAATCCAGGGATCATACCTGCCATCTTGGACAGGGGGCCCATTTTCATGATATTCCCAATCTGGTCTCTCAAGTCCCGCACGGTGAAGACTCCTTCGGCAATGTGTTTCATGGTGTCCTTTTGATCCAACTTGAGTGATTGAACCATATCTACCAGCCCTTGCATGTCGCCCATACCAAGCAATTTAGAAACGAAGGGTTGTGGAGAGAATCGTTCAAGGTCGGTCATGTGCTCGCCTGTGCCAATGAATACGATGGGCGTATGTGTAGCTGCAACAGCAGATATAGCTCCACCACCGCTTGCTGCACCGTCCGTCTTGGTAATGATAATAGCACCAAAATCGGCCGTCTCTTTGAAGGCCCGGGACTGTTGCTCTGCAGCTTGACCAATTGAGGCGTCAAGCACCATGATGGTTTGATCCGGCTTGACAGCGTTTTGGATTTGCACCATTTCGTCAAATAGATCCTTTTCTTGCCGATGTCGTCCAGACGTATCCACAATGATGATCTCAAAGCGCTCCTTCTTGAACTTTTCAACACCATCCCTTGCAACCTGTACCGGATCCGTCTGAGTTAACGAGCCGTAGTATGGTATCTTGGCCTTTGTTGCATTTTGCTTCAGCTGGTCGAATGCACCAGCTCGAAACGTATCGGCGCAAACGAGACAACTTTTAAATCCTCTCGCAGCGTACCACCTTGCCAGCTTGGTACATGTTGTCGTTTTGCCAGCACCCTGAAGTCCAACAAACATAATCACGTTTGGTCTTCCTTTTTTGGGCTTGTAAGGCTCATTGTGCGGGTCCACCAACTTCACCAGCTCATCGAACACTGCCTTTTGAATGATCCGCTTCTTGTTGACGCCCGGTGCGAGCTCTTTAAAATTTACGGTAGCCTTTATCGACTTCCGCAAAGATGTGACAAGCCTTACGGCGACGTCTGCCTGGACAAGCGCGTTGCATATTTCCTTGATCATATGGTCAAAGGCCTTTTCATCGAGATTAGGTGAACGCGTGAGATCGGCGACGGCGGCGTTTATTTTACGCCCTAAATCCGAAAGAACCATGGCAGCGGACTATATGAGAATGAAAGCGGGGAAAATTCAGGTCGTAGGGAGGTGAGATATGTCAAGAGGTGTTGGTGTGGAATATGTCACCGCGGGGACAATCCACACGCCAAGAATTGCGGGCGCTTTCTGCTCCGCTCCGCTCCTGATTTCATCAATCCCAAGACAAAAAAAAATCAGCTGCAGTAGGACAAGATTCAAAGCCAGTCCAATTCGCCGGCAGCACACGCAGCTCATTCTATCTATACAGATCGAATGGCATCCTCAATATTGAAGCGCCCAAGGGCCGAAGATCGCACGAGAAGAGAACGACCGGCCAAAAAATTGCGCAAATTCAAGAAGCAGACTGAGTATCATAGTAGCTCGGACGAGGAGGATGAAGGGGCCACGGATTTTCAGGCGGTAAATCTGCAGGATTCAGATGAGGAAGATGCACAAACTTCCACGTCTAGACATACACCGAAGTACGTAGCGGATGAGGACAATGACACGTCTCAAGACGAAGGCGAGGACGGCGATGAGGAAGCATCAAATGGCGCAGAATCAGATATAACTGGTGCCTCTTCCGAATCTGAAATATCTGAGACGTCTACCGCAGTTACAGAAGGCGGCACGAAACGGAAAAAGAGAAACGACCCCACGGCCTTTGCAACGTCCATCTCCAAGATTCTCTCTTCGAAACTTACAAAGGAAAAACGCTCTGACCCCGTTCTGAGTCGGAGCGCATCCGCAGCGGCCACCTCGAAGGCACTTTCGGAGTCAAAGCTCGACCTCAAAGTGCGGCAGAAGCTGAGGGCAGATAGAAAGAAGGCTTTGGAAAAGGGCAGGGTGCGCGATGTGCTGGGACTGGAGAATGAAGAAGAGAGCACGCAAAAGATCATGGAGAGGGAGGCGAAGTTGAGAAAAACAGCGCAGAGGGGTGTAGTGAAGCTGTTCAACGCCGTGAGGGAGGCGCAGAAGAGAGCAGAAGAGGCTCGACGAGGAGCCGTTCGGGATGGAGTCGTGGGCATAGGAAATAGGGAGGAAAAGGTCAGTGAGATGAGTAAGAAGGGATTCCTGGATCTGATCAGTAGCGGAGGAAAGAAGACTGTCGCTGCGAATGCGTGATAGTAGCTATTCCACCTCGGCGGCTTGGCCAGGTTGACATGTCAGAATTCGCCTCTTCATAAAGGTTTTCCCTAACAAAGACGATACGCATGCATTTACTACTTTCTTGATATAGCGACCATATCCCTCGCGTTCACTTTGCTCGCGTCAAGAACCCCGGCTTTGCTTAGGATGTCGACCGTCTTGCCAATCACGGACTCATCCACGCCTGTAACATCGTTGGGGAACTTGACGGTATCCAGCCAAGCGGTGGCGTCCTCTCTCGAGTAGTCCAGACTTGTGCTTATATACTGCACGGCCTCGTCCGGATGTTCGTTAAAGTGTTTGATGCCCTTGTTCACGCTTTCAAACAGTCGGTCAAGTTGCGACGACGTTACAGATGGAGATGCGACAATCTTCCAACTACTCCATGGAGTGTAGATTTCGCCTATGCGTTTGATCTCGCCGTTGTCGTAATAACGCTTCGAGGTGAAGTGCTCCCACATGAAAAAATCAACTTTACCAGCGTTCACACCTTCTCTTAGCTGTTTGAAGTCATTCAGCACTACAAACTCTTCAAAGGGCTCGCCGTCCTTGTCACTTAACCAGCCTTCTTGGTCTGCAAGAACGAAGCCCATGACATAGCTGCCACTGCCTATTCTGCTCACGCCAATTTTCTTCCCATTGAGATCGTCAACACTACTTATTTCCGACCGTTTGGATCCAGTAGATATAGCCCAGCACAAAGGTGTGGAGACGTAGGTTCCCACGATCCTGTACGGCAGAGGAGACTGCGAACTTGAGACCTGTTCCTTGCCAAGTCCAGCAACCCAACCTTCGGTGAGACCAATTCCGACATCTATATCGTTAGACTTGAAAGATTGTACCATATGACCGGTTCCAGACTTGTATTCTATGAGATCTGCATCGAGGCCGAAGCGAGTTTGAGCAAAGTGGAGGGGTGTCTGCACGCTTGCCATGTCAGATTTCTGCCATTGACGAAGGCGAGGTACGCAAGCGAGTCGACCAAAGCGATGGAAAAAGCGCCTAGGCAGCGCCATCGAGACGAGGCGAACTACTGACCGAAAAGTGCTCAGGCACGAAACCTATCCTCAACCTGTTCGACATTCTGATGCGCGAAGTTGAAAAGTAGGCTGCTGCTGCTGTTCCTCGCCTTGCTGCCGCTGCGGCCAGTCTCGCAGACGGCCTTCCTGCACGTACAATTCCGAGCGAGCACAGCATTTTCGGTCCGCCTTGCAGTGGACGCAGCGACGAAGAAGACAAGAAGACTTTGACGCGAAGCGGACGAGATGGCTGAACAGCGATGACGGCAGCGGCATGACCCGTTCCGCGGCCTGAAGAGCTATACTTTTTATGGTATAGCGTGATCCATTTTCATCCGCTAGACCTATTATAGCATGATGCGCGGCTGAGAAGTGTGGCACGTGATTGAGATCTTTTGATCCCTCACAGTCGCATGTCCTCAAACGGAGAACAATGTCGACTTCTCACATATACCCAGCGCCCTTTCACCAGTCGAAGAATCAATCGGCCTCGACATAATGGTCAGTATGCGCCATGGCGGCTAGCCTAGACTGAGAAAAATAAACTTATTTCTTCTTTATTGGTTGCGAAAATGGATTATTTTCAAGCGTGCTTCGACCGCAGCTGTTCAGCTTAATAGGACTCCTCATATTTTAGGCCTTTCCTGTGTCCTGACTTTCGTTCATGATATCTGGTCTTTTCGTCTCCTTCGCTGCTAGTCCCCCTTCCCGTCCCTATTTGAGGATGTCGCGGACGACATGATATATCTCACCAAACCCTTCTCGAGCTCGCTATGGCCGCAGATGACCTTTTTCCAAGTCGCAGTTGGAAGTCAGCAAACGTAGGTCTCGTTGTAGTACAAGCTCTGCTCGCGTTCATCGCATCCCTTGCGGTCGCTTTACGCATCTATGCGCGCATATCCCTCCACAAGAAGCTCGCTCTGGATGATTTGAGCATCATCCTCGGTCTACTCTTCGCAATAGCGCGAGCAGTGGTGGCCTCACTTTCGTCCCAGAGCGGGTGGGCAAGCAGAAAAGGCCCTGATCATGCCTTTCAAGTGCCGTATTACACTCACTATTTCGAGCGACGTCTCTTTTACGCTCTGAGTGCTTTCTTCATAAGGACGGGTGTGCTGCTGTACTATCTGCGCTTGTTTCCGCGAACGCTTTCTCGACTACGGTTCTATTCGTGGATCCTCCTTATGTTCAGTCTTGCACAATGTCTGCAGCTGTGCGTCGTGCTTGCCGTGTACTGCGACGACATCACAGATTTGTACCGAGGAGATTTGGAAAAGTACCATAATCCCCGATGTGCGGACGCCCCCCCTTTCACATATAGCGGCGCGATTGGCGATGCTGCAATTAATGCCGCGATATACGTTCTCCCTCTGCCCTACGTCTGGGGACTCAAGAAGTTAAAGCTTGAGCAGCGGCTTGCGCTGGTGTTCATTTTTGGGATCGGCATCATAGCATGTTTCTTCGCATTGCTGCAGATCCCATTTATCATTATGAACTATCGCTACAACGATTCTACAGGAAAGAGATGGTTCGGTAGTCAAGTCAGCACTTTTATTGCCGTAGAACTTTGCTTAGGCCTTACTGCTGCGTCGTTGCCTGATGCAAGAGGCTTGATAGCGAGGATCAGACCGGGCTTTATGGCCAAGTTTCGTCATGTTGACGAGTCGTGCTCCGGCCCGGATACACATTCACGAAACAGACGCAGGCGACGAGGTGGAGATGCTGCATATTCGTTGAATGCGATTCCCATTTCTGGTGGTGCTCGCGCATGGGAATGCAGCGTTGAGCAGAAGACGAAGAAGCCGGATTGGATATGTTCGACGATTCCTTGGCCAACTTCTGAAGAACCCGGAGCAGCTGGAAACAGCGAACGATCAACGGTAAGCGAACGAATTGAAGAACGTGGTTCTGTTTAATGATCCATTGCTGGAATAGAATCATCATGTGTTGGACGAATGTGCCGAGTTGCTACAGAGAAGGCTTCATGATTTCGCAGGATCTATCTTTGCATAAGCTATCCTGGTAACTTATCGATCTCTTCAGGCTCTTATTTAGAACCCTATGCCTATCGTCGTGCAAATTCTCTCTTCATCTTCTCAACCCTCTTCTTCGACTTTCTTCTCAAGAGACTTCAATCCACGACATGAACTTATGTTGAATTTCTCGGTGGTGCGCCTAATAGCTCTCTTGACAAGACCGACTGTAATGTCCCAGCGGTGATTGGCTAAGAGCATTTCACGTGATCATGTACCCGGATCGGCCCTCGGGATTCCGCTCGTCCTCCACAACGTCTGGCGGGCTGCTTTGGCAACGTCCATTCTGGAGCTACATCATCTGCAATTGATCAACAATGTTCGCCCAAAGAGTGTTACAGAGCTCGACCAGACGGCGTATGCTGCAGCCTATGTTTCAATGACGCGGAAGACATGCTAATGTCAAGCACAGTGGTTAACCAGCGCCCGAGCAGTGTCGTCACCTTCGCATCGCCCGCGGCGGTGGCCACAAGCACGCGATTCTTGCAGAGAAGGTATCTACGCCACAGTCGCATTTCTCCATGCTCCGATCGGTGTCGAGGAGCTTCAGATGGCTAAAAGTTCGCCCTTAGAGAAGTGACGTCGCAGAACGTGTCCAAAGAAGCCGCCGGCGAGATTCTTGCGAAACAACGTCTGCGCCGACCAGTTTCCCCTCACCTCTCCATCTACCGCTGGCAGATAACTTGGATACCCTCGGCCGCCAACCGTGTGACGGGCGTGGCGCTCTCTGGGTTGTTCTACCTCTATGGCATCGGCTATCTAATCGCCCCCGCGATGGGCTGGCACCTCGAAAGTGCTGTGGTCGCTGCCTCAGTTGCCGCGTGGCCGGTCGCCGCGAAGGTTCTGCTGAAGACGACTTTGGCTCTACCTTTCACATTCCACAGTCTGAACGGGTTGAGGCATCTGACGTGGGACCTCGGAAAGATGATCACGAACAAGAAGGTTCAACAAACTGGCTGGACTGTCGTCATCGCAAGCGTACTCTCGGCGCTCTACCTCGGCGCTGTATACTAGAGTGAAAAATGACAGGAAAAGAGATTGAATTTGTTTCAAAGCCTTATGGCACATGTCATTCTCGTATGTATGCTAGCTGTGAGCGGAGCTAAAGTTCTGTCAATTCTTCATCCCTAGGCCCTTTTTCTTATTTCTTAAACTTCATTGATCACAAAGTGTGCATATTTCTTCAATGTCCCAACTAATCAGTTCCAAGATATAAGTCAGAAGAATTCAGCTACGTTGACGCTAGTTTATGTACCAAAAACAAGAGCTTCAAACTCAGTCCCTCCCATTTGAAAAGCGTTTCTGCGCGAAGACTATCTCTTCAATAAAACCTTTTCCCCAAGTAGCTGAGGCACTCCGCGGCACTTGGCTTGTGCCCACCAGCGTTGTCCCAATCGGGGAGTCGTTGCAAAGGCTTCGGTTATCGTTCGCGAGTGGAATTATGCTCACAACTTGCAGGGGCCTTTGGGCGTCTAGGAGTGCCATGTAGGGAGATAACTCAGTGCCTAGAAAATATCATAGTCATTTTGCGGGGTTTCGAGTGTGGTAGGCTGTTTTGAGGACACGACTCTTGACGACGACCACCGCAGGATGGCCATGCTGGATAGGACACTTCTGCAAGGACATTCGAGACAAGATGGAGATGCAAAAGCACTTTGTTGTAGCCCCCGACGCAAGCTTAAATCGTGGGCCTAACTTTTCATCAATCAAAAGTGTGACGAGGAATTCCGCGTATACAACAGAAGGGTGCCCATGATGCAATACATGATGGTACCAGGATTAATGTACTCATTGCGACTCTCCGCTTACTTGCAAATCAAGGGACTGTTATGAAAGGGCAAGTTTAGCGTTCAGAACTATCTAGATATCTACCAGGTTACAAGAGTAGTGCTCCAGTCCTAATCAAGCCCAAACGCCACGAAAATACACAGAAAGAAGACGAGCATGTCATCACATAATACACTCGGATAGCCGCTAAAACCGCTTCGAGCATTGGTATATAAGAAAGCATTACTTGCAACGCAGCTAAAATGCTGAAAAATCTTTGTCGACACTCTCAAAGTGCTCCAGAAATGCCTGGAACATGATCACACCAAGTCCGGGATCCAGAGAGCCGGTAGTTGCGCGAATGCTATGCATACTTAGTTGGACGATTCCGGCGTCGATGGCCCGCACGCCCATCGCAGAACTCAGCATGGGCCCGACAGTTCCGCCGCTTCGACTGTCGTTCCGGATTTGGAACACCTGCAGTTTCTGACCTGCCTTGTCCGCGCAGGCCTGGAAGATTGCAGTCGAAACGGAATCCGTCGTCATATGCGCGTTGGAGTCTGCCGTGACTGCCACGCCAACGTTGAGGCGGGGTGAATGGTTCTCTAAGTAGGCGCCAAGGAAGTTCGGGTTGACGGCGTGGATGACGTCTGAGGAAACAAGGAAAGAGTTTGCATATGTACGAGCAAGTGTGTTGCTCACGTTTGAGAAGGCGAACGTTTCAACGATGCGCTCAATGGTCATTGGTAGAAAATTGCCGCGAGCGCCCTGGCGAAGTAATGAACCAACTTCCTCGTCGTCAAAGAGGCCCACGAGTTTTATTATACCGCTGCCCTTGGTATCCGTATTGAGGAGGGCTTGTACGGCAGCCCAAGAGCACAGTCTATCGTCGATGCGGCCAGCAAAGATAAACTCGCGGTCCAGGCCACCTGTTTGCGCGGGCTGTATATCGAAGAGCTCCAGCTCCCAATTGATAATTTGGGAGTAGTCGGCCACGCCGATCTCGTTTGCGATCGCTTTTACAAGACGCTCTGGTTGCGTAGCGGTAAAGGAACCTGCACCCCCTAGACACGATGATGAATCAAAAGAGGGGTCATCTGAACTTGACTTGGAGAAGTCACTCAGATCACTGTTGTCAAGCCCAATGATAGGTACCATCTGCGTTTCCTTGTTGAATGGACCATTTGCAGCAGCACCAAAATGAGGCGCCAGGGTCGGTATCCTCGCTATCGGCCAGGGTAGACTGACCAGCTTCGATTCAACCTTGCCCGAGGCGTGCCTGACAAGCACCCTTCCGCCGATGCCGAGATCACGATCCCACCAGGTGCTGTTCAGCGCGCCTGCATATGGGGCCACACCGAGCTGTACATATCCTGCTTTTGTTCTCAGCTTTGGTATCGGCTTTAATCTTGCCGTGAGTACGTCCACATGACCTGCTAGCATGGCCATTCCGTTGCCGGGCTTGTAATCGTCGCCTACGGTGAAAGCAATGAGACTGCTGCCATTACGCGTAACGATGTACTTCCCGCCTGGCACCAGGTTCCATTCAGAGCGCTCGGACAGTTGTGTGTAGCCCGCGGCGGTACACTCGGCAGCAACGGCGGAGACGGCGTGGAAGACAGTCGGGTTCTCGGTCAAGAAATCGCAAAACGGCTGAGTGTAGGCAGCTGGGTCCTTTGAGAATCGATACGGCCTGTAGCCTGGTATTTCGCTCCGCTTGGAGACCGCAGCGCGTGTCCCTGAAGTAGGCGTGTGAGTTGGCACCGAAGGAAGCGCCAATATGGAGTCGCGTATGGCTTCTTGTGCCATGGCGCCAAGCTCCTTGAATGCAACACGCTTAGGATTCTGCGGGTATGGATCATCTGGTTTCGCTCGCTCTGCTTCAGGCTGCAGGGACGACTGCTGGCGCCCGTACGGTCGACCGATGTGGGTGAGTGCTGAGCACACCTCTTGTAAGGTCTTGACCTCTCCAAGGCTGGAGCGGCGCATTGCGCCCATGGATTTGGCTTTGCGAATATTCTTGGTCATGGTTCGATAGGCGGGTAAGGAAGCGGAAAGGCAACGTGTATCTCACGTCCGGAATATGAGAGCGGTATGAGGCTCATAAAGCTGAGCGTGATGCTTGACATGCGACCAGGCCCCGTGGCCAGGCGGAGGCCCCCCAACCAGCGTGGCTGGTGCGGGCGCTAGGTTTAGTGGGGGCGGCTGAGAGACGTCCCTGACCAGCCACAGGAGCTCAACCCAGAGCTGACGAATTGGTGCCAACGTTTCCCAGACCATCACCACCTACTTCCAGCAGAACAACAACTATCAAAAGTCTCAACCTGATAAGCTTATCCTCTCAAGAAGGACCTGCTGAGCATCCGATTGAAACATTGACGCCCCATACCACAGCCAATCACAGTAATCATGCGCTCCTCATCGCTTTTCGCAGCTGCGTCGCTACTCTTCGCCTCCTTCGCCTTTGCCCTCGACAAGCCACTGAATATTGAGGTCACCGAAGAGGTCGCGTGTAAACGCAAGACACAGCGTGGGGACAAGATTGATGTCCACTACCGAGGCACCTTGGAATCTGATGGTTCGTAGAGCGTCCAAAACACCCCACTTGAGATGTGACGTCAGGACAGCCTACTGACAAACATGAACAGGCACTGAATTCGACGCATCATATAAGCGTGGCACACCGCTGTCTTTCACTGTCGGAAAGGGTCAGGTCATCAAGGGCTGGGATGAAGGCCTGCTGGACATGTGCCCCGGCGAGAAGCGCAAGCTGACCATCCAGCCTGAGTGGGCGTACGGTAGCAGATCCATGGGTCCAATTCCGGCCAATTCAGTGCTCATTTTTGAAACGGAGCTCGTCTCCATTGCGGGCGTGCCCAAGGAGGAGCCAGCTGCTGCCGACTCCGCGGACGAGGGCGAGGCGAGAGAGGAGTTGTGACTACAGAAGTTGGAGCATAGGCTAGGTATTGGATGGTGAATGTTCTGTATTGCTTGGAATAGTGCAGAGTGGTTTTTTCGATATCCTGCAATCGACATATGGACTGAGGACGCCTCGCTCGGGGAACACGGTTGGGGACCTTGAGATGAACATGTACATGAACAGCGCCAATATGCTGCATAAAAACCCCTTTTAATTTGGTCGTTCGAAATGGAAGCAGAACGCTAAATTACTCATAGGATTTAATACACTATGTTTTGCTGTTTTTGGCTTGGTCTCCTCCAAACATCCTTCACACTATGGAAGCTCTCCTTCTTGAACCCAATCCGGCGAAAGTCCTGCGCCTTTGAAGCTCTCCACCATCCTCTTCCTTGCCTATGTTTCCAGAAGTCAGCCCAAATCCGAAGCTCGGTCCAAAGCCGTAGTTTGGAATCGCAGCCAGCCTCTTCCGATCATCGCTGAACAGACTGGACAGCTCTTCACGATCTTCGGCATCCTCAGCGGCCGCTGCCTTAATTTCGCCGCTTGTCCGCCCAATATCCTCTACTATATCGCCATTTACACCCCTTTGCCCAGAAGTGAGGGTAGTGGCAGCGTGAACAAGTTTCTCCTTTTCTTCACGACGCTTCTTTCGATCAAACGCGAGCGCGGCCTCGAGGCGATCGTTCGCCGCGCGCTGTTCCGCCTCTGCAGCTACAATAGCGTAGTGACAGCGTCGGTGGATTCCCAGGGCGGACAAGATAAAGGAGGAGATTTCTATCGCAAACAGGATAGGAAGAGAATAGCGAAGCACGGGATTGCAGCCCGAGGACCATATATCAACCAACGTGTTATATACTTCATGGGCGGGCATGACCTGTTGTATCTATGTTAGCATCGATTCTGAAGACACTTTACGGTTGCAAAACGACTTACGTAAGACCATAGGTAAAAGTCCGACATAAGCTCAAATGGCACGAGGATGGACGTCACGTTGAACATTAGCCACGTGATCAAAGCCATTGGCACAAATGGTGGTGGCAACCACACGGTAAAAACGTCTAGCGTCAGGAAATTCAGGTGAGCAAACAGCCAGAGCACCATCCACGTGAGTACAAACTGGTTGCCGTTGACATGCCAGCCAGTTTTGAAGATCCAAATGGCACCCGTTACACTAAGCGAGCCGATGAAGCAGTATGATAAGGAAATCAAGTTACGGAAGACGATTATGCGATGCGGGTTTAGGCTTCTGTAAATCTTGAATATGTCGTAGAGCTGATTCAAGGTCCCAAGGTAGAAGAACTCCTGGATCATGAGCAGGATGACAACGAGCGTGTTGTACACAAGGCGCGTTCCCTGCGTGGTCGGCTGAATATTGTCGCTCACCAACGTCCACGGACTCGCAAATGTAGCGTATGTGTTCTCGCTTGGGCTGCGAATGATGCTGGTCCAATTCGTCTGCGCAGCAAACGCAGAACGAGCTGTGTTGGAAAGGAGTTGCATGTTTGCGGACACGCCGCTGTCAGCTATGGCGCTGTAGCGAGCTTCATTCCAGACGTATGCCATGATATCCTCGTGATCATACTCAGGGCCGCCAGCAAGAGCTTTCTGGACAGCGTCGGACGATCCAGGTCTGATGTACAAAGCGCCCCAGGACCTGATTCGGCACACTTCTTCTCTCAATGCTGAAGGATCTGGATACTCTGCCGGCAATTTCTCCTGTAGCGTTGGAAAACTTCCGCCTTGCAGCTGCCCGTACGCGGAGCGCACTGCCTCGCCAATGACGCCCCCATCGTAGTCCACAAAGACTACATTGAGATTCTTGGTAAGGCTGTTTTGCCTGTACAATCCACCGAATATGTAACAAAACAGGGCAAAGAACAAAGTCTGCAGGATGACAAAGTTCTTAGCTGCTGCCCGAAGCAACGCAACTCGTGAAGTTCTGATGGACGGATCGCGTACGGATATGTTTGCCTCGTGCGCTCGTGGATAAAGCTTGTAGTCTCGAATACGTTTGATCAGCGGTGCCTTCTTGTTTACATCGGTCCCATCCTCGCCTTTCTTAAGGTCCGTTTCTTTATTTACAGGAGCCATTGAGCCACTAATGCAGTGTGCAAAACCCTCCGAGCTGAAATCGTATATGAGGCTGAGCCTAGCTTATAACTGTATCTCTTCAGCTGAGTTTGATAAGTTATTGTTCCGTGGTTTGCACAATTTCTCCCCAGGGTTCCCAGGGCGTCAACGTCCAGAACTAGTCTTTATTTCTGCTGAAAATGCTTGTCGTCGTTGAATCAATCTACCTTTCACCTGCATGGCCGGGGTGAGTAAGCAGCGCCCAATTTATGCTTATTCAGCCACAGAAGACAGTCAGCGTCGGTTATGTAAACCTTGGGGCACACAGCCTAAGTTGATATCGTCATCTCGCCAAGTCTCTTCAAACCAAATAACCAATATAATGACGGAATGAACCAGCCGTACAGTCGGTGTTCTTTACGACTCTTTCCGGGAGCATACGAGAAGAGAGAATATGATCAGTAGCTTATGCAAGGCTTTTGCGAGCACATCCGAGTTAAAGCCGTGAGACCGCAGCACTTCGTTAGCTCCAAAAGTCGCACGTTTCTAGCTCCGTACTTCGGTCTCGGCCCTTCTTCAAAGACTCAAGGCCGAGTCCGAACAAATCCACACATTCCATTCACCATAGTTTAGCAGAGCTCAGATGAAGACATGACGAAACTTGGGTCTTGGGATGAGGAGATGGTCGGCTCTGGAAGTGCGCAAAGCGAGAAAGGCGAAAAAGTCTTGCTGAAATTCATTTTGCTGAAACGTATAAATCTGCTTCGTCTAGACTCTATTTCCTTTTCCCAGTAAAACATTGCCGCTCATTCTACTCAAGGCGCTACGTCCCATACGTACACATCCTCGCCGGGAAGTTCCAGGAAGTCCTCAGGAGTATCATCTCCGAGCTGATGGTCTTCTGCCCATTCTCTAATCTGTTCAAAGTCTCTACAGACATGCTTTGTGTTGAAATCTGTGAATGGCCGAGGATCATTCCGGTCCACCCATACTGAACCAAACACACTGGTGTCCATGGTGCACATCAGACGTTGGCGAATGATGTCAAGACAGTGTGCTAGAACGCAGTCAGCAAAGGCAGCGGTGAATGAATCGGGGCTACGTACAGACGTGCCAATAAATAACCTTATCTGAATCTGAGAACTCGACTTCGTGAGCACCGTGATAATGCTCATAATTATACCACAGAGATTTCCGGACAAGATTCTGAGCAAACAGTTAAGAAGACAGACTTTGACACAAGCAAAGAAAGCACCCACGAGGCAATGTAGTTGATGCAGTCCCTCTACAAACACAGGGTAGCCTCCGCCGTATTTCGCCTTTATACGGGTGTGGTTTCTGGTTATACCAGCCTTCACTGCCAAAGCTTCAGGTAGTCGGACCTGATTATCTAAGTCATATTAGCAACAGATGTCAGGCGGACCAGATGTGATGAAGATATACGTACAGCCTATTCCTAGTTTGTCCCAGGCCTCGTCCGTCTCTGGTGATGGTGCCATCTTTCGATACACGTTCTCCTTCACAAACCTCCCATCAAACTGTACCTCTTTATACCTCAAATCCATGTCCCGCAGAATTGGGGCTGCAGAAATAGTCAGCGATTTATCTTTAGTTCAAAGAGAGGCAGGAAACGCTAACAAAACTTCGACGTTCGTTTCGTGCAAAGCGAATTCATGCCCCATGGTACACGCCTCGACACCCAAAATCCAAGAGAGCTGAAAAAGATCGAAATAAGGAGGGTGAGAAGAGCCACGGATCTGATTGAAAAGTTCAGCATCCTATTTTCCAGGCTTACATTATAACCAAGCCATGACACGGGTTTCTGTGCCTCTAAACTCTCACGGTCGTTATTTAGAGGAAGATATCGAGGCTCTTGGGTGCTGAACATATTCTACTGCACAAAATTTCGAGAATTTCACTCAAATAACAGGACGAAACACAAGGGTTAGTGAGAGTGATAGCTACACTTTCAAAAATCGACGCCGGTCTGGGGATATATTGAACCCGAATTCCACTTTGAACAAGCACTTTTTTTAACCCACCATCTCCTTCGCTTGCTCCTTCTCGTGTGGAGTTTGAGCCTAACCCACCCTTCCAGTAGCATCGAGTTAAGCAGCAGATGCAGAGCATTGTTGAAGATGCAAGGTTTTGGTGGAGGCAGTACAGGACTTTCCGGTCATACGGCTGACCAACCACAACAGAGGTCCATCTCACATCTCGTATCGACCGCCTCGGTGCGACACCAAATCGCCCAATCCGTTTAACGATAGTATATCTGCAACAAAGACGCACACTACATAGCCCCTTTTCCTGCTCGGAAAAAACCGCGGACCCAAAGCGATGAAAATAAACTCACGAGGCTGCTTTGACACAGAAGGAGATGAAAAGCATCTCTGCGAAGGCAGCAAAACCAATGAGACACCAGATACACATACCACTGTTGGTGGCCTAGATCTTGGAAGACAATATGCTACTGGTCCAAATTTCGCCCCCTTCCAGTCCGTACTCATCTCATCAACGAGTGCTCCAAGAAACTTGTGGAAATTTCAACATGAGGAATATTCCGCGATCTCTAGCAAAGCTTCGCTGGGAAGAACACAGTATGACTGAGAACAAGTATAAAAGGCCGCTCGAACTCGAAGCCGTTAATCAATTCTTCATCCTCGCGACCATTTCAACATACTCGTTTGGAAATATTTTTCTTCCTCGACATTTTGTGACCTGGCTTCCATAAACACCAACCCAACAAAGCAGATATGCGTCTAATCTCCTCACTCGTTGCTCTTGTGTTCATGACATCAGCCATCGCGACGGCTGCTCCTGCCCATAGCAATCTCCTGGTCTCTCGAGATCCTGAGGCGGAGTAAGTGGATTTTTCTATTCAGCCTTAGGTCCGACTTTTTTATCACTAATTTGGCTTTTAAGTGCCGCTGATCTGGCTGAGCTCGATAAAAGAATGCTGGATAAGTATATGGCGTAAGCAGATCATTCTTTCATTGATTGACTCTCATCCTCATGCTCCATCTCTAGTTGCTATGCCAAGTACGAGTTGGTGCCAGTGAAGCGATCTGAGCTATTCGACTTGCTCCAGAAGAGACAGTGCTAGGCGAATGAATTCAAATAGTTGGAGAAAGTGTACAGAGTGCTCCGCTGTAGCGGGTTGGGAGAAACAAATTTGTGGAGATCTGAGCTGAAGGGAGGCCGAAATTTACCAAAATTGAAACACATTCAGAACAACCTGTTTTTTTATGACCTGGATTTCTTGCATGGATGAGTGAACCTCGCAAAGTATTTCTTTTGGCCAAGCTTTAGCAGCCGATGTCCCATCTTAATCAGGCCGCCCTGAGTTCACCTGCCACAGCAAAGTAAGAAAAGAAGCAGTGGTCGACAGAGACGTTCCTTTTGGTAAATCAAAGCAGTTCGACGAACTCGAAACCTGCCACTTTCTACGGAGTCGTCCTTATCTCGATAAGATAAGACAACGTAGACTGAATAACGACTCTGCACGGTCTGACCTTTTCGTCTTGTCAGCAAAGGGGTGACCACTCACGAATTTCCAAAAATGGAATAGGTTGCTGTTGTCAGGTTTTAGCTCCAATCAAAGAAAAATGAACGGGAATTACCGTATTTAATATTTTTCTGTTTTCTTTTGTCTGATGCGACCGGATTCCATCATCTCTTTCGTTCCATTTCACTTGACCAATGTTTGGGCGGAAGCCATACCTTTTCGCAGGCGTTCTTGCTTGCATCGCTGTTCTTCTTTCTCTCAGCCTCTCAAAGCGGGACCATGAAGTAGCTGGACATGGTCCAAGAGGTATAAACAACACTATACTGCTCCTGTCCAACTACGAATATGGCCTAGCAAATGTGCTGTTAGCCACGAGCCATGCCTTGCTGGTCCATCACAATGACATCCAAGTTCACTTTGCGTCCTTCCCGCAACGCCAGGCAGACGCTCTCAAAATTTCAAAGTTCGCTCGTGAACAATTCCCAGATGCTGGCTCAATAACTTTCCACACGATATATGGTCCAACATATGGCGATGCCCTGAATGCGCAAGGCCACTTCATCGATCAGGCGATTCACCCTCCCGGTGTTGTCGGAGGTGCCCAGTTATGTCGAAACATGCAGATGTATCTCATGCCATGGAATGGGTCTGAATATCTCAATCTGTACGAACAAGTCTTGCGCATAATAGATGATGTCGATCCTGCACTGGTCGTTCTTGATCCACAGTTCGGACCTGCATTTGACGCCACTAAGGAGAGGAGGCGGAGGCACGCCGTCATCTCCCCAAATTCTTTGCGTGATAGCTTTGCGCAGTATCAACCATGGGGAAGCATGTTCTGGAAATACCCAGCGTGAGTAGCCATGCGAAGGTATGATTGAAGAATCTCGCTGACAAGAGGGCACATCGGCAGTATGGGATCGGGATTCCCTTATCCAGTCCCTTGGTCTCTAATCCCAGCAAATATTTTTATGAATCTCCGCTTCATATACAGTGTTTTGGCCACGCCCGATCTTGCAGCGAAGAAGAAGTACCTGAAGGAGAGAGGTCTCTCAAATCCGGCTGATTTTTTCTCCGTGTACAACGATCAAATGACGTGGATATGTCAGTCTGCACTAGAAGCAGACTTTCCTATCTCAATCGTTCCCGAAAACGTCAAAGCATGCGGCCCGATTTACTTAGATACAGCTCCAGCAGCGGGGCAAGATCCGGAGCTGGCTTCTTGGCTAGCCCAAGCTCCCACAGTCCTCATTAACCTTGGCAGTACGACCGACTACGACGAGGAGAGTGCCGTACAAATGGCGAAAGCCATTGAGATTCTCTTAGGCGCGACCAATGTTCAGGTCCTCTGGAAATTCAAACGGCGGAAATACCAGAACTACACCGCGGATTTCAGCGATGACTTTCTCGGACCTCTGAAGGATATGCTCGGCTCGAGGCTACGCTTGGAGAAATGGATCCAGATCGATCCTGCCGCGATGATGAAGACCGGAAACATCATTGCGTCCGTTCACCACGGTGGCGCGAACTGCTATCACGAAGCCATCGGGTGAGTCGTAGCGTCAGACAAGAGCTCAGTATGTGGACTAATATTCACAGGAACGGTATCGCGCAGGTAGTTCTTCCCAAGTGGGTCGATTTATACGATTATGCCACGCGGGTAGAATACTTAGGCGTAGGTGTCTGGGGTAACAAAGCCAGCGCGCCAGACTGGACTGCCGACGAACTAAGCGCTGCCTTTTTGAAGGTGGTCGGCGAAAACGATGAGGCCGTGATGATACGCCAGAGGGCAAAAGATCTGGGTGGATTGTTCCAAGGAACGCCTGGAGATGCATGCGCAGCAAGGGAGCTTGCAAGAATGGCGAAAATAGACTAGGCGCGGCTCAAAGTACGGATCAGATCTTTGGAGCAGGTGAGTAGGTGGAATAAGCGACATGATTGCTCTTTATCGAACCCCGCATGTTGTACGTAATTCGCGTATTTCCACTCCATTTCCGCTACCAGTTCGGGTCCTCACTCAGAATTCCCTTCGCGTTCAGGCCGCCCCGATGATGTCGGATGAGCATCAGTAAAAGAAAACTGCCAGAGCGTTAGCAGAGGCTCTTTTTAGTGGTTGTTATTCAGAGCACTGAGTCGTGTGTGTCTAGTCGTTCACAGGTACGATTTGCGGACGACTTCGCTGAAACGAAAACAGCATTACTGTAATGCTGCAGCACATCCTTGAACCGATTTCAGTTGAGGAAGCTCTTGTGATGCGTCGGGATAGCAGCTTGGGTATGCAGAATATGATCGATGTTTCGAATGTCTATTGGGCACATGCGACCTCCACTCCGTCTTATGCATGCTGAATATGTACAATTGGGGCAGGTTCATAATCTACGCATCTGGGAATACCGTCTTTACCAATTCCTTCTTATTTACTATTACCCACGTTAGTGAAGCTCCTCCGAAATATTCCCAAAAAGAAGCTGATGAGCACTTACTTTTACCCATGGCGTTTCTCGGTATGCTCTCCACGACCTTCATGTCCTGCGGGATCTTGTAATTTGCTAGGACATCTCGTAAGGCTCTTCTTAGGTCCATTGGTCCCCATGGCTTGCCACCCCGTCCTCCAGTCTTTCCCTTCTCGCTCAGCACGACCACTGCAGCAACCTTTTGTCCCCAAGCATCACTTGGCAGCGCTACGACCGCACATTCGCTGATCTCGGGCAAGGCAAGCATTTCTCTTTCCACTTCCAGCGCGGATACCTTCTCGCCACCGGTCTTGATGATGTCGGCAGATTTTCGACCCTGGATGAAGTACATTGGCCCCTTTGCCCACTCCTGGTCTGACTTTCCTGCTCCTTCGACGATTCTTCGAACAGCGACATCTCCCGTCTTGAACCACTTGCCTTTCCCGTCCTCGCCCTCCACGAATTCTTTGGCCGTCGCGTCCGGGTTTCGCCAATATTCTTTGAATATGCCCGGTCCGCGTAGTTGTATCTCACCGTGCCTCTCCTTGCCTTCTGCGTCGATTTCCTGTCCAATTTCGATGACTTTGTCGGTTTCTGTATCGACGAGTCTGGCTTCGACACCTGGCAAGGGCCAGCCAACTGAACCGTCGACACGATCGGCAAAGGAAAGACCACATGAAAGAGCCATGCCGACCTCCGTCATGCCATAGCGTTCAAGAAGGACATTGCCGCCGGTTAGATCGAACCAGGCCTGCTTAGTGGGCGTTGGTAGGGCAGCCGAGCCGGAGATGTTCAGCCTCAGGTTTTTCGGGTTAGTCGCTTCTCGGACAGCCAACTTTGTCTCCTCAGCAAGGGAGTCATAGGTCTGCAGCAGCCGGTTGTATATCGTTGGCACGACAGTGAAAAAGGTGATCTTTTCTTTGAGATTCTCGGGCAGCGATGAAGCCGAGAGAAAGGGCGAGGCGAAGCGTTCCCATACGTTTTGGGCGTTGAACGGGAACATGAACTCTATTGTCGAGCCGGCGAGAAGAGGTGTGAGCAATGCATTTACCGTACCATGAATGTGGTGCAAGGGAAGGACGTGCAAGAGTCGATCTTGCGGCGAGTAGTTCCACGCTTGCAGGAGAGATGAGCACTGAGCGGTCAGTGTCGCCGTAGGAAGTAGCACGCCTTTCTGTCGCTCTGTCAGCACTTCCAGTCTGAGACTATTAATTCCGCAACGTACTGGCCGGCTTGTAGTCCCACTTGTGTACAGCATCATTCCGCCATCTTCACTCTTAGGAGTCTCCAAAGTGATCTGCTCACTACTCTTCTTGCCCTCCTTGATTTTCTCTACAGATACCAAAGGACTTGACTCCTGCAACCCTTCCTTGACCACATTCTGCGCCTTTTCCTTGAATTTCTCGCTGCTTAGCAGCATCAGGCTCTGGCTCTGGTCGATGATGTACCGCAATTCCTGGTCGGGATGTGTCGTGCATAGCGGCACGGCTATGGAATGGTTTGCGAATATCGAGAGAAGCGTGACTAGAAGCACGAATGTAAGCATGGTGCGGTCGACGAAGCAGGAGGGCAGTAGCCGAGCGCACCCACATAGTCGTACCCGTTCTCGACGAGAAAGGCGATTCTCTCTCCGGGCAGCGTCTTCCCCTGGGCTTTCAATCTGAGCTCTTCCGCAGCGTCTGCCACATCGTGAACTAATTCGCCGTACGTGAAACTCCTCCCCGACGGATAATGAACTACGGCAGTAGACTGAGCGTCGTGTCCTCGAATAGCCTCGAAGATGGGGAGTCTGGGGAGTGTCGACGCCATTCTGGCAGTGCGCGTGTATCTGAGGGTTGTCCAACAGTACGGTGTGCGCACTGGGTGTCTCAAGGAGGAAAAGAGGCCGTGTGCGATGCGACGCATGTCTCACGACGTGAGCTTCGATTGCAAGGAATTGTAGCGATGCGATGCTGTCAATGCCGGGATCCGAAGCTACGGCGAGAGGGGGATGTTTCTGCTCGGTAGATAGGCCCGGGACGTATACGTCATATTATCGATGCCATTGACATATGACAGAGCAGGAGAAATGTAATGCACTCTGGGCCGAAAAGCTCATTAATTCTAAATCGACGAGAGGAGCTGTTCTGACGGACGCAATGGCACAAATATGTCCTTTGTTCTAGAAGCTCGGCGGAAGCTAGTCGCAAACGCCGAAAACCTTCCACTTGGGCTGTCCCCGGGCCGTTTTTTCATCATTATGATATTCCCCGTCTTGCCAAACCCCTAGTTTAACTTCATTACTAGTGCTCGTCTGGGTCTGCGATTCATAAATGCTGAGAGGCGTGTTCCTGCGCGCGCCATCACGTCGGCTGTACGCTACTATGGCCTCAAGCACACCAGTGGAAGACACGATCCGTGCAAAGCTGACGGAGGCTCTGCAGCCGACTAGGCTGGAGATCTACAATGATTCGCACTTGCATGCTCACCACAAGGCAATGGAAGGCAGCACTTCTAAGGAGGTATTTTGAAAATCTGCCTTGTCATTTCTGGGCCCTGAACTGAGAAACCCGCAGACACATTTTAGAGTAGTCGTCACGTCGCAAGCGTTTGAGAAGAAGATGCAGGCTGCGCGGCATAGAATGGTGTATGGTTTGCTGAAGGAAGAGATGGCTCGCGAGGGTGGGATACACGCGCTACAGTTGAGGACGAGGACACCGGAGGAGGAAGCCAAGATGCAGGCCGCAGAGGAGGCGGAGAAGCCAGGAAAGTATGCGGCCGATGTTGAGGCGACATGACAGCGGTCGAGGCCATCAACTCTGTAGAAGCTGTACCACTATCGCCGTCAACATTACTTCTGCGCATCGAGCTCGATCACGACGTCTTCCAGATAGCAATTGGAACGGACAGTCCCGTTGTCTAGTGCACAATCGCAGAACTGGTGCTGCGCCATGTTGAGCGAACCTTTCACGATGTAATATCAATGTTCTCATTCAAGCGCTACGTCGACCTCACTCTACTACATATTATAGTGAGACCATGTGTTAATCAAGCGGCGAAAACGCGTACTTTTTGCACGTGTAGAGTCTGCTTCGACGCTGAGCATCAACGAGCCTCAAATTGGACAAGTTGTTTTACTACCTTGATGCGTGCTTTAGCTCGACAGCATTCGCCTTTCAAGCTTTAATATCGCCGATTTGGTAGTGACAGTTCGAAGTAGTGACCAAGGGTGTGACTACTTGCACGGACGTCTTCGCAAATGATGCATAGGACGTAGCCTATGTGAAGTCAAACAGCGTTCGACGTATCTTTCTCATGATTTGCCATTTAGAGGTGGAACCCCAGGATTAACTACCAAAAATTCGGTGTGCTTATTGTAAAGATATTGTTTGTTCTTTTTTCTTTTTTCTGAAGCCTGTCGGGAGTGTCCACGAAAAAATACCATCCGTTGGCGTGGATCAAGCACAGGATATATGCTTCTCGACGGTCGGAGTACGCATGCGAAGCGCAGACTTGACTATCTTTGAAAGCAGTCGAACGTAGATACAGAAAGCTCGAAAGATCATGTTAATTGAAGACGGAAGGATAAGACAGGCCTGAGATCCGATCGTGCGAGTCCCTGTGGTCG
This sequence comes from Verruconis gallopava, assembly GCF_000836295.1. Lineage (NCBI taxonomy): Eukaryota > Fungi > Ascomycota > Dothideomycetes > Venturiales > Sympoventuriaceae > Verruconis > Verruconis gallopava. The sequence continues at coordinate 62,535 of NW_015622141.1, read as the reverse complement.
ATGGGACTGTGTAGCAAATAGAAGACAATTATGAACCAAGCCTCTGTCAAGGCTTTATCCATAGCTTTCTTTACGAATCCTACGAGAGTACAGACAAAAAAGTGCCTGGAGCTACGGTTCGAAAATCGTCCTTGGAGCTAGCGCATGTATAGAGCCTGGTAACAATCTTTGCGAGATGGGCACGCTAACAGGTGCTATGTCTCTCCATCAAATTTGCATAGTCATTGTTGGAAGTGGAAGGCGATTGATCGATAGGATGGTTGATCGGGACGTCTGGACATATGGGAAGAAGTAAGAGGCCTCAAGGTCTGTATCAGGAGACAGCACGCTCTGGCTAGGGTGAACAGGCGGTGCGGGTGACGCCTCTCCTACGGTATCTATCCAGCGAGAGATGTCGATGATTGAGTCGTGACCACGCACCCTCGGGCCAACTCTTCCACTGAATGCCCCTTGCTTAACAAATGCACTGGACGTTGCAGATATGCACCGTTTGCTTACAAGCCAAAGCCACTGCTGGTGCTCATCGCTGTTATGCAATGCAATCAGGGGCCATCTGAGAGAAAGCAGATGCCACTGCGATGACACAGCGTTCTCGGTCACGAGCGAGTCCCTGTCATTCAAGTTGATAGGGCTGACTCCTGTGACAACGTCTTCGACACAGCGGTGTCCAGCATGAGCCTGGACAACTCCTACGACCAGGCCTTGGGCAACGCGGCCTGGGCTGCTTCGGCATAATCCTGTGCGCGCCACGCCATCGCGACGAACGAGGCTTGGAGATAGACGTAGGCACAGATGGACAGCATGAGGCATGCCAGATTCGCGCCCTAGATTGACGCCGGGAGCATGACAGTTCCCACGGCGATTGTGTAATGGAATGGGCCCAAGATACGCTTGGCAACCGCCTCATGGGGTGCAGGGAGAGGCTCGATGCGGTTAGCAAATCCCCCAGCATACGCGGCCACCGCAAAAGAGGAATGCCCATACAGGGTCGAGTTCCTGTGTAAATCTTCTTTTTTAGGTTCGTCCTGCTTCGCCTCATACTGCCCTGGATCACCACCAGCCGAGAGTATATGGGACCACGACAATGCACCGTGGCTGAGGCGGGCGACTCCAGACTTCCCCAAAGCTTGCTTGCTGTGCTCGGGCCGAGAAAAGGTTTGAGGAATCCCGGCCGGCCACGGCCAAACGCGACCGAGTAAGACGGCGAGGGGAGCGCGTGTGTCTCTGTCCTGTCGTGCCCGGACGGCCGTCTCCATCGCGTCTTGTTCGATTCAGGGCATAAGGCCGCAGGCAGGGAGCCCAGGTTCATCATCGCCATCATCGTCGCCATCCTCAAAAGTGTCGGGAGGACCCAGTGCGATCAGCCTCTCCAGCGACGCAAGCTGTAACTGGACCGCCTCCTGGTCTCGAACATGACAGCTGTTCCTGACCGAGAGGTGTCGTTTCGCCATTAAAGCAAACGAAATGCAGGCGCGTCGTTCCTGAATCTTTCGCTGTAGTTGACCGATACAACCATATAAGCGCGCCGTGTTGCTTGAACGGCCGCTGGCTTCGCTACCTCTCCGGCTTTTCCGAGCGCGATCAATGGAGCCCACACAGCGGCCGAAGCAGGCACGAAAGGAGCGCCGTCCACGAACAATCCAAGCGTGCAATTTCTGCAGAACCAAGAAATACAAGTGCGACGGCTCTTTGCCGTGCGCCAATTGCAAAAGTACGAACGTCCCGCGTGATGAAGCGCGACAAAGTGGGAGTGCTGATCTGTCTTCCAGGGCTCAACCAGAACTGCACCTTCAGCTCTGCGCCAGAGACGGGCACTGCGAATATTTCCATTGCGTACGTCGATCGCGTTCAAAGGGCCTAATTGACACTTCTGCTGAGACTCGATTGGCTGACTACGAAAACAGGTACGTGAAGCAGCTGGAACGCAGACTTGAGGCTGCCGAAGCGCAGCTGAAACAATATGAACATCTTGGAAGCGCGCAGACGACTGCGTCAGCGACAGCCGTCAGCTCGGCATCGTCGTCACGCATGAAGTCGCCGGTGTCCACGCCCGATCGCAGCGCGGGCGAGCGGGCATCTCTGCCGCCGAGGCCACCCGCGGCGACGTTGGAGTCTCTTCCCGAGGTGATGGATGTAAATGTCGCGACGAAGCGGTTTGAGTTTCACGGGACGTCCTCCATCATCACGGCGCTGGATCGCCTCGTCCAGTTGCGGAGCGACATCATCACCAAGTCGCCCACATCGGACATCACGCTTGCCGCGCGGTCCATCTCGGCTGTGACCGAGTTCCAAAACGACTCATTCATGCTCAAGGCCCACAAGCCCCTCCTTCTGTCGATGAGCTTCAGCGACGATGAGTACTTCTCTCTGTACGCGCCCGTGTTTCTCGACGCCTACTTTACGGGGCTGCACTACATTTATCCCCTGATTGATCAAGGCTTTTTCCTCAAGCGCTGCAGCGACATGTGGAGGGGAGACACGTCCAGACTGCGGGCGAGCTTCAGGTTGCAGTACTATGGAGTGCTGGCACTAGGCGCCGCGACGCGATCGTGGCGTGACGGGCCGATCAATGGCCTGAACCAAGTCGAATGGACGCAGATGTTCATTAGCAAGGCAGAGCAGACCATGACCGAGGTCGAATATCAAACAGACTTCGAGGGCGCGCAAGCCATGTTTCTTCTCGCACAAGTTCATCTCCAGTTCCTGTCTTACAACACAGCCCACACCTACCTAGGCAACGCGATTCGTATCGCACATGCGGGGGCCTGCCATCGTCAGATGAAGCAAGAAGACTCCAAGGTCCCCGTCGACAGCCCCACGTCCATCATCTCCCGAGTCTGGTGGTCCCTGTACTCGCAAGAGATAGAGCTGAGCTTCCTCCTCGGCCGCCCGGACAGCTTGGGCGACGAGACGTGTTTCACGCGACAACTACCGCCTGTCTCCCAGGGGTCAGAGATCAATATTATACCGGCCATGCACGGGATTTCGAAGGCAATGCGAGACATATCGACTCATCTGTACCACGGCAACGGCGATCTTCCATTTATGCTCTCCAAGGCATCGACTATCGACGCGAACCTTGACCGGGCGCTGCTACAAGCATCGAGCTACATACAGGGCTTCAACGACACTCAAGTCCAGAACCAAGCCTCCGTGCTTGCGGGAGACAGATTCTGGGTGCAATGGCAACTGTGTCTTTTGAGAATCCGTGAGTTCGCTCCTCGTCCTCCTTTTCATTTATCTTCAATTCTTGCTCTTCTCCTTCATCTTGCAGCCTGTGCTGACTTAGACCAGGATATCTACACGCGAAAGTTGCGCTCTTTTACCCCTTCTTCCTCCACGTCGACCAGGCGAAGGAATTTTCAGCAGATGAGCCCTTCGTGGCTCTAGCCGCGTCAAACTGTCTGGAGGCCTCGTGCCAACTCATCCGCGAAGTGTTTAGAGGCTACAAAACCCAAAACCTTCAACGAACGTGGTGAGTAAGCAGATTTGGTCTTGCCCTTTTCATTGCAGCTTACCGTATCAAGGTCCTATTACTCCGCGTACATGCTTCGCGCCCTTGCCGTCGTGCTCACAAGCCTAACCCGTACAGCCGGGATCTCGCATCAGACCTCCAAAGATCGAGACGCTGTCATCCAGGCTCTGCACGTCCTCGACTCGCTCGACAACAACGACGTGCCCCGCCGGATTGCGAACTTTACACGCGAATATCTCACGCTGCTAGCCAAGTCAGGGCGTATCTCATCACTCGCTCCGTTGAAGAACAGGTACCATGGACCACCGTCACCTAGCGAACACTCTAATCACGACGATTATCTCCAAATCCCGTCTCACTTTCCGTTCGGAAACTTTGACGCGCATATCCCGTCTGATCAGTCGCACTTCCAGTCCTTCAGTGGTGCATCCTACACTGACGCAACTGAGAACTCTTTCGTTTTAGTGGATAACCATTCGTTGGGTCAGATGCCGCAATTCATCGTACCGGATGTGCATTTTCATGGCGGTCCGACATGAGCGCCGATGCCAAAATGAGACTCAATCGCGATGTATTACGATGCCGAGATGACCACCACTTCATTTAGTAAGCATGTATACCCGGACCAATCGGACGGGAACATAGATGCCAGCCTCAGCGTGCCTAGAGAAAAGCTGTGGATTTAAGTCTACGGATTGACGAGGCTGGACAGCATGCCACTAGACGAATCAGAAATGCAGTAAAGATCATGATAGAAGGGGCAATAGAAGGCGAGTATACGAATTGGAAGTAGTCACGATCCGGGCATGGGCTAAGCCATGTTGCGTTCATTATTGTACAGCAAAAAGAGCGAGGGCACGAACAGGAGCAACTGAAAAACTGAGGCAGTGTGAAGTGGATACCTCGTGGTACGGGAACTGCCGTGGCTAAGATCTTAGCTCGCAACATGTCGCCATCATGCATTCTCACGTCAGACAGTCGAAGCGAGGATGGCTTCAGAGAAAAAACAAGGATTCCAAAAGAAAAAGTCGGTCCACGATGGAACTAAATAGATCGCATTGGCGAAGACGTCGCGAGCACTAACGGTCAACCATCCGTCCTGGCTTGAAACGCATCTCTCAAAGGGAAGGAGGAAAACGCAAGCGAACGAAGCAATGAAATCAGCTGCTGTCTTGGCAAACCCGCTCGGTCTGATGGGAAACTCAACGTAGTAGCCGTCATTTCATCCCAGCTTCGGGACAGATGGAGTAAGCGATCGTTCCAGGACGCCTTGTCGACCTACCACGCACACTATCCGAGTACAACTACCGATTCGACCAGAACGCCCCCCCCCCTTGCCGGACGCTCGATCCCACAGCTGTCCATTGAGAGCTCCTGTCGGGCCACGGTCCTGAAGCTTATACCCGCCGCAACGGTTCTGGCTCGCCCGTCGTTGGCACGGCTCTGCTCATCCAACTCGCTACCAACTCGAGCTGCGACGGGGAGGACGAAAAAACAAAAACAAAAACAAAAACAAAAATAAATTGACCGGAGACCAACAGGCCTTCTGCAACCCGCTCAGCCCATCCGTCCCCTTTCCTCCTCCAAACCAAAAGCACCATTTCCGGAGCTAACGTCATTGGTGCCTGCGCCAGCATATGTCTGCCGAGTCAAGCCACAAAGCTTGGATCGCGCAACGCTCGATGATCAAAGAGCAAGACGACGTGTGAGTCCGTACGAAATAAAAGGGGACGGCCTTTTTCATCGTCATTTTTTCCACGGCGGAAAAATTTTTTTTTTTTTCCTTTTCTTTTTGGTCCATGACGACGGGCGAAAGCGAGTGGGCCTGGGCGGGTCAAGAGCCGTCGCTAAGTGAGAGCAAATCTCCGCCCCGACAGGTTTGATTTCCACGCCTGTTCGTGATCGTGGGAATGCACAGTATTTTGTGAGATTCGCCTCGTGACGATCGACGCTTGCGAGATGCAGCTAAGTCTCGATGATGGATGGACGCATGATCTCGGTCTTTTTTTTTTTGTTCTATTCGAACGACGTGTCTGCGGGGAAGCCCATCCCTAGCTCAAATCGTGATGCGGTGTACATGATGCAATGGTACGTTCGCCATGATCGCCCAACACAAGACTTATTTCCCTTTCGCCCTTACTCGCATGCCAAGCACGAAGCAGCGTACGGACTAAGTGGGAATTTGGCAAATGTGGCACGCGGTTTGCGGAAGACGAGGAAACCAGATCATGTTGGGCAAGACAAAAAAGACAATGGCTTTGGTTGCTAGAATTAAAAAACTTGCCTTGCGTTTAAGCAGGTCTAGGATATTTTTGCGCACAAACAGTTTGGTATTATTTTTTGAACAGAACAAAAGACTTTCCCACCGCAAAATTAGACATTAAGCACCTGGCGCTTCACGCAATCTGCTCGGCGCGCGCGGCGTCGTTGTTGACCTTGTTTCGTCGCTCACGTCCCTTCTCGGACCACGGGAAGTGTGCCACGGGCACGACGAAGAAGCTGTTGCTAGAATCGGCGATACCGGCGAAGGCGTTGTACCAAGCCAAAAAGGCAGCGAGGATTCCAAACGCACCACCGGCCTTGATGCAGCCGATGCGTGGAGCGCCATTTTGAGGAGTCAGGTAGCCAATGCCCAGCATAAGGAACGCCAAGTCCAGGGTGAAGAAGAGCAGGAAGAAGGCGACGGTCGAGCGAAGGGTGCACATCAGCAGAATGAACGTGAAGATGAACCAGCCCTGCGGAAGAAGAATGGTTAGCAACAGCATCGGCCAAATGTGGTCCAGTCGGTACCGGGTGGGGTGGGCGAGGACGTACCATCAAGAAGAAGCCAAACGAGTACAGGAACTCATCGCTCGTGGCCCCACCAAGAGCCTCGATGATTTCGAACCCGCCAGGGGTGAGGATGAGGGCGAAGGAAATCCAGAATCCACCGTACGAGGACAGCGCGGTGGCACCGAAAGTGTTGCCGACGGCCATCTCCCACATTCCCGCAAGAAGCTGGACCAGACCGCCGTAGCCGTAGGCCGCGGCGACGACCAGGTTTGGCTCAGCCACGTTCTTGGTCCGCATGTTGATCAAGGACAGCACAAAGGTGGTGAGCGCAAAGGCCGACAGGCCCAGAGGGGCAGGGTTGGCAAAGTTCCTCTTTGGCGCACGGTACAGACCTGGCTGGAACTCGCCGCCAAAGGCTGCGAGACGCAAGCTGCTGTCGTTGGTGGCGACGTGGGCAAGCGGGTTGCCGCCTGCTGGGCCCCATCCAGTCCCCCGCTGTTTGGCAGCGTGGTCTTGCGTAGCTAGTCCGGTGCTGTGGCCATCGGTCAGGCCTTCCTTGGCTGCCATTGTCGCGTTGTGAGAATCCTGGGAGGTTGTGTTAATACCCCGTTCGAGACCAGATGTCTTGGGTGAGCGGGTGGGGAGAGAGGATCACAACATACGTCTGTCGCCATGGCGTGTACCTTATGTAGACTTTGTGCCTGAAGAACGAGTTGAAGCGTGCACGGTGGGTCTTGGGTACCCGGTGGGGAACAAGAACAGACTCGGGAGGTGGACAGCAGAAAGGAGAGAGCGGGTCACGGTTGGGGTAGGTCTCATATATAGTGCTGGAGGAGCGAGCAATGGTCGGGTCAAGGCAAACCAATTTGATTCATCAAAGCTCCAGCTCCAAGCTACAGGCGAGGTAAGCTAGTGCATCCGAATGTGCACGATCATCAGCGCAGGGCCTGTTCGTCTGGGGGAGTTCTAGCGTAGCGATGGAAGGGTCAACGAGATGAAGGCCCAGGTCACCTTGCACGGCGTTGCAAAGGTCAACAATATCGAGGCCCCCGCCTCTGCGTTAGTGAGGCACGACGTCCAATGGGACGGAGGACCACGCACAAAAGGAGATTCCTCTGGCCCTTGTTTGGAGGGTGGTCATGGCGATCGCCTCAAGGTGGAACGACCCCAGCTATCCCGCATTCCAGTGTGGAGAATGGGACGTGATGTGTTTCGTCGACGCGTGATCGGGGGTGGTGCGAGGCCTGTGGACGGCGTCTGGTCAGCACCGTACGGGAGCAGATTGGTCATCCACCGGCGACGGCGATCCGTGGACATCCGCACGCAAGACTGACGCCAGCGACGAGGCCATTGTGGGTTCCTTTGCCTCTTGCGCACGCACAAGAACGACCAGACGCAAGCGCCTCGAGCGCCTCCTCGTCGATCGGCTACGGGCATGGCGCGAAGTGTGTTTCCGGTACGTCATCACAGGGCGCCGTGCGTGTTCCCGCCGCAGATCACGGCCGTCTGCTGGCGCGCCGCGGACGGCCATCCTGATTCGAACACGCGAAATCGCGATGCCGACGCTGGGGCCCAGGGGACGAGAACCGCGCTGCTCATGCGCCGAACAGGTTCTGGGCGAAGGTCGAGCAACGTCTCTGCGGTGAAGTCGACCGCCTGGTGCGCTGCCTGGCCCTGGCAGTGCGTCTTCTCTTCCGCCGGCCTGGCTACCCAGACGGGCCACGCTGGCGACGTTGCAGCGCCCAGCCCGAGGCGGCTTGGGGGCGCTGGCTCGGTGTGCATCGGCCCGTGGCCAGCGTGCGAGCTTAACTTTATTTCGCCAACGCGGCCTGTTGCGCTGCCTGGCCGCCGTCGCCGTCGCCGTCGCCGTCGCCCGGCAGCCCTTTGTGCGCGGCGTGGCGATGGGACGGAGTCGTCGCTGGGCGCTGCAAAGGCGTCCGCGTCTCTGAGCCTGCTGCCGCCGCGAGCACGCTGCCGGCGATGGTTCCGCATGTGAACGACCATCGAACCACCGCTTGCGGCCCGGAGTAATTTTGGCCCTCCCCGATCCAGCCAATGCACGCTGCTGCGCGTCCAGATCCATCCATTCGTGCGTTTGTCGCTCGGTGGAAAGGAACGAGGTCCTTTTCTGCTAGCCCGGGGTGCGAGCAGCAGTAAGGACCTTGCCACCGCCACGCGCCAGCCGTTGCGTCGCCCCCGTCTCCTCGACCACCTGATGCTTATCGAGGCCGCACGTCCTCACCTCTGGCCCACCATCCTGCGCCGCCGAACTCAGCCTTGCAGTAGTTTCAGCTTCGGTTTCAGGACTCGCCCAGCATGGCGGTGTCGGCTCCTGCCCTTTGGCACTGTAATCTTCTGCCGCCCGCCATCTGAGCTTGCCAGTCACACCAGATCTCCGTTTGTCCGTCTCGCGCCGTGACCTTGGCATGCTTTAATACTCTGTCGACCACCTCGGGACGCCTGTGTTTTCTTCGAGGATGGCATCTTTCTTGCGCTCGTACGACTCACGCCTCGGCTCAGAGTACAGCTGGATCCCATCTGTCCATGTCCGTCCATGATGGAACCCATCCGACGTGAAGAACGCGAACTGGTCGTGGAAGACGAGACGGAAGCGTGCGGAATGGAGTCTAACCACTGTCCTCAGCGTCCCGTGCCACTTTGATCGCCTAGCCTTACGTTCCAAAATCGCGTCTGCTCCCTCTCTACGCTCCGTAGATGCGCGAGAAGATGGAGGCACGCACTACAAGCCTATGAGGATGAGAGTTCAGAATGGTAGCAGCTTCAAGTGTATTCTTCGACCGGCTTGGTCGAGCACGATGGCGATTGCTACTGGCCGTACGAATCTCGGATGGCGGGTGAACGTCGGGCCAAGAAGCGCTCACAGATGTAGGTAAACGCAGTCATGAATATCGAACGACGATTCTTGAAGAAAGCTTCCTTCCTACATGCTCCTCGCCAAAAACAAAAAGGCCGAAAGAAAGGGCCAGACCGTCCAGACCCTGAGATAGATACGCCAAATGCGCTCCTCGCGTGATCGTGCCCTCTCTCAAGCAGGTTCTCGACCAATTCCGTAGAGAGTAGTGTCTCTACATGGCACAACCGCCGGAGGATGCCGATCCGGGAGTTCTGGCAAACACGTTGGCTTCGAATGTCAACACTCTATCCGTCGCCTGGTCCTCCCATCCCTACGCGGAAAATTACCAGGGTTTCCAGACTTCCTGACCTGTGCTGGGGAAATGGCAAGCTTCTTCAGCAAATCGAACGTCCAAACAACCAAACGTGCTGGAGACCGGTGACGAATGTTGTGGCACTCTCGACGTGGAATCTGACTGTCCTAAAGATGGCAAAAGAGAGATCGACAACACTTCTGTCCAGCACGTCAAAGGTGGACCGCCGGACAGGCAAGATTTTGGAGATGCGACCTTTTCACTGGGTCGTGAAACGCCTCAACGACGAGCTTGACTTCTGACGAGAACGGAACTGGTGAAACCAAGACGATTGCGTGCTATTTACATGTCACCCTGCTACGTTGATTTCGAGCCTACCGACAACAATCAGTCACCTCACGTAAAGAGGCGACGGCATTGATTCGCTCACTATGCGCTCGAAAGAATCTACAGCAGACAGCAACGTGATCTGCGCCATTTCTTGGTCATTCAAGTACCTTTCAATTCTTCTTCTAACTTTACAATTTTGTTTTTTGTTTTTTTTTTGACTCGGATTACAAACTCGCAGCTTGCAAGCTTTCGGTGCACATACTCCACACGTACAACCTCCCTTGGGATTGGCCTGCAAGTGGGCGCAATATCACAAAAGCGCGAATTAAAGAGATGGAAAATCAAAATCATAGGACTGACACGTCGTCTGTCATCACTCGAAACTGAAGATGCGATCCGTCAAGCCTTGTTGCCTCTATTCCAAGAGACACGTGGACTCCCCTCTCGCATATCTCTCCGACCCGAATCTCCTCATATCGCTTCATAATGCCGTGCATAAGCTTCTTCTTCCATCCACTGTCAGAGACGATCCTGTTGCGAGCACTCTCAATTTCGCTGCGTCCAATTATAGGCACGGGCCTCATGTACCAACATGAAAGGATATAATCCACCTTTGAGCTCGAATTACTACATGCAAGGTCATAGAGAACTCTTAATATTAAGTCTGACAGTATGCCATACATGGGGCACATGTCGATGAGGCGTGTAGGCTGGAAAATACCCGATCTGAGGATTGCGCCGATGTCTTTGTAATGCCAAAACTGGATGGTTTTGATGCTAGATCTGAAGTAGGGAGATAGTTTCCGCAGTGACAACATCCTGGCACTTATCTGATCGGTGGTTTCGAATCCGTTGATCTTGAGGACACAGCCCAGATAAGCCAAGGCATACGCGTCGTGGTAGAACCGGCGGCATGTCAAGAGGACTTGGAGATCTTTGTCCTTTCCTGGCTCCGTGTGAAAGACGTGGAAGAAGATTGCAATCCGTAGCTCCGCTGGGAGACCCAAAAAGGAATTTTCCGGGTAGGTTCTAGCAATCGGTTGTTCTATCAAACCTGATCTGGTTACCTTCCGGCGCTTGAGCTGGTGACTTGAGAACATTGTTCTTTTGCGCTTTGGCATTGTTTGCGCTTATTCTACGATATTGAGAGACGCGAGTTGATTTTGTGCTTGACTCCTCATCCGTAAACCTGTGAAATATGTGACGGTTGGCACGGAAAAAGAATGTGTGTACGTGCCAGGTATATTTTGCGAATGCCTGACAGATGAAGACGCAGACTGGGGGTGATGATGGTATCAACGATGAAGGCGGGGTGGTGGGGCTTGCTAATGAGACAGAATAAACTGCGCGCCTCAAGGTATGCTGCCTGAAGCACAGTCAGGCGGTGTAGGCATCCAATGGTCACAATGAGCTCTCGACAAAGTTGCACGTGTCAACATAAAGCGTGCATGATCTATTGATGTCAATGGAAATTCGCCACGTGCATCCCTTTTCGCGTTGCAAACCGACAGAAACTCCTAGAGTCCATCGTTTCCGGCTCTCTTATCTTGTGGCGATAGAAAACTCTCGCGCAAGAAGACCATCGGGCGGCAGGTTTTTAACTGTTTCCTGCTGACCCCCATTGAATTACTTAGTCCTGGTTTTGTTAAATTAAACAGAAGATACTAAAGTATCACAGTGATCTGCTCCTTTGCTCTGGCGTGGCAGCGAACTCTTTACTGTGTGATCGACTAAATCGACATAATGGTAGCCCAGACGTTTGGCAAAATTGCCGACAGGATATGCCAGAGTCTTGACTATGTTAGGACTCTCGAATGACAAATGCGAACCATCGTACAAGAGATTTACAGAAAAATGTGCAAAAGGCCTTTGCATTATGTATATTTTTCTCTTTTGGGGCTGCATTCTCTCCAGTGTTCAATTCTGGAGAAGAGAAAAGAGTACTACTTAAGTATAAGCTTCGCTCGCCATTTTGTGTCTTCAAACTTTAAGTCACTACCTAAACATGACTTTGTTTTGACTGCCTGTAATCGTGCCAATGACTTCGTGCCAGGAAAAGTATACTGATCGCAAGTCCGAGACTTGCAAGACCAGTGGCAATGTACCAAGCTCCACGATAACCCAGGAGCAGATCGTCGGGTGAGCGGCCGCCATGATTCACATGTACTTCCACTGTACCAGCAAAGCCTAGCGCTATGGAGATGCTGTAGTTAACCAACGTGTTTACGAGACTGGCGGCAATGCCCTGATGTTCTTTTTTGACTGCATTGCTGAGAATTAGTGTTGCCGCAGGGAAGGACATATCCATGCCCCAAGGCGTTATAATTGCGGCGACGAAGGTTTGCGCCCAGTACGTTTGGTCGACTGGAGCAGTCATCATGAGAATTGTACCAATCAAGAAAGCGGCAAGGGACATCGTCATCACAACGCCTGCGCGGAAGCGTCCCAGCATCCAACCGGTACACAATGCTGCAATCGCTCCAGACGGGCAGACGGGCGACATGTATGCGGTGGTCAGGAGCGGCGACGCATGCCTTAGATTCAGAAAGAATAACCATGTATAAAAGAACCAAATGCCGAAAGTGCCCCATGCGCAAACTATGGCGCCGAGGACATATGCCACGTCGGCAGTAAAAGCTTCGAATGGGATGAGCGGATATTTTGAGATGCGAAACTCAACAAAGAAGAATAAACCCAAGAAGATAAATCCAAGGATAAGGCAGATGTAGACATATGCTTCTTGCCACCCGACGACCGGAGCCTGGTTCCACGCGAAATTGATAAGAACGAGAGCGGTGACACCAGTGACGGACCCAAAAGGGTCAATGTGCTCCATCTTTTCCCATAGTGTTAACGTGGTTGCTTCCTTCTTCTTTGGAGGTTCTGGTATGACGAAATATGCGGAGACCGTGATGAAGATCAATGCGATTGCCTCGCTCCAAAATGCCCATGGCCACCATGTTAATGCAAACACACCAGCCATGGCTGAACCGGCAACGCTGCCATTGGGCGCACATGCACCAAAGATGGAGAAGACCATAGCCTTTCTTGGCCCTGGCGCATACATGGCTCCGAAGATTGCGACTCCATTGGGGAGCACGATCGCGGGGCCAATGCCCTGTAGGACACGCGCAAATATGAAGAGGACTGAGTTTGAGTAGACGGCAAGACCGGCGACCATGGACCAGAGAGCAAACCAGGAGAAGCCGATGAGAAGGAGGCGCTTGTATCCGAAGAGATCGCCGAGACGACCGGAGATTAAAATGAAGGTTCCGACAGTAAGAGAGTAGCCAGCGAGTAGCCAAGATAGGATGCCAGGGCTGGTGATGTTGAAGGACTCGCCTATAACGTTAATGATCGAGACCGCTTGACCAAGGGCAGCTTCTAAAGGCACAGGTTAGTATACATGACAGACTTGGTAGAGAGCAATGGTGCAACATACGGGTGAAAAATTGCGCCATGCATACAATTGCAATGAACGCTATCTCGTGAGGCAAAGACATAGTTTCAGCGAGAGACTTAGTCTTCTCAAGCTGTATGTTCTCGCCATCGTGCTCTTTAACTTTGCCCGTTTCAACGTGGTGCAATTCATCGACAGCATCTCGGGCGTTCACAGTTGGTGTCCCAGGCGATGAAGAGTTTTTTGAGGTTTGGTCAAGCTTTTCGATGTCTTCGCCTAATTCTTCCATCGCAGAAATGTCTGTCGTCCGTAGTGACAGAGATGCAATGCGCGGAATGGAAATGAAAAACGAGATTTTCAGCGGAAGCCATTTCAGATAACCAAGAACTTTTTCTTATCGCCATTTCTAAACCGGCTAGATTTTCTCGATCTATATTGCATCAAGGGATCCACAAGGCGTAGATGGTTTTCGGATCATCCGCTCTGTTGACCAACCTCGCGACCCTAAATCGGCAAAGTTGGGTGGGACTTGCCGCGCTCAATTCCGCCATCCTTAATAATATCACCTTGGTCTCCTCTCTATACCCTCTTTTACGCCGTATCCATAAGAAAGATGCTTTGTCAGTGTATACGGTTCTAGATGCTTGGTTAGAAGATTTACTGCTCGGACTCACTCTGCACGCATCGTTCTGTGTGGTGTCGCGAGCGACAAAATGCCGGTAAGTCCGTTGTACTAAGGACTCGGTCCGTCCAACGCGTGTTAAAAATCTGAGTCTTCCCTGGACCTCGTACTTGACTATGTGGCTAGTATTGCGGTGGCTACGGAAAGGTGCTGCTATAATTTGTGTGTATAGCCATGTAGGTCAACCGAAATCTTGTACGCAGGGACAGAGAGATTACTGGGAGATATTTCCCTCAAGCCGATTCACATTTCAAGGCACCGTATCTTCTGGAGCAAGACCGTAAATATCACTGAAATAAGTCCTAGTAAAGTGAACCCCTAATTTTTACTCTCGAGTTGAAGCGTACTTGCGACAGATCATTTTCCGATTTCTTTTTTTTTTTTTGCTGATTATCCTGATAGCTATTGCAGTGATAACATCAACGTAGTTCCCGGTCACCAGGCTTCGTTAGAAAGAAATTTTCAAGCAATTCAAGCTGACAAGTCCATATGCCATCTTGATAGAACTGCATCTCGAATGACAATCGGGCCATTGCATTTTCTACCAAGTATCTGAAGCAATACCACGTACACAAACTGCTGACTTTCTGATGAGAGCAGGCAGAACGAAATGTTCAGTGGTGGTATGCGGAGCTGAAGACCAGTTAACCCGGAGTCATACTAGATGACCTACAAAGGAGTATTTTCGAGCAAAAGGCACACGCAGAAGTAGCTTTAAGATGCCTAATTTTGACTTTCATATCGTGCTTCGTCGTCGCTGTTGCTTGGACACGGCTATAGCAAGTGAGCATCCTATCTTTTGTCTGCCCGTTGCGTCAGCGGGTAACTCTCTTGTCTTGCGATGCCTCGTGCAACTGGAGGCGTGTGACATCTGTCGCCCATGACGCCTCCATGGCTCTAAACGCGCAAACCAAGGTGCCAGCTACTCAGAAAGCTAGAGCTCGACGGATGTGGCGAGGTCATCCCCTCGATGGCTAGATTGAACCGGAGTTGGTCAGAATCGGTCGAAGAAATCAATCAAAGTGTGTGGGCTTGACGACCTCAGTGTCGACAAGTGAGTGCCCAAGGAGGTAAGAGCGTTGGTCCTTGACTATCGTTCCTTCCAAAACTGTCATGTTCTAGTGACTATGACGAGGCCAGGCCTCGATATTTTGTCGACTCCGATGCCCTCGGTTGCGCTTCACTCTGTGATCGAGTTTCATCAACACCCTTCTAAGTCGCGAAGTCAAGTTCAAGGTTTCAGAGACAGTAGCCATGGCAAAGCGAGCGAGAGAACAGACCAACGAGACTTCGCAGCCTTTTGCAAACGAGGCAGCGACCTTCACGTACGTACCACGCAGCTCAGGAGCACCCACGCCAAGCGGTAGCGAGGGTTCGGCGCCATCTAACGCGCCTCCTAACTTTCAAACGTCAGACTTGCGTCCTCAGTATCGGCTCGTCCCCATATATGAAGTGCCATGGTTCCATTCGTACGGGTCTCAGCCGTGCTACTCACACTACTCACAGCCGCTCCCCTCTACATTGCCGGCATGTTGGCCAGGCTCATTTGAAACGAAGCCGCTGTGCTACAATTGTCTGATGCAACAACCAATTCCAAAATATTACCAAGTTGATGGATGTTATTATTACACACCTAGCCAGCCGCCGATGCTAGCAGCATCCTCATACAATGGCAGACGTCTGCGCGACGGTACATATCCATGGTACGGCCGCACTAGAGACGAGGTCCAAGCGGATGGGTGGAAGGAACGTGAGCAGTGCGAGCGCCAGATGGGGAAGGAAGCGAAAGGCGCGGAAAGAGCACACTGCAGTGGTGACGAGGAAGCAAAGGCCATAGAACCCAAAGGCAAGCCGACGGACCTGTACTGGGTCCAGCATAAGGATGGCGGCTTGCGAGCCTATCCGCTAGGCACTATTAGAATCAATTTCCAGGGGGCTTGGAAGATCGACTCCAACGGATGGCCGTATTTGGTGGAGAAATGAAAGACGTACGGATGAAGAAGTGAATGGAGACCATTGAGGGAGTAAAATGGACACTGGCTCGACTATGCACAGCGCTGCTCCTCTTTATTTGGCTTGGACGAGGAAGCCTCTCTGACGACTAGCTTGAATGAAAGAGTCATCTGAACATGTACGAAGGTACTTTCCAGGTCAAGAATGAAGTAAATGGAAGTCCTTTTCATTTGATGAACCAAGCTGTCAACTTCGTGCCCGTTCGCCTTCCGTCCCATCACCGAGCAAAAGGCTGTGGCGGTCTGTATCTTCAGGCTTTCCATCACGTTCGATTGCCTCACACGTAGCCTGGGGGATAGCACGTGTACCCCCTCCCGTGTGGTACACTAACCCCTGTCCAAAGTCAACTTCAATTCAGCGCCGTCATGAGATCGAGACGCCATGCACCCGGTATTCCAACAGCAACGACACAGCTGCGTGTCACCTCGCCGTCCTCAAAGCATAGCCGCTCGTGCAAACGGAGGTTGCGCTTCGACCGCAGCATGTCCTCTTAAGACGAGCTTAGCCTTGCGGACGAGGCTGGACGGAGCCGAAGCGGCCGCGCATATTTCCGAAAAGAGCACTAGCGCGCCTTGCGGAGAACAAACGTCGCCCGAACGGGAGAAACGATACGGTAATTTGTTTCACGCAAAATTACGGCGCTGTTCTTTTTCTCGTCCGACCTCGAAATTCGTTCGCGTCGTCCGACCTCGAACGGGCTCCGCATAGACGCATATCTATCTCACGCGGCATCGAGAAACGCAGCGATGCCTCCCAGCAGAGGCATCTGGGCCACTGGCCGCCTTGCGAGTGGCATCTCGAGACAGCCAATTGCTGCCAGAATCAACGTGCGGACGGTGAGTTTTTGTTCGCGTGAACGCTGTTCCCTCCGCAAACTGCTGACAGGGCCGCAATTGCAGCTGACGTCCACATCGTCGCTGGTGAGGCAGCACGGCGTGAGAGCCAATGCTGTGCCTCGGGCAGCTCTGCCTGTCACGGGATACGTGCTTGCAAGTGGCAGGGCGAACCTGAGTCTGTGGCCGTTCTCCAGCAGCAGCAGCAAGTCATCGCAACAGCCGGTCCCCGAAGGGATACCAGACGGCCCCTCCTCTGCTCCTGCACCGTCGGCCGCATCAACGCCATCGGAAACCGCACAATCCTTCGCATCATCGATACAGGATGCCGCAGGCGCAGCGTCGGCACAGGCGCAGTCATCGTTGGAAGAGGCAGCACGAGCGGTGACGGGTTCGACAGAAACGGCAGATGCAGCAGCGGAGGCGGCTTCAATCAACCCTGTCCTTCTTGACAACATCACCCAGATCGGCCAACTGAAGCAACTTGGCCTTGACTACGGCTGGGGGCCTACGTCATGTGTTGAATGGGTCGTCGAGCATATCCACGTGTACGCAGGTACTCCCTGGTACGGCACCATCATCCTTTCCGCCATTGCGATGCGTCTTCTCATGATCTATCCTTTCTACCGCATGTCCAACCAGCAGGCCAAGCTGCAGAGACTTCACCCGCAACTCCAGCACTACATGGCCGAGTATCAGGCTGCCCAAGTCTCTGGCGACAAGTTGGCGGCGCAGATAGCCAGCAAGCAGGTCTCCATCGTGAGACGGAAGAATGGCGTAAGCATGGGCTGGATGCTCGCTCCGGTCTTCGCACAGGGTGTATTTGGCTTTGGAGCGTTCAAGCTTACGCGTGCTATGGCTGCGCTGCCTGTGCCGGGCTTTGAAACCGGTGGTATCGCGTGGTTGACGAATCTTACTCTTCCGGACCCGTACTTCATCACACCGATCGCACTAGGTGTCACAATGCATCTAATGGCGAGGGTATGCGTTTCTGACATCTTTTTCGAGGCCTCTTCTCGTCTTCGTACGACGCATGCTGACATGTCACGTAGTGGGCCCAAGTTGACGCCTCTGCTACCGCCGATCCATCCGTAGCCAAAATGACAAGACCGCTCGGCTTATACGTCTTCCCAGCACTCATGTTCCTCTTCACGTTTTGGCAATCTGCAGCCCTGCAGATCTCCTTCCTGACGGCTACCATGTTTGGAACGATCCAGAATCTGCTGTTCAGAAACGCAAAGTTTAGGGAGATGATGGGAATGGAGCCGTTGGGACAAAGAAAGGCGTTGAATTTGAGTGCGGCTGCAAACTTGACGGCCGCGTCCGGAGAGGGCTCCAAGTCGACGCCGGGACAGGCAGCAGCTCCGCAGCAGAACCCGTTCAAGGACAACCCGTTTGCCAATCTGAACACGTCGCGTCCGTTGAAAACGTCCGGTTCGGTTTTCGAATCAGGCGTGCGATATCAGGCGCCGAGCGCGGCCGAGACTCTTGCTGCGGGACCGCCCAGGGCGTCTTCTTCGTCGCCGCAAGCGGTCGAAACGCCCAAGGACGGCAACTTTGTGACGAGAGAGCTGAAGAACGCTCGGAAGGGCTTGGGAAGCATGGTCGAAGGCATCACTGAGAAAGGCAAGACCATGATGGCGAACCAGACCAAAGCAGGAGACAAGGGGAGAAGCGCCAAGTTCTTGAGCGAGGCGAGGCGGTACGAGGAACAGGTCAGAGCAAGAGAGGAGAAGGCGAGAGAAATGAGAGGAAGGTAAGAGAGGGTCGCAATGTGCTTGCGTGTATAATAGTACCTTTTGCCATTGGAGAACCTGGCTGCTGTATGTGTGCATAGAACTCTTCTCTTGCGTTTCGTGAGTAGAAAAAGCAATTGAACCGTGTATAACATGTACGTCCTCTGTGCTGTGATGCGCGCGTGCTCGAACAGTACCACACAGTTACCGATGCCGGAAAGCGGTGACGTGTGGGAGGCATTATGGGCACGTACCGGGATGGGAAATTGAAGAAACAAAGAAGGAAAGAAAGGAAGAGAGAAGGATTCCTATGTGCTTTTTATTTCTATTTTTTTTTTTTTTTTTTCATGTTATCCTGGATTACCTCCCCGCTGTTTGTGCCTTTGGTCTCGCTGTCCGGTCTGGGTCCAGACGTGGCCCAAGCAAAGACGGTCTCAACGCGTGGAAGCACGCACGGTAAGCAGGACAGCGGCGAGCCGAGGGAGACTCTTGACGGTGCACAGAAAACACGCGTGGTCGCGCGACTCTGCTCGATGCGAGATGCCGTGGGGCGGCTTGTCTCGAGCGCAGCGGAGCCGCCAGCCCGCCGCCGCCCGCGAGGACTGTGAACGGCGTCGGGGCCCAATCAGCGGCGCGGGCTCGACCGCGGTGCCGAGGAGCGACCGCCGACGTGGGACGCGGCCGGCGGGAGTGCGTGTCGCAGGACCGGAGGCCAGTCGACGTGGATGCACGGCGGCAGGCTGAGGCCGAGCGGTCGTCCTGCTGTCGAGTGCTGTCGAGCCTCGTCTTGTGTCGTGTCGTCTGTCCGCGCGCAGGAGACGCGCTGGATGGGCTCGCTCCAGCTGACTCGGCCGCGGATCAGCCTGACGCTCCGCCCGTGGGATTAGTGAGCCCCAGACAGAAGCGGTAGACCTCGGCAACACCCCACATCGCACCACCCGCCAGCACCAGCACCAGCACCCAGCACAACCTGCGATTCCCGAGAGCACGCAACAAGCGAGGGCTCCGCGCAGTGGAACCGGCAATGCTGAAATCTCCGTACATAACGGCCGTCTGACCCCTTTGCGCCCTCTTTTCTTCGTTTTGTTAACCTCTCTTTGTCCCTGTGGCTTTCTGATACCCCCAGACCAGCTCGTCCCGTCGTTGTCTTCCTTCTTTTTTCCCTCCCGTCGTGCTGCTGTTTGCGTGAGAAGAACAGGAATAGATCCGGTCCAGGATGCCTTTCAACACTGCGCTGACGCGCAAGCTGGGGATCAGAGGTACGTCGGGCCGTGTTCGGCGATGACCCGGCCGCTGGTCTGGACAACAAGAATGCGTGCTGACAGACGAACGCCGAACAACAGTCCCCGTCGTGCAGGGTGGCATGCAATGGGTTGGGTACGCCGAGCTGGCAGCGGCCGTCTCCAACGCCGGCGGCCTGGGTATCGTACGCCTCCACGCCCTCCATCGGCACCGTCGAGGACGAAGCACCGTTTTGCTGACTTGTGCGACGCGCAGCTCACGGCCCTGACGCAGCCCACGCCCGAAGACCTCCGCAAAGAGATTCGACGATGCCGGACCATGACCAACAAGCCGTTCGGCGTCAACATCACGCTCCTGCCGGCCATGGTGCCGCCAGACTACGGTGCGTACGCGCGCGTCGTGGTTGAGGAGGGCGTCAAGATCGTCGAGACGGCCGGCAACTCGCCCGGCCCCGTTATCAAGCAGCTTAAGGCCGCCGGCGTCATCATCCTGCACAAGTGCACCACCATCCGCCACGCCCAGTCCGCCGTCAAGCTCGGCGTCGACTTCCTCTCCATCGACGGCTTCGAGTGCGCCGGCCACGTCGGCGAGTCCGACATCACCAACTTCATCCTCCTCTCTCGCGCCCGCCAGTCCCTCAGCGTGCCCTTCATCGCCTCTGGCGGCTTCGCCGATGGCCAGGGCCTCGCCGCCGCGCTTGCGCTCGGCGCCGAGGGCATCAACATGGGCACCCGGTTCATGTGCACCGTCGAGGCCCCCATCCACATCAACATCAAGAAGGCCATCACGGAGGCCGAAGAGACCGACACCGAGCTCGTCATGAGGAAGTGGAGGAACACCTCCCGCCTGTTCTCGAACAAGGTCGCCAAGCAGGCCGTCGCCATCGAGAAGGCCGACACGACGGGAGATTTTGCCAAGTCGGGCATTGGTCAGTACGTCTCTGGCCAGAGGGGTCGCCAGGTCTTCATCAACGGCGACAAGGATTATGGCGTAAGACGAATCTCTCTTTTTCCTCCCCCTTCCACCCGCGTGCCGACGACATGTGCTAATCGTGCAAAACGAACAGGTGTGGACCGCTGGCCAAGTCATCGGCCTGATCCACGACATTCCCACTTGTGAAGAGCTCCTCAAGCGCATCGAAAAGGAGGCCGTAGAGACCTTGGCCGCGAAGCAGAGTCTGTACGTTCCAGACAGCAAGCTATAGATCTGATTTTTGGTTCTGTCACGTGCTCGGTATATAGTGTACAATCTATTCATCTTCCGAACACGACCTCTTGGGTCCCGCTCCAGTTTTTTCCCACATCTCTTTCTTTCCTGTTTTCTTTTTTTCCGATGGAGCATCGAAAAGCCTACCGAGTCTCGATGGGTATCAAGGACGCCGCCACCGATTGACTTCGAAAACAGAAAACGTTCGGTGCCTTTCCACCCGGCTACCCACTCACCCTTTTCTATGTTCTCTTTCGTACTGGAAAAGATGAGCATAGATTGAAATCGAAAGGCGACATTGCGACACGTCTTTACCCATGCCCCTGGACTTGCTCCGCACAAAGATACACAGGACTGAAATTCCTTGCCGTTGCGCGTGCCATGGCGTCGTGATTCATCCCAAAACAGGGGAGACACCACACACCCGCTGCCACAGCTGACTGGCTCTCCACTACATACAATCCATTTATGCACACGATTTTCTACAAAAGTCTTGCTCGAAACAGGAGTATCAACTTAAACGCCCCCAGTGCTCAAAGTCTGGATCGCTCACATTTAACCTCCTTCGTTCGCTTCTCCTGGTAAATGAGCTACCTCGTCCCAGACCAGTCCTGTCTGGAGTGACACCTACGCCGTGCATGTCCGCTATGGTGCTCTGCATGGGCGGCGATCCTGTGCTCACCGCTGGCAGCGGCTCACCCTTGAACAAGAGCTCGGATTTTAGACCTGTCCTCGTCAAACTCAATCGGAGATTGATCGTTGCAACATAGTGGTCGCAGTTTGGACTTGGACCACGTCGAAGCGTGAAGTCAGAATGCCTTAAGGAAGAAAGGTCATAATTAAGCACCTCTTCTATCATGAGCTCTGTCAACTGACGTCAGAAAATCTCCAGGTTAAAGATTCAGAAGACAGTACCTCTGTGCGCATTCGATAGCCGGGTGGGCCGATGCTTATCGTCCGGCCAACTATAGATTACAACGCTACCTTTTTTGCTCCCAGCCTCGTGATCGACGAACCGTTTCACGAATTTATGCTCTTTGATTGTTGGCGTGGTGTTCAAAATAAGATCACCTTTGTTGATAAGCCATTTCATCTGGTTTCTTGCCACCCTTTTACCGGTGAGTCGGTTGGTGTCAAGATCACGCGCGTCGTTTGCATACGAGAAGCTTTCATCAACGGCGATACCGTAACTTTTTTGACTTCTCGACGTTCGAACAAGTGTCTTCAGATGCTTCTTCTCAACGCCACAGATGACACCACCACGGGCAACCGCCGTCCACGACGTTTCGGGCATACGCAACGCTATTTCTGAGCGCATCCGTAATGAGTCACGTATCTCTTCTTGCAGAAATTTGGATTCCCCGAAACCACCAATGAGGAAGAGGTTCTTGGCGCGTGAACCATGACTTTCAATCTCCCGGATGTGGAGCTTTATCATCTCGATGATCTCGTCTACGCATGGATTGAAAAAGTCTCGCATCGTTTCATTTTTTATGGTGATTTGTCCGCAGTCAACCCGATTCTCAAGCGTAAGATTTCTCAAGGGAGACGATCGAGGCAGGTCCATAAACATGTCTCCGCTCTCCTGGTGAAAATACTTTTTGATGATGTCGAATTCATCCATAATCTCACGAATGTGATGACTTTGGATGCCGTATATGTTGTTTAGATCTGCGTCCGGATCCAGTTCAAGGTAGTATCTATCCGTCAACAGATGGCGCAACCACATGTTGAAGGCCTGGTCTACGAAGATGGCACCACATCTGGCTCCTGTTGGCACACCTACTGGCACAAGCTCTAAAGGCCGCAGACGCTTGACCTGGTACGAGACTATGTCAACAGTACCGCCGCCAGCGTCCACCAGAATGAAACATTCATCTTCCTGTGGATTCTATCCTAAGCGCACATCTATCACTGGACAATCGTGCAACATACCTTGAGGAATTGCTCGTTGAGCTCCTCATAATACCTCGCGGTATAGATTGCCGCCGCCTCAGGCTCGGTCACAAACATGACATCTTCGAGTTTTGGGAATGTCTTCTCGTTAAAACCTGCTTTGGTGACAGCACGATACGTGCTGTTCATTGCATCATAGCCCCAATCCTGTGAGCATCGTTAAGAGTGCAATCATCCATGAAACAGATACCTATCCATACCACAGGAATGGTGATGACAATATCTGTCGGTATCGTCTCTCTGACTGTTTTTGAAAACCCATTTACAGTCTGCAGGACATGTTCGAAAACTTTCGCCAAGTAATCCGACGTGATGTCCTCCGGAGCTTTAGCCGTATATTCCGGCATGCCTTTAGAATCCTTGATGTGAGCAAAATCCAGGTTCCGAGTTCCATCCAGGAATTGAAGTAAAAATTCGAGCTCGTTGCTCACGCTATGAGCTTGGAGTCGCAGCTTCATGTGCTTCATAGCGACAGCACCCGGGGCTAAATCCTTCCCCCAGTTCGCCTCATTGCCATCCTTCGACTTGTTTGAGTAGGAGATGACGCTAGGAACTTTGTCCATGTTGCCCATATTCTCTCCCCAGTCTAGCACGATGTCGATATCGTTGAGTTTTGACGAGCTCCCGAGCGGAGTAGCGAACGCGATGCCTGCAGCGTCAGTCAATAGCGGGCTCTAGAAATTGGCTTTCTACCAACCCGTATACGTCGTGCCAAAATCTATAGATATGACCAGCCTACGATTCTCAATCTCATCTTCATCCGCACTGTAGTCATCGTCGTTATCAGAGTCGTAGACAGAGTCGGCCACGTCGTCCATGGCACACTCGGTCGAAAAGACTTAAGAAAAAAGACTACATGCGACGGTTTGGAGTAGATTTGGATTGGAGCCCGTGTCAAAGAAATTTTCTCTGCGTTGCTCACTGATCAGGCTGAATCCTGACGCCGCGGTCGCGTCACGTTACATGTGGGGGGGATCACGACAGGAAGGTTAGAACCCATAAGGTCCCAATCGATCTCGCGCAGAGCCCCAGTTCACCTTTTAAATTCGACAGCTGCTCCAGCAAAGAGCCTAAGTGATGCTTGTCAAAACTCAGGCGAGGGTCACAAGGTGCTGCGCAGGCCTCTTAACCCCAGCGAAGGTTGTGTGTGATGTGGAACAGCACGAACAGCCCTCAGCCTCGTGCAAAACGTCCGTGCTCAAGCTGTAGAACTACCTTTGTGTGCAGTCTCTCTGTCCAGCCTGGCTGAACGACACCCTCGTTTTCCTCCAACATCACTTTCTACATTGTCTGCTTTCCAAACGCAATATTTATACTTGAGTACGAACCGGACATATCCATATACACTTCTTACCTTTTCAAACCACACAAGGAAGATCAACCAAGACGATCCTGGCTAAATGTCAAAGGCGTTTGTTTCTTGGGCACATGATAGGTTCAGGAATCATGGTAAGCGCAGGAATAAAGAAAGGGATACGGAGATAGATGCGCCGAATTTTCAAAGATCTGAGAGACATAGACATTCCCGTGCTCCTTTGGGCTCAAATCCGGGCGATCGGGACGGGGAACAGCGGCGTCATATGGACACGGCTGCAAAGAATCTACGAGACCATGCTGATGATCTTAATTGTACGTATCCTGAGCCCTAGCCTCAAATGTCGAAAAGCTACAATAGCTACTTCGCTAATTCGCCAACAAGACGCAAGCCAGTTGCTTCCGCCATCAGGAAGGCCTGAGCAGTCCAGTATGCCTTTAGAGGAGGCCGAGAATGCTGATGTGGCCCAAAAACCCCTGCCGTTGGCACAGCCGTATTTGAACAATCCCCAGAAAGCCGTCAATACAGAGGGCCTGGATGGACCTGTGCAAGGTCAGAAACATAATGGCCTAAGCGAATTTGCAACCTTGGAAATTTCTCAAGCGAACAAGCTCGTGGGGGGCGCTTGTAAGAAGCAAAGTTTTACAAGTGTCGCAGATACATGTACAACAGAGGACACAGACAAAGGAAATAACAGAAACATTGATCATTCCACCTATCATGAGAATGCCCTGAAGAGAGCATCGCCTGATGTTCTCGGGGATCTATCTCGAACTCGCTTCGACTCCACCTCCAATGCAACTGAAAGGAGCCAGCCAGATATGAAGAAGGTTCCTACAACAGAGCTTTTTCCCGGGCATACTGGAGATGGCTATTTTCATATTTCGAAGGAAGTCCCGGAAGATGATAGTCCAGCTTTAGCATCGCGCGGTCGAGACACACAGGAGCCAGTGAAGCTAAACAACAAATGCGATCATGAGCCAGCAAATAGGTCCCGTTCAGAGGTCCAACAATTTCGGCATTCTATCACTAACAGGGACCAATTCCAGCTTGATCCCTATGCATACATCGATGCATCGGAGCTGGAGCAGCCACATCAAGGCTCATCTTTAAAAGCCGAAGATTCTGGGACTGCACAGAAAGCATGGGAAGAGCTGTGTCAACTTCGCGATTACTTAAAAAGAATTGATGCTAGTGACTCAGAGCTGTCCAGATGCCAAAGTGCGGAAAAAGCTGCAAAACGGGTTGCAGCATTGTATCGAAACAAAGTTCAACTACTACGCGAGGAGACTGCGCACAGAAAACTTTCAGAACAGTCCGTACAAGAAGTTAGCCATCTTAAATCTGAAAATGAGCAACTGACTAGAAGAATTAACGATCTCTCGGAGCGTTACAGATATTTTCAGCAAAATTGTCGTTACAGGGACGAAGCCTATGAGGTAGTAAAGCAGAACAATGAAGACCTGAAAGTTCGTATCGAGGAAGCAAAAGCTCAACAGAAGAAGGAAATGGAGAGCAATAATCGATGGTGGCAGCAGAAATTGGGAGAGGAGAAGGCGCCATTACAAGAAGAAATCGGTCGTCTCTCAATTACCATTAACGAGCTTCAAGCCAACAATTCAAAGCTGCGACAGACTGTTAGTCACAATGAGCATGAAATTAGCCATCTCGAGAGAGAGAACAGCAGGCTCGATGATTCATTAAAGAGCACAATTTCACGATTAGAGGCTGACGTTCGTCGCGTGAAACAAGATAAGGAAAGGATAATTAGCGAGAAACGCGAGGAAATAGCGGCTCTTGAGATAAGCCATGCGGCGGATACGAAACATCTGATAGACGCAGTCGAAAAGCACGGGGCAGAAATAGGAGCACTTCAGGCCGAAAATGACAAGAAAGCATCTGAAATGCGTATGTTGCATGAAGTTGAACTTTCCAACTTACGCATAAAGTATGAACAAGCTCTGAAGGAGAAGGAAAATGAGGTGCGAAAAGAGGAACAACTTACTCTGCTGCTATCCCAAGAAAAGCTCCAGGCAAAGGAAGATGAGATCAAAAGCCTGAAGGATAGGCACGCCAAAGAGCTCACATCTCGAGCGAGAAGATACGAAGAACAGATCAACAATCGAAACAAAATGATTGAGGAGCTGGAAGCGGAACAGCATGCAACAGAGAGACGGGTCAGGCAACAGTTTGCGCAGGAGCTGAAGGAGTATAAGAAGCGCAACGAGAACCTCGTAGGCGAGCTGGTCGAGCGGGGTTCTTTTAAAGGCATCTCGGACCGGGTCATCGAGTCTCGATTCAAGAAAATGGCCAAGGCGGTGGACCAGTTCTCGCGAACATGCACGAACTGGGACAAGAACCGAGAGGCAGACTGGCTATGTCCGGAGAGCTTGATCCAAGCGAACGAGAATCCACGGCAGATCAAGCAGTATTTTGTGCACAACCTGATTTGGATGGTGTTCTACGACGGTTTGTTTGTACATCCGTTCAAGTCGTTTGGCATTGATGGCGAGAAGTTCTTCGGCGAGTGGGTTGACACTTTTGGGCAAGGTAAGGCAAGGCGTCTGGGCGCTCGTTGGCGAACGCTATGTATGGACCGAAACGGGCTGACTCTCGAGACAGACACGAACTCAAAGATCGCGCCGCACTGGCCAGAAGCGAGCAAGAAGTCGGAGGAGTGGAGATACAG
The DNA here is from genome assembly GCF_000836295.1 of Verruconis gallopava. Taxonomy (NCBI): domain Eukaryota; kingdom Fungi; phylum Ascomycota; class Dothideomycetes; order Venturiales; family Sympoventuriaceae; genus Verruconis; species Verruconis gallopava. The sequence goes on along the minus strand of NW_015622141.1, from coordinate 35,719 downwards.
CAAGATGGAAATGTGCATGGAGGCAGTCCATAAGACGGCTGGAGATCCGATTCTGAAGCGGGCGTTCATCCAGAGCATACAGCGGATCGAGGACGAGATATTGCAAGAGCTAAACCGTGTCGTCGAGCCATCGAAGAGCCAGCAGATGAGCGTCAAGGACATTGCGCATCAGGCGGCCAGACTCTGGCTTGACATAGGGGTTCAGCGGTGTAGAATCTTGATCACGGTGCCGCTGGAAAGTCGGGCAGCATCGCGGATGCATGATGTAGGGCGACCACGAGAACTGGTGGTGCATCCAGGGGTGCAACGATTCGGCAACGGACAGGGCGAGCATCTGGACACACATGACGCTGTTCTGTGCAAGATGGACGTCCAAACGGTGGCAACGTGGTAAAGGGCTGTGAGGGAGAGAGGACGCCTTCGGTGACTTGGTTTCCAGATCATATTTCTCATGTTGATTGATCTCGTAGACGCTGGGGGTACATGCTGCGTGGAAAAGCCAGATGCATTGGAATGTACTGCTGACAGAGGGAGTACAATGTCCAGTGGGCAGTGGTCAGCTGGAACGTAGGTGGCGTATAACAGGCGGCGGACAAAGGGCGGCGATGCATGGACAGTGGACTGTGACGCTTGCGCGAGCTGCTGAGGTGAAGATTTGTCGTGTGCCGATTTCGACGCGCGCGGCCTTTGTCTCTCCCTTTCTTCTTCTTTTTTGTTCTGGAAATCACGACGAACGTTCCGCTGGGCGGGAAGGTCCTCCCGCACAAGTCCGACGTTGGAAGGGCAGGAGCGACGGTGATCATCGTGACGACGATGACGACGTTGCAGGCCATGATGATGATGGCGCCTACCTCGATCAGCATCATGGGGCCAGGGCCGTGCCTCAAGGAAGGTGCCGATCCAGCCCCGACGTTGCAGAACCGCTTTGACTGAGGAAGGAACTCTGCTGCTTTGCGTCCCTCTACGAGCGCGTAAGGCAGGAGCGCGCCTGAACCACAACCTGCTATTTGTCATTGCAATTCCAATTGCATTTGCATATTCGATTTCGACTTCTTCTTTCTCGTTCCTTTGCTCTGTTCTTCGTCCTCGTCGTCCTCTTCGTCTTCGCCCTCGAGACTCGAGAGTCCACCAGGCCGGGCAAACTGCAGCAGTGGACCTTGCTGGAACTCATCGGCAGTCCCTTTTGTTCAGCAGAGGAGATTCTCCTTTCAACGCCCCTCAGTTGGTCTTTCCAATACGACCAGTGGCGCGGATTGGATCGCCATCGCTTGGAATTGTGCTTCTTCTTGGCCTGCTCAGCCTGACCAGCACCAGCTCTACGCTTCCCCCACTTCCAACCAGCCATTATGTGCCGTGTCGACTCGTTTTCCTTTGATAGCTTAGGTCAGTAAAGATTCATCAGCCTGGATGGAGGCTCCGTCGTCTGGGCCTCTGGGACGACTTGATACGTGAGATTGAGCTGAGGCAGACCTGCAAAAATGCCTTGTCGCGTCATCACCCGCTGCTTGTGCTTGGGTACTGTGTACTTGCGATTATCACGCTTCCCCCGCATCGCAAGCTATCAGGCCTTATTGATGCTGAGCTGCTGCGCCTACTGCTGCTTGCTTAGCACCTGGCTGCGCTGTCGCCATGTCCCCATGGCATTATGCATAACAACATGGCGAGCCTATCACAGCCTCGTCTCAGCAATAATTTGATCTCCCGCCTGCAGTCTTGCTACATCCCAGCACAGGAAACCCACGAGACACCATGAACAGTCTCAAAAAACTAGTTCATCGCCGTCGAGTTTCCGACAACAATTTGGTGACCCCCTACAATGCTCAGAACGTTCCCCGACCCCAGCCTCAAGCACAACCGGACACGCAGCCACCGTCGTATCCGTCGTCGCAGCCAGAAACGTTACCTACGGTACCCGTTATTGCACCACCAACCGCATCTGCAGCGCCATCAGAGCCTATCGTCACAGCCGTGGTAGACTTTGTCAATGCTGATGTCAAGTTTAGTCCGAGCGCTACTTATTCACCCTCCCCCGGTTCGCCTACATTAACAGCAAGCCCCATTCCCCCACCACTCTATGTATCGCGCGAGCCATCTGTAAACACATCACCGTTCACCAGGCCGCCTGGGCATTCCCCAGAGCCAGATGTACGAGACCGCCATGCCCAACTGTCGACCAACCATAGGACAGCCGAACAGATTCGTGCAGCACAGTCGAGCTCGGTATTACCATCTGCGTCTTATGATCACACGCGAGCGGCTCCAGTGCCAACAGTACTACCTTATCATGAGCAGCCGGGTGTAGTACCGACTGCTGACGGACTAGGTCTGCAGTCATCCGGGGCTCATCGAGACTTTCAAAATCCCATGCCTGGAGACCTGCCGCTAGAGCGCTCCCCCGGACAGAAGATCACGCCCGAGGAACTTCGTGAGCTGCGAGAGCTGATTCGACAACGCTATGAGCTTGATCTCCAGATATGGAGCGAGCGCTTTCTGCGTCCCCGCGACCGGGACATAACAGAGGAAAAGATCAGAAAGGCCGACGCGCTTTTAAATAAGATACGGCGGACTGTGATCACCTGGGACAGTCCAGAGTACTTTGAATCTCAAGACTACAAAGTCTTCCAAGAAGTTGCGAGGCGTATTCATCTTTCTGGCAAGAGGGACTGGATAAAGGATCCTCCGTGGATGCATGAACGGCGGTTGGTTTAATGCGCTCACTCACATGGATGACCGAAGCGGACTGCATCTACATTGATGTGTGTACGCAATATCCAGTTATATACGAATGCATCATTGATATGGCACGAATCTTTACACTTGTTTTGCGTCAATGCTATGAAAACCTAGCAATGTGTTGTGAGTTAAAATGCCTGAAGAAGAGTTCTGCCTTGCAGCCTTTTGTCTCAGCAGGCCACCTGCAATCTTTTTTTTCCCCAACCCCATTAGAAATAGCGTGTCGGCTTGAAATGCTTTTGCGCGGTTGCTTTTGCAATAATCCACCATCCCTGCGATCAGAGCATGATGATCGTGAAGGTGATTAAACCAGATTCCACGAAAACAGTGGGAATATCTTACCAACTATGAAACTTGACTCTGTGGCTCCAGAGAGCCCGCTTCCGCTTCCACCAGGCTTTACCGACGTAGAGGAATATGTTGATTCGCTGCTGATTTTCACCACGTCTTCTCCAATTCTCCACACGCTGTGCGGTGGCGTGCACATCCTTGACTTTTTGACGAGGTCGCCAGATCTATATTCTTCCGTCATCCCCGCCTCTTGGCGACAGTGGTTCGCGCACGTCGACGTCCAAGATGTCCTGGACCTTCTCATGCGGGAAGACCAGGCACGGCTCGAAGAGGCTGCCAAGGCTGGTCGGCAATGGCGAGGTCACCCACCGCCTCCTCCAAGCCTGATCGAGTACGTTCGGAGCGTGAAGAAGCACCTGTTGAATCGTGAGTTCGAGCCCCTGGCCTCGCGGCACGGCGAGGCCAGATCGAACAAGCAGATCTTTGCAGGCATGAACCCGAAGAAGATCCACGAGGTGGACAACTTTGCTCGATACGTGGACAGCCTTGCCTCTGACATTGACTGTCACAATGGCCACTGCGTCACCCACCTGGCCGATTTTGGCGCCGGGCAGAACTACCTGGGCCGCGTCCTGGCGAGCGCCCCGTACAACCGCAACATAGTTGCCATTGAAAGTCGGGCGCACGTCGTCGAAGGCGCGAAGGGTCTAGATGTGAACACGAAGGTGGTGAAGAAACCACTGGTGATGCGTAACAAGAAGTTGTTCCGGGCCAGAAAAACGGCGGGGCGGAACGAGCCATCGTCTACTCCCAAGGGCGGCTTTGGTAGTGGAATCGAGTGTGAGAACTCTCCTGACAACCGGGTGGAAATTTCAGATGACACAAGCGTGGTTGGCAAAACACACGCTGTTGGGCAGTCTGATCTGGAGCCATCGCGAGTGGACCGGCAGGGGCACGATGAGTCTGAGGAAACGACGCAAGCTGGGGGCGGAACTATTCAGTACATTGAGCACCGTATAGTGGACGGCGATCTTTCTTCCGTCATAGAACACATCAAGGTCCCATCGCACGCGAATAGTTCGCAACGGGAGACAGAAGCGCCCGCCGTTGCTTATGAATGTGGATCACGAACAGTAACTCGCGCAGAGCGGACCGAGCCGGTAACACCAGGCAGAAATTGTCGTGAGGGATATCCTGTCGTCATGGTAATTTCTCTACATTCGTGTGGTAACTTGGTTCATCATGGTCTGCGAACTCTTGTTTTAAACCCTTCGGTGAAAGCCGTTGCCCTCGTAGGGTGTTGCTACAACCTGATGACGGAACGACTAGGACCCCCTACCCACAAACTACATCGGAGACGACATCATCCACGTCTCGATGCCACAGCTGGAACCTACGACCCCAACGGTTTCCCAATGTCTGAACGCTTTGTCCGCTACAAGTACCGCGTCATACCACATCCAGACTTCTCACTCGCCAAATCGTGCGATGAAAAAGCACTAGCAGGCTGTGAGTCATCCGAATTCCAGGCCGAAGCAATGGATGACACGTCCTGCGACGACATCATCGAAGGAATAAGACTGAATATCACGGCTCGCATGATGGCAGTCCAGGCCCCCGAAAACTGGACAGAGGGAGAGAGCTCATCGTTCTTCAAGCGACACTTCTATCGTGCGGTTCTGCAGCGTATATTTTTGGATAAGGGTGTCGTAAGCGCTCCGCCAAATCAAGAGGACGACATGGGGTGTAGTCCAGCTGGGTCGTCGTGGGGATTGGCGAACAGTGACGGGGGCGGCACTGCACCCATCGTGATAGGAAACCTCAAGAAAAAAAATTACGAATCTTTCAACACATATGTTCGCGGTGCAGTGGAGAAGTTGATCGCTGGAGGCGGAGAGATTGCCGAAGTGATCGAAGCCAAGGTTGGCAACATGAGTGATGATGAAATCAGGAGCTATGAACAAAAATACTGGGCACGGAAGAAAGACATGAGCATTTTATGGAGCATGATGGCCTTTTCTGCTGGTGTGGTGGAGGCGATGATTGTGGTTGATCGCTGGCTCTGGCTCAAAGAACAGGCGTGTATCAAGCACGCATGGGTTCAACCTGTGTTCTCCTATGCTTTGTCACCGCGCAACCTCGTCATCGTTGGTATAAAGTGAGTTTGACCTCTCCTGAAATAGAATCCGCGTCATGTAGATGGTAAGGACCGAAGAAATATGTCCGACTGGCTACAAAGTGTTCTCATCAAGATTTTACTACACACCGATGAAGTCAAAACTCAACAACTGGCCTCCCCTTATATTAATCTCTGCTCTTTCTCAAGGTGCAAAACGAAAACCCACGAAGAAACATCCGATCCCCATTTCAACGAATGGATGGTAATGTGTATCTCGTCCAGACGGGCAGCTAAGTAGATATTGGTAGAACTGGCGACAGCCCAGCTAGATCGAGAATTGCACTTTCAACGCCAGGATCTATCCGGTTCGGTGGGCTTGCTTTACACTAGTATTACTCATTTATACATCTATTATGGCCTATTTGATCGTCGGGGGTCGAAACTGTGCGTGGACTCGAGAGCCAGGAACGGGACGATTTCCAATCGTTCTTCTTGCTCCAGGTCGGTTCTGCAGGCTCGACAACTTCTCCATGGAGGTCTGATGGAAAACTGTTGACTTGCAAAATCCTAATTTTCGAGCTTGTTCATCCTTCGCAGCCTGTTGCTGGTTCTCTTTCTCGATTTCTTCCTCGGACATACCGGCAGAGTCATGGCATATTAAATCTGTACTATCCTTTACCGGCGAACTTGACAATAGGATGTGCTTGCGTCTTTGTGTCTCAGATTCCATTTCAAATTGAGGACGAACTAGCCGTGGTTGCTTTACTTGCCGCGGTGGTAAGCTTGGAGAAGTAGTGCTGCTGCACTTTCCCATTTGATTGCTCCGAAATGTCTTAGATGCTATTGCCATAGGAGGACGAACTTGGATGCTTGTTTTCAATGAGGGTGTGTCTAATGCAACTGTTCGCTGAGGTGCTTGATTCGTTGACAATGAGAAGAATGTTTTGATCGATTTTTGACTGGCGACATCGGATTTGCTTAGATCAGATGATTTTGCCGGAATTTTGTAACTTCTGGACTTTTCCTCAGGTCTGTCCGCCGGATGTGGTATCTCTGAATCGGTTTGTATCTTAGCATACCTTGCACTAATGAAACCGCAACTTGCTTCCACTGAAGCTTGAACGGCATCCGATTCATACATGCGGCCAAATTTTCTCTTCTGGCTTTGGCCACCATAGGTTCTGTGAAATGGCTCAGCGGTGCATGTATCGTTCGATAGAAGTTTGGAATTGTCGAACTTTGCCTCATCATCTGGGTATTGATCGTCTTCTGCGTGTATGTCCCAAGTCTGGTCGGTGCCAATCAACTTATACCTTTCATGGATGTCGGCACTTGATGGACAATCTCGACCTAGAATACTCGCAAGGTCACGGCTAACTTGCCAACCAAAAGTAGGTCCTCGATCATGGTAGTACCTCGCCATTGTTGGAGTTGACAGGAAAGACGACAATGTGGTTCGCTCGGTATTTGTACTCTTCTTAGGGTAACTCAGATAGAGTAGAGACTTCGCCCGCGTTATGCCAACGTACAGCAGGCGCCTCTCTTCATCAATATTTTCAGCCCTTGAATGCGGTATGGACCCTTCATATACCGAAGGGATGAATACGACAGGCCACTCGAGCCCTTTAGCTGCATGTATGGTAGAGATGACAACCTTTTCCATGCTATCTTCAGCATCGTGCTTCTCTGCATCTGTAGCCAGAGCAATGTTGGCTAGGAACTGGGCGAGACAAGAAGCTGGAGTAGTACTGTCATCTATTGCCTGTTGAACCCCATCGAGTTCAATAAGCTCAGCTTCTTGCTCTGCGAAGACTCGACCACTATGCGCAAGTTGAATCAGCTCATCCACGTTTGCCGAACGATCTTCATATTCCTGTTTATATGTATCTTTCAGGAAGGTTTCGTAATTAGTTTTGTGCATGACATGTGCTAGCAAGTCAGCTACGCTTGTGTGTGGAAGAAGCAGTTTTTGATGGGCCGTCAATATGATGTTTACAAAATTTTCCAAGCCTGATACTGCTTGCTGAGAGAGCTTTACGGCCGTTCTTAACTTGCCCTGAGCAACTCCTTTGACGATATGCCAAAGAGATTTTTGACGAGTATGTGACTCTTCAAGGAGCACTTTCGTTGCTGTTTCGCCCAATTTGCGAGAAGGTACGTTGAGAACGCGTAGAAGCGCATCATTGTGATCTGGCTGGCTGATAACGCGTAGATAATCCAGCAGAATTCGTACCTCTACGCGGTCAAAGAATTTGTGGCCTCCGACCATTCGGTATGGTATACCGGCCCTTCCAAGTTCCGCCTCTATAAGGCGAGACAAAGATGCTGATCGCAAAAGAACTGCGTAATCTGCATAGTTGAGCAAGCCAGCATTCAGATGAAGTGAGCGGCGTATCTCTGACACAAGCCACGCAGCTTCTGCACCAGCCGATGCTAGCGTTCGCAAGACTGGGGACTCTCCAACGGAATGAGTAGCACGCACACTCTTCTGCGGACGACTTGCATCTTGCTCGATGACCTCGAGGGCGAGTCGCAAAATGGCGCCTGATGAGCGATAGTTCTCTTCAAGATGGACAATCTGCGTATCTTTATATTTGCCCTGCATACGGGCCAAATTTTCGATCTCCGCCGATCTGAAGCTGTAGATGCTCTGGTCGGGGTCCCCGACAATGGTGATTTTCGGTACTCTGTTCCTGGGGCGTCTCTGTCGATGTTGTGCAAACAAATTCATCAATTCGTACTGGACATGATTTGTGTCCTGGAACTCATCAATCAAAACTGCCTCAATGTTGGAGACACATTCAGGAAACTTGGTAAGAAGCTCCACACAGCGCAGAAGAAGGTCGTCATAATCCAGTAACTTCGCGCTTTTTAGCTCCTCCTCATACTCAGCACAGATGGCCTCGAATTCTTGCTGATCGGCTTCAATTCGCGCAGCTCTTCGTGTGGAGGTAAAAGCTTCCAGGCCTGACTTCCTCTTCGATATCGCCGACCTTGCTCTTGCCGGCTCCATGCTAAAGTTATTTCTCTTTATAATGCGCTTTATCATTGCAAGGCTATCATTCGAGTCTGCAATGCCGAAATGGGCAGGAATGCCAATGTGATGGCCATAGGTACTGAGATAGCGCCTCGCCACTGAATGAAACGTTCCGAGAATCAACTTTCGCTCTAGCTCTTCACCTACGAAGGCACGAATGCGTTCTTTCATCTCACGTGCTGCTTTGATGGTGAATGTACACACGATCATGTTCCATGGTTTCAAGCCGTCGTGCGCGATGTGATAGGCTACGCGTGCGGTGAGCGTCTTTGTTTTGCCGGAGCCTGGAGGTGCCAGCACCTGCAGAACATCGGACGGGCAGGACACTGCACATTTTTGCTGGTCATTGAGACCAAAGAGGATGTTTTCCATGACATTGGGGACGTGTTTAGTGTTCGAGTTTGCACATGAAGATATCAATCGGTGAACGCCAGGCAAGACGCGCTGGTGACGCGAGAAACGTGATCTGGGCTTGGGACCACGTCAGCTGAGCCAATCACATTCGTTCACGTTCGCACCTCTGTCACGTGACCACCCACTTAAATCCACTTGTATGAGTAGGTTACTAGTGGACGCAGTCTCGATTGGGTTGCATTCTTTGACATCCTGTCAAAATCCAGTTTGCCTCACAGCATGGTCTGACCTCACAGTCTGGAGATTGCACAAGCGATCAGAATTGCCTTACGTGTAGGCATTTCTTGTCACATGTCGACGCTCAGTAGGCTTCGCTACTAGCCACCTACAAACACTGGCCTCTTCTAACAAGGTGCATATGCCGAGATTCTCGACAGACAGCTGGAAATGAATCGCACCAAGACTCAAGGATCAAGCACGAGACCTGCTGGTCGGCGAATGAGACATGTCCTGCTTTCTAACGAATTAAACGTTGCTCGTCTGACAGTGTCAATTCGAGCGAAGAACTTTATTCTATTGTACACCTTTGCTTCATACCAAAAATCAGGATTCTTCCGAGTATCTAGTGTAATTTCCTTGATGTCTAAAACCTGGACCGGGGGTGAGCTCGAACTCATCGCTGTGCTCATCTTTCATCGCCGCGTCCCTAGAAGCGAATGACACTGATATGATGGTCCTTGATTGGATATTCTTTGACGATTGCATCTTTTGATCCAAGTTGCTCGAGAACGGTTCCGAATTCATGTAAGAGTTGCCCTTTGTTGTTCCGAATGCGCGAGGCCAGACTCGCCGGATTAGACTGGCTATGCCCGGCATGCAAGCGCAAATCACAGCAGTCATAAGTTCAATAAGAGACCATATCGCAACCTCAGTGTAGTCGTAAGTAGGGTTTTGTGATTTACCCCATTTCAGCAGCGTTGTTAGGCGTACAACACTACAAGCAGTGACACTATTAGGCATCAGCAAAGACAAAATCATCTAGATGGTGTGGCTTAACACGTACAATAAACCAGTGGCGAAGACCCCAGAAACAGCGATCCGTTTCCTCATCGTCATATGCAACCTCATGATTGGCGGAATGGGCAAAATGAAAATTGCAATGTCGAGGGCCATATTAACACCTGCCATGGCAAATGTCTGTGCGTTGATATTGACGCACTTCGCAGGATGCAGACCATCCCAGCCTTCCCAAACGTAATTGAGAGGACGACAGTACAAGCCCGTCGAAATTGTTCCACCAAGCAGATAGCCAACGATCAGGGCTATGACAACATAGCACCGTATCTGGAAACTCTTCGTCTTGAATATCTGAAGGTACAAGAGCAGGATCGACAGCTTCGTGACGCTGGAGAGAAAGACGTACAAGAACTCCTCAATATAAAAATACTGTGGCGTCGTTAGTTCCTGGCGTACTTCAAACAAGTTTACGACATACAAGGAGCGTCTTGGAGATATCATGAGCCTCAAGCTGCCAGATGTCTTGTCCCAGCCCGTGGTCAACCATCAACTGCGCAATAACAGCAATCGGCGTTAGGCAAAGCTTAGCAGTTGCATTAGCAAGCCGTTAGGTGACCATGAGGGTAAGGTTAAACACACCAGACTGATTCCAATCGTGTAGTCGTCCCAAGCAAAGTTGCCGCCAAAATATTTCAGGCGCGCAAGCAACCTGCAACCGACGGCCAGGGTTGCTAGTCCAAAAAATGTCCAGTTGATGGCCGAGAGATGGGAGCCGACATTTCGAACGGGTACACCACAGGCACCATTGAAAACCTTCTTTGTCTCTTGATATAAACGTCAATTTACGGAGGCAGCGGACGGAGAGAGAAAGACTTACGGAGCTGCTCTACCACTGTGCAACTCTGTTGCAAGCAGACGAGTATTTCGTTGTTCAGTGCCTCATTCGTACATATGCACGAGATATCCGTGAGCGCGCAAGTCGATTTGGGCACCTCCGTCAGAGTACATTGAAGCTGAGCTGCGTGAGCAATGGCCGTCCCTCCGGGGATGGTTACGAACTGCACATGATGGCAAGGCCTTTTGCAACTCTTCCAGGACAGCAGACGAGTTGGTTGCTTGAGCCAATGCGTATTGAAACAAGCCTAAGGCCACAATGGCACCGTGCAGGCGCTGTTTCATTGTTTTGAGAATCTACTGCGTAGACATGCGGCTCAGATGTATTCGAGAACGTGTAATTGATGGAGTTTCGACGGGCTGTGGAGCGTGAGCTGTAAGGATTAGGCCAAAATTTTTTAGAGAGCGGGAACGGCAGCCGTCACTCCAAAGTTTAAACTTTACATACGAGGCGGGCCCTTCTTGTATCGCACATGGCTATTCAATCTTTCGTTTCTTAGAACCGCGCTCGTCATTCTCCACAACGGCCCCATGTCACGGCAAAGACAACGAACGACACACTATCTGGGGCTAAGACAGGAAGACGTTCCCGATGCATGCCCTCTTGCCGTGCGCAAAGCACGATGCTGGTGGTGTTCATCTTAAGCACGGATCATCGGATACACGCCATCCAATTGCGCCGTTGCGTTTTGCAGCCTCGCTCGAGGGTGCGCACTGGCCTGACATGTCGCGTAGCATCCCTTAAACATGGCTTCCATGCAGACGAACCGTGCTCACCTTGGAAAGCAGCACCTTCGTCTAGGTCTCCAGAGAGCCTTGATGCTGGATGATGTGCCCTCCGTGATAGGGGATTCACGTTATCCGCTGGGTGATGCATGAATTGCAAAAGTTTGTCCTTCGCACTACTGCGGGGGGGGGGGGGGGATTCAATGTGCTCTGCAAGGTACGGGGGACTTCTTTGATTTGCGCGTTGCTGACATCCGATGTCGTCGACGGAACCAATTTGCTGGATACTGGCTTCCAACAGCCAGAGCTTATCTCAGTGTCACTAGCGGGCCTCGTGTGTACAGGTTCGAAGAAGGAACATTTTGTCGAACCATCGTCAGCATCAGCATTGTCATCGGCTTGTGCCCTCGTCGTCATGATCACACAGCAGCATCAGCATCAGCTCTAAGCCAAAAAAAAAAAAAAAAAAAAAAAAAAAAAAAAAAAAGAGCTGGTCTGTCTAGCCCAAGCATCACTTTTGACCAGCAAGCATAAACGCACGGTCAAAGAATGAGGCCTGTGATAGCTTGGGATCTGAGGTACGCTACGGGCGGTATTGTGCGCTCGCTGCTGTTAGCTCCAGCCCACAGTATGGAAAGCCTGGTGCTATATGGAGAACATCTGCATTGTTGTAATGCAACTATACAACTTATTATTGCGCTGTTGCTATCTCTGCACATGGAGAAACGCCTTGTCCCGTGTGGCTTGGGTCTATGCTCGGCTAGTTGGTGCGGATTTGCTGCAGACGAAGCCTAACGAGGGCCTCCCTGTGTTCCGAACGACGCTAAAGAGCAAATTACGTTTGGCGTGACACTGGCGACCATTGTTCAAGAATCTAGAAACGTTAGCACAGTCTGCAAGTCTTCAGGAACATTCCGAAACAACGGTTGGCTCCCTTTTCCTTGCGTCCGTATGCACACAAGCTCAGGGAAAGAGGTATGGCATAGCAGATGCCTTCTCTGCAGCCCAAGAACTTGAGAACTCTGAGCAATGGTGACCGTCAACTTTCTAATGCTTTGGGCACACTGGTTTGAAGGGCTTGTCGAGCATCCTCACCAGTGCGAAAACTTTGACCCTGTCTACCCGGCCTTTCGTGCTCTTTCCAGCCGTCATGTGTCGGTGGCCATTTTCATAAACAAAGGAGCCAGACGGAAGGCTTTGGCCACCTCACGGAGGTGACGGCACCGACGGCGCAGATCCGCTCTGAAGGCGGGTCGATGCTCTCACTACGTTTGATAATGATTGGTCAAATCCAAATCTGGAATTCTGTCTTCGCCACATCTCCCTCTCCACCCAGTGTGCACGCACGTCGTGCTCAGTCCTGACTGAGCCCATCGATCCTAGGCGCCAAAAGCACCAAGATAGTCTCGTCATGATTCATGGCAGGCATCTTAGCCAGCAAATGAATTCCAGCGCAACAAAGACGTAGGTCAATGGGATGGGTGATCTGTCCGAAAGCTGAACAGTCCCTACTTCGTAAAAATGACATCGGCCCGATGTGTCACATTTCTGTTGAATACACGTCTACGGCTCCCAGGAGCTTGCGCCGATTTGTTCTCGACTGGCCACTATCTTTTCATCGACCCTTTCCCCTCCTCCATCTCTTCTAAAATGCAGAACACTGACAGGATCGACTTTCGCTCTGTTCCATCCCAAGTTAACCTCGAAGAAACACTCGAACTTCGTTTCCGTTCGGTTTCCAACTCCGCAGGGTCTTTTGTTCACGCGGATCCGGGCTGAATACCGTGGATACCCACTCCTGGAATCCTGGAAGCGATTCATTTCATATCCGGACGATTCTCAAAACACTGAATCGTGCTTGGCACGGCTGCTGAAATTGGTAACAAGCTCGATAGAGAGTTCGCTCGATTTGCATTGACCAGTATCTCCACTTTTGCCGCTGGCCAAGGCCGAATTTAGCAGGAACCTGTCCATGGCGAACTCACTGCATTCGCGCTCTTGCAACGGTGGATTTTCGACTCTGTTCGATGAGGAGCAACAATCGACGAGATGGATGGACATTGTGCTCCCTATTCCCAAATTAAGGCCTTCTCTGAGTGTGCGCGGGATAAATCCTGCCCGAGATCGAGACAGCAAATTCGCAGAAGAGCCTCCGACAAAGAAGTCGAAAGTGATGACTTCACGTCCGCATCAAGTGGTCAATTTACACGAGTTTAAACTTTACGAAGTTACCAACAAGGCCTTCATCATATCCGGATTGCGTCAGATTTATGACAATAGCTTAGAGCATGGTGTGTCCCTTTGGAGCACGGAACAAAACTGCCCGTATAGCAAAACTAGTTTATGGTTCCAAAACTGCTCTGTTCGGGAAGATTCGTCTGCATTTGTGCCAACCAGTCTTTATCAGCGTGCTTGCCAATTGGACAAGGCTCTGGCGCACCTTCGAACACGACCCCTAACTGCTGCTGAGGACGCTGGCTCTGCAAGGTCGCTGAAACTTGCTGTTATGGCTTTTGCGAGTCGCTGGTCTCGGGCCCCAGTTACGTCTCTCCATGTTGAGAACCCCTTTCATACCGGAGAATCTACCTTGGAGAATGTCGTCTCTCAGGAGGAGATGTCGGAGTCCAATGATTTTGAGCATCTCCTTCAACAGAGTCTGTACACCGCAGCGATGACGTCGATTCAGCGATGGTCAAAATGTGATTCTTTTAGGATGATTCTGGCCCAAATCCTCGTGTTCTTTATCAAAAGACCTCCAGATGAGAACGACGTGGTCGAAATCCAAAACCTTTGGGCCGAGCGGAAGCGATGCGGACACTTTCAAGCGGAACCTGGAGCTGCGAGTGAAATTAATAAGTCAACGCATTATCCAGAGTCGCGCGCAACCTGTTCCGACCCTCTCACCGCGGCAGATAATTTCACGACCTCTCAATCTTTCCGGAACTTGATGCGGAGTGACTCCCGAGAGGTCCATGTTGGTAATGCGCTTCGACATTTACTAGCATGGGGCCCAAAGATACGCTGCTATATAAGACAAGCTTTTCTTCGTCACATCAATGACAACGAAGGATCATCGAATCTAGAACTTGCTAAGCAAGTCTTATCAAATTTCAACATCATGTTTTGGCTAGCGATTATGTGCGATACAGCTGGCTCAGCACTCGACCAACGAGCCTTGACAGTCTCAGACCAGGATGCTGAGATACAATTATTTAACAGCGAAAGGTTCGACGCAGATGGAGAAGCTGATAACAAGGATGAAGTTTTCAACCAGTCCAAGTTGGAAATCAACGGAAATACGGTAGCTCCTAAGCTATGGGGACGGTTTTTGATGCTCTCAAATGAACCTTGTGAAAATCCGTACTTGTATCGAGGAGATGACCTAGTCGAGTCCGCGAAGAGAATCTTGCGAGAAGCATCACCACTTAAGATTTTACTGCTCCGCAAGGTTTGTCAGCTGCAGGCCTTGATGAAAGAAAAAGCGTCTCCAGGGGCTATTGAACAATGTATCAGTGATGCTCTACAGGTCTGCACCTATTGGAACATGAGATTCGGTGAATTTTTCCAGAATTCTATCTCGCAGCACCGGAGCATCCCCTTTAGCATCCGCAGTTGGTATGTTATGCTGCTTGGACATTGGTATCTTGGCTATTTGCAAGTTGCCAATTGCATAGAGCAGTGCGACAAGCAATTGACCTGCACGACAATACAGGCTCAGCTTCGACGAGCTTCTTCTCTTGTCCAACAGCTGCAGCGGGAAGGGGCATTCACCATCTCAACCCTCGCTCGTGTATCGTGCGAGGATGTCGAGAATAACGTTTACGATAAAAGCAATCAAGTTTATCACGATGCATGTAGGGATAGCTCGATGCTTACAGACCCATGCGGGGATTGTATGTTTCTTGCTTTGTCAACGTCATGCGACACATTCTTCTCATGGATGCGTACCTTACAATTACCCCCGGATAGCTCACAGCCCGGCAACATCTGGCTTCACCGTAATATCGACTTGCGCGAGGTGCTTGACAACTACGTTGTTTGTATCCAGGCGTTGAAGCTGTTTGGGCGACAGTACGACGTTGCGAAGTTAACAGCAAAGTTCTTCGAGGAACGGATTAACCTTTTAGGAATGAATGATCTCACTAGTCACAGAAACTACATACGTCGAAATTTTGATGCCATTAGGGCGTGCTAAAAGAAGACGAACAATCTCTATTTGTCTCCGTGTACGGGGCAGGAGTCAATGGAACCGGTCAGCAGATGGAATGGCTCAATGTAGTGAAAAAAATACGTCTGTCCATTCGATCCTAAATCTTTATGCAAATAAAGTAGGGTAGGGAGTACATGTCGTACTTTGTCCTCGTCGCTCTTGAATGCGATGAAGTACGTAGGGCGGAGCAGTCGGGCTTGTATTTGACTTGGACAGATACCGAAAATGAAAGCCTGATCATTATGCTGTTGGACACTTGTCTACAAACGAGGTTTCCATCCTCGCTTCGTCGCATTCAAAATCTCTTGCCGGACGGCAAGATCATTTAGGATCTCTTCCGAACCGCCGCCGACGACCATCATCCTCAAATCCCGCGAAGTTTGCTCAACGTTGGCGCCAGCTCCTCCCCGCTGGTAGCCTGCACCACCGAAGATCTGTTGAGCCTCGCGTGCAGCTTTCTCTAGCAGCTTGCCGCCCATCACTTTGGCAAGCGCAATTCGGCCGGCTATCTCCTGCGATTCCCATTTTTCTTCTGAAAGGTTCACGTGGTAGGCAATTTGCTCAAGCCACGCCCAATGAGACTCTACATCTCTCGCGATGCGAGCTATCTTCGCCCTGATGACCTGATTAGTGATCAACGGCTTGCCAAATGTATGCCTCTTGTGAGCGTAAGCAAACGCGTCACTCATGCAGTCCCGCGCTCGACGGTTGCAGCCGATTGCCATAACATAACGCTCTCGATTGAAGTTCTTCATGATGATCTTGAAACCTTGGCCTTCTTTACCAATGAGATTCTCAACGGGCACCTTGACGTTGTCAAGCTCAATGAAGGAAGCGCCGCCAGCTTTTTGGCCCGAGTTTGGAATACGACGATGAGATAGACCCGGGCTGTTCATAGGAATCACTAGGACTGAAAGACCGCTCATCCCGGGGCCGCCTGTACGCACGGCTGTCGTCATATGAGAGGCGTATGGTGCTCCTGTAATCCACTTCTTGTAGCCATTCACAATGTAGAACTTCCCGTCTGGTGACTTTTTGGCCGTGGTTTTGAGCTGCGCCACATCACTTCCTGCATCAGGCTCCGTAATGCCTAAGCAGAAGCTTGTTTCCAGCGTGAAGAGCCCCGGCAGCCATTTGCGCTTCTGTTCCTCCGTTCCCCAATGTACGATAGGCGGTGCGCCAATGACCGAGGCTCCGGACAAGCTCGTCATAACGCCGCCGGCCGGAACGCGAGAAGTCTCGTCAGTGGACACGAGAAGATGGAAGGCATCAAGTTTGTCTAGAGAGATACCGGCTGGTAAAGGGTGGTTCTTGGGACGGTATTTCGCAGGAATGTCGGTATGAGCAAAACCGGATCTGGTCCATTTGAGCGCGGCCTCACGAGGAGCTTCTCCTTTCTCTTCCCACTCAAGCGCGTAAGGCAAGATGTTTTCTTCGAGATACGCGCGCAGTCCATCACGCAATCGTCGATGTGTATCGTTGTAGTACGGCGAATGGATATAGTTCCATGCAGGCTCAGCCCACGGCGCGATCCCTTGGAGTTTCTTGTCGTCGGAAGCCATACTTGGGTAGAGCTGACGGCAAAGTCATGGACTGATGGGTCCTGAACCGTATAAAAATACCGTTCATTGCCACTGACACGGATGGGCGCTGGCGCGAGGGGTGTCAGAGGGGTTTGGCCTCGGCTTTTTAAAGACCTCAGCCGCCTAAGGACTAAGTTACGGACAATGTATGCAAATCTCACGTGATACTAAACTCGTTGACAAAGCAAACCTGACTCAACAGCCCCATACTTCAGCTTCACATCATTGACTATTTTCCATTTCTGGTACATGGGTATTTCACGGCTTGAAGCGTTTGAAGAGCAACAACAGGATGCTTATCCTGATGTCACGAGAGCTGAGGCAGCTTCTGTAACCTAAGGTTCTGTAACCTAAGGTTCTGTACCAGATGCGATCCCCACTTCGTGACCGCTTAATAACTTTGTCCAACCACCGAACGTCATTCTGGTAGACAAACTGTGCACTCAGCTCCTCCTTGCATGATGTTTTCGTCATAGTGTCCATGTTCGGCATAAGTTTGTCTGCTAACTTATCAACTTTGAGCAGCTGATAATCCATGTCAGCATGGTATTACTGCTGCGCCTCCTAACTCCCTGAACTCTGTTCCGCTTACATTACATAAATGCATGGGTGTGCTGATCGAATTCCTTATATCATTGGATAAAAAGACATCTAGTTTTGGTAGACCGCATTCATTTTCTATACTGTTTTTAGGCAGAAGGGAGGCCTCTCAGATTACCGGTCAATGCGAGAAGTATATAATGTCCAGTATTGGCGGCGTCTTTAATCTTACTCATTATTGTCCACCTGGTCTTTCATAACCAAATAGAATTGGCTCCATACCTTTTTTTTTCTTCTCTTACCCTTGTAAGAATTAACTTCTTAAGCAAGATGGCCGAAATCAACAACGGTCACGATAGTGATGAAACCCCTTATGAGACAAATCAAACGTCCGCTACATCTACTAAAAGTGACGATGAAGTTGAACTGCTCACAGGAAGCGTATGTGAAATCAAGAGCTTGGTCGAGAAGCCTAAGGGTGGCGAGATGGAGGTTATCGAGAAGGACAAGTACGACTCAACCTTGGAAAAAAAACCATTTGAGCAATACGCGCTTGTTACAAAACGGATTCTTGATGAAGAGGGAAAATTAAAAATAAGGACACTACAAATAAATTCTCCTCAGCTTCTGAATGCTTTAAAGGACGTGGTCGAGTATTACCCGTCTGAGTCGCTGGACTTCACCAACCAGGTTTCGTACGACAGCCCATATGAACTGCTATACCATCATCGCAGTCAATTAGAATCTTACAAAGAGAATCAGAATGATGAGATGACGAGCGAGCATATCGATCTCCTTCTACATTTTCTAGCAAGCGAGGCAGGCGACAAGGGCAAGGACGCCGAGAAAGCCCTGGCATCTGGATTGGTCACTTTTGAAAATGCCTGGATGGCCTATAAACCCGGAGAACTAATATTCACGAGCTCTTATGGTCAAGACAGGTTGTATATTCTGAACCAGACAGGATACCACAAAGACAACTGTCGTGGAAGATATTTTCAACTGTCATGCAATTTCAGTTCCTGTGATGGCGAGAATGTTGGCACAGCTCAGACTAACCTTGTTATTTGGGAGAAAGACGACTTCGTGGGAAAGACGGCCTCGAAAATCACCAGCTTAAGTGCGATACCACTAAAATACTTAGACGAGGATCAACAAGAACTTATCAAGGCGAAACTCACCGAACGCGGTAAGCGGTATCTTGAAATTCGCGGTGTTAAAAGTTGGGAATACGACGGACTGTATCTGTACCTGAAAACCCCCCCTTACGACTTCTACGACGAGCGTTCAAATTACGATGGCAAGTGGCTTCCTCGCACCTGCACTGAGCGAGTCGTACTGGACCCTAAAACTTTTATCGAAGAGATGCGTGACCAGAAAGATGTTAGCGCTGCTATGGGAACTTCAGATTGCTGCCGCCTCTCAAACTGTGATAGCAACCAATATCAGTCGCTTGAAGCGGATCCCATGCTATGTCCTCCTTACGTGTATGGTTTCTCGCTTGAGTCGAAGGAATGGTGCAAATATTTTGTGGACAATTTGTCACCTGTAGTCTGGCAAGAGAATGCGATGGATGCTTTGATACTCCCGAATGCTCAGCGGAGACTAATCCGTTCGCTGGTCACGTCGCATCGGTATCCTGATCACGCCCGTGACGAGGCATCACTCAAAGGCAAAGGCTTGATCATGCTCCTTCATGGTACTCCAGGCTCGGGCAAAACGTTGACAGCAGAGCTTACCGCGGAGCAGACCAAGCGTCCTCTTTTGAAACTCTCTACTGGCGAGCTTGGATCTTGGGAAGAACGTTTGAGCCACGAGCTCAAGAAACTACTCACTTATGCCAGCATATGGAAAGCTGTGGTATTGATTGATGAGGCCGATGTTTTTCTTGAAGCACGTAGATCTGGCTCTGACAGCGCGTTCAACTCGAACAACATGGTAGCTATCTTTCTTAAGCAGCTTGAATATTTTCAGGGCATTTTGTTCCTGACCTCAAACCGGGTCGGCGTATTCGACCAGGCAATTCGTTCACGCTTGCACCTTGCTATGCAGTACCACGCACCAGATGAATCACGTCGAGCACTGCTTTGGAGGCAAAAGTTGAGTCAACTGCAGGAAGTGGATATAAGCTTCGATATGGAGGACGCGATCAAAACATTAAGCAAGCCGGCTATGAATGGCAGAGAAATAAACAATGCTGTCAATACAGCAAAGACACTTGCAACCGCGGAGAACAACGGAAAGATGCGACTTGAAGATTTAGATACTGTGGTCCAAGTATGGCAAGAGTTTCAGAGCTCCATGGAGCAGTTAGATGTATAGACTGGGAGTGCTTTTCTCAAGCTAGCCTAAACTTTGGAGCTACAAATGCAAGTCACGTAGAAGATTCTCAAATTGAATCTTTTGATTGAAAACCAGTTTTCTTCGTATTTTCTGTGCTGTGTACTCGTCGCATTACATCTCTTTGGACCAAAGTCTTGAATATGTGTACAATCGCACCAATTATACTGGAAAAAAGTATTACAAACCCAACCAACCTTTGCTTCTTCCTAACTCAAAAAATTCCTTGATATCTTCAACCACTTCACTACTTTTTTCCCACGCAGGGACCCCGTTGCTCAGATTTTCTTTCCGTCGTTTGACCCATTTGAGATTCTGAACCGCTGCGGCCCACATGGGACTTATAGTGCTTGGGCGGTCTTGTGTAGATGCTTGAGACGATCCTTTAAAGCCAACAGCCTTGCTACCTAGCCCGGAAGACAAGGAAGCCTCGAAGGATCTTGCGTGTGGTAGACCCTGTCTACGCAGCTGAACCGATGAATTGGTGTTGTACCAGCTGATTCCTAAAGGTACCTCCGAGTATCGAGCAAAGCAATCCTCTTTCTCAACAGTAGCGAGCCACCTAAGGCTGGCTTCCGGCCCTGGGAGCCAGTACATCATAACCCAATCCAACACATTTGCAGGTGTGAAGTTGGTATGTTCAGGAACGTTCTCGATTATAGTAGACATTCTGTGCTGTAGAACAGCGGACGATCGGTGGCGTGTTTGAGTCTTCATAAATGGAGGAGGGGGAGGGATATGGGAGATATTCGGTTTGAGTACGTCCAAGAGGAATGCTAGGAGTCCGGCAGGAGAGTCACAGAACCCATACGCGAGGGTCTGTGGTCGCTTAGTCACTGAATCTGTTGAGAACCCATATTTAAATGCAAAGGATTCAGTTTCCACGTCATATTGACTGTCGTTACCAGACACAAAGTTCTGTCCCAATTCAATGCCATCTTCCTTTGCATGAGAGTGATTCGTAGAATCATCGGCAATACTAGTATCTGCTGCTGCGCCAAAATCAGAACTCGTGTAGCCAAATGCGAGCCATGAGAATCTAGCCCCGGTAAGTCTAGCAATCTGATATTTTAGCCAAGCGTCCTTGCTTTTCAATGGTTGTGGCGGAGCAAGATCGTTTGCACAGCTTGTGTAAACAGCAGCAACCATGCTCTCATGTCGTTGGACAAGCATACGCGCGATTTTGAAGCCCCTGAAACGATTTAGTTAGCAGTAGACTGAAATGAGGGAGTTTACATGTTGGATACCAGCCATCGCCCCAAACAGCAAATCTTCCATACCCTAATCTCTCCATCAACACTGCAAGCACATCTGCTGTTTTAGCCGCGCCAAAATCTGGATATTGACTAGCGTCGCTAAACCCAAAGCCCGGAATACTAGGTACCACTACGTGGAACGCAACGCGCTCCCTGTGAATTCCGCCCTCTTGGATTGGTTTCGGTTCTGGTTCAACAGGGTTCACGAGTGCATCGATGCAGCGAGTTATCTCGAGAAATGATCCTGGCCACGTATGACAATAAAGTAGGGGGATTGCCGATACTCTGTCTGATCTATGGTGCACAAAATGGACACGTAAAGACTCTGTTCTCATTTCCGGACTGGCAGCAACGTCCTCTATGTCAATGTCACTGGTCGGAGTTGACGAGGAGGCAGACAAGGGATGATATGTAATGAGTGTACGATACTGTCGTAATGTTGAATTGAAGAACGCTTCTTGTGAACGCCAGTCGTAGTTTTCGAGCCTATCCCTGATAGTAAGCAAGTAGTCCAGTAATTCTGGGATCTAGTGCCGATGTTGATATACCAGTAATCAATTAGAGGCTCTAGGACAGCTCTTGGAGTTCCAACTGCCCATTTTCCAAACTCCGCAATTGATGCTTCACGTGGCATGCGTGTCAGTTCTAATTTCTTCCTTGTAAGATCTAGATAACGCAATGACACATGCATAGTATATGGTTCTATGACCGTCGAGGCTGGTGATGTTGGCGAGGCCATGAGAGGAGAAACGAGACCATAGTAGCAGGGCCCGCCTGAGCTGTAAAATCGATCAATTATGGATCAGGAATACGCAGACAGTATTGTATAATAAGTACGAGATAGAAGCGAGAAAAGTACTTGAGCGACAAAGAGCATCATGCCTGTAAGCCAATGTGTAAGGAAAAGCGCTCAGAAAGACGGTAAGGCTATTGCCACAGCCGCAAAAGACTACGTCGTCCTTATCTTGCAGTGACTAGAATGATCTCTAATTTTCTTTTACTTCTTGTTTGCAGAGTCATTTGAATCTGGATCATCCTCTCAGTTATTGACCATGCTCTTTGACGGAAATGATCAACAAGTGCACCGCCGCATTTGCCACACCAGGAAGTGGCGTCTGCAGGGTAAGACCAGGAAGTTGGCCACTCACAGTGCAGAAGACATGATTTTCGTTAGAAGGCTATGAAAGATTCCCTAATATCCAGACGCATGTGAAATGACAGGGAGCACTGTTCCGCGCCTACAGATTTCGACTTTACCGTTGCGAAGGTTGTAAAGCGTTCGTAGGGATCTGCAAGGCTGCTGACGATGTCTGCCATCATTTCCGGAATGTGCCACACGAACTCTCCACGAGAAAATGGGGCTTTCTTCATTATAACCGTCGCTTGATCCTAAGCCCCTGATACGAACCAATTAACTCTTCTTTTGCCTCACAAACCAAGCTCTGAATTTCCATTTGACGCTTTCGGAAATAGGATTCACCAACCCGAGAGTAAAAAAGCTGTTATGTTTCATCGCAAAGCCCTGACGCTGCCTTGATCTCTCTGCCAGCAGGCCTATGTGGCGCGGTGCGCGGTTAGACTTCTCTGACTCTCATCTGTTGGTTGGCAACACTTGTTCCGGTGCCGTTGTTCGGATTAGAGCCCCGAAGATTCAAGTTGCCAATGCGACTAACGAGTGCACCACCGACGGCGTCTACAGCCCCACGGGGACTAGCCAAACTCGGTGCTTGTGCAGCGGTTTCTTGCACGCGGAACAACTTGATATTAGTCTTGTTCCAGACTCCGGCAGTCCCCTTTGAAACTAGAAGCTCGCTCGTGAAGATGAACCCCCACAGGAGACTCTCATACCAGCCCAGTGAGAGCGGGGACCATTCGAACAAATGGACGCGTATGGGCGCAGGTTCAATGACTGGGAGTTGCACAGTTTGAATTGCAGCAAGAATGGCAGTCGTATCCTCCAACGTCATTTGGGGAAGCTGTGAAGGCAGTTCGGACACAATTGTTAGAATGGTGTGAAGCGGCAATTCGGGCTGCCAACTTTCGATCCAGTCAGCAGTGGGCTGAAATGAACCACTTGCTGTTACTAAAGGCGTTAAACTATGCAGACTGCTTACGCTGTTTGTTCTGGATAGCAGAGGCGCGCCAACTGGCATTTTCCCTCTTGCTTTCTCAGACATGCCTCGTAACTGTTGCGGAACGGTTTCATCTGTTGTAGATGATATAGACGCCGCTCTCGACCCATGGCTACTGGAGTGCGGAGGTGGCGAGGTTGATGACTGCGGGCCTGTTTGAGTCGGCGACTCTTGGGCGTTGTCATCATCTTCATCGTCACCGATTGTAAATGCGCTATCCTCTGGGACCTCCCGCAAATTTACCGGACGCTGTTGAACTGGAGGGCGACTGCTGTCGGTCGAGTTAACGCGTATTAGGCGTTGAGACGCCATATCTTGTTGGTCCTTCCTCTGTTGGGCGAGCCGCTGTAACTCATGCTGGCCTGCTTCCAGAGAGAATTCTCTGAGAGCCTCGAATCGCCTTCTGTTCCTTAGAATCGCATACACAAGGTTCGGGTTTTTTTGAAATTGATGTTCCAAAATGGCATTAAGAGCCTCGAGCAGAGACTGTAATAGATCATGATTCGTCTCATTGGCTAGGAGAAAGGAGGGCGAGGACATGGAGGCAAAAAGATTTAAAAGCTTCAACGACGTGGCGCGACCGATGCCTTCTAAATAAGGTGCGATGTTGTTGATAATTGCGAGTAGGGCCGGAAAAATCGCATCATGCTTCCCTTTACCTGAGGTAAGGAGAGTATAGATTGACTTTGGATTGCGTTAGTAAATCTTGCATCATAAGGCCTGCTAACACTCACGGTGAGCAAATAGTCGGCATATGTGCCATGAAAGTTCTGTATGCGAATACTTTGTGGCAGAGTTTCTTGGCCTTTGAAGCGCTGATTCAGGCTCTTGCCATAGTTCGGTTCCACGCTCATCGTTTGCAGGATGAATACACACATGCGGATCAGGCCTTGTTTTGAAGGATCGTTACGCTGATCAAGTGCATAAAACAGGACCAGAATTGTAAAATCATGCGCTCGCTCCGTGTTGATGATGAAGGATCTAAAGCGTTTATTACACTGGAGTGCTTCCCAGAAGAACATGAGCATCTCTGGCGCCCAAGCGATCGATTTTTGACTTCCCGGTAGGTAAGAATTGCTCGCTTGTAACTATACAGCATTTGGTCAGAGACACTTGATTACTGTCTTGGTTGTTATTGCGTACCGGTTGATTCAGAATTCTTGTCATGCCGTCTACAATGAATTGGAAGTCTTGCGGCCTATGAAGTCGGCCTAGGAAATGTCGGAAGTAATTCTTCGGGGTGACTCCCTGTTGTGTCTCTGGAATGGGATACAACATAAGGACAAGAAGCAATTGAAGACAATATGTCACTAGAAGTTGTCTGTTGTCCTTAAATACCATGTGATCATATGGAACTCGCCAGCTTGCGGGATTATATTTGAGGGTCGTGTTCATTAATGAGCACAAAGTAGAGAGGACAATCTGTTTATCCGGCATTGTAGTCAGATATGTGATGGCACGCACGCCTTTAATGGGAAGAATCGTGGGAGACATGTACATCGCGCGACTGCACATGACGAGAAGTAGACGTAGAATCTCGGTACGATTGTTCTCAAACTCTTTGGTGCTGGGTATTGGCGTATGGCAGCCTACGCCTGTCTGCCATATTGCGTAACTGACCTTTGACTTTCCCGGTGGTGTCTTGGGAAGAGTGAACTCCGAGTAAAACAGTAAGTCCACTAGTGTGTCAAGGAGCTCTTCTGCGAGCGGCTTCGCATTTTCAAACTCTGGCTCCGTTGTGGTCATGGCCGGGTTGGCCGTTGTAGAGTCGCCATCAAAAATTACTTCCGCTTTGTCATGTACCTGGCCTTTCCTTGTTCGTTTTTTGCGCGCGGACCAAAAAAATTTCTCTTCCCATTCTTCTAAATTTTCGGCTTCGTACAGAAAAGGCAGGATTCGAGTGAGGACGCGGATACAATTCAAGGCGTCCCGCTCCGGGGCGATGTCGGGATCTGGGAAGGATGGGTGATTGCGTAGGATGCAGAGCTTCGAGGACACGGCAAGAATCAGCGTCTCAAGATTTGGAAGGTTTTTATCTCGTGCACGACGTATATCGGTGGGCGAGAAAAGGGTGAAAACATCTTCGGCCGACTCGGGGAGCTCCCAGAACTACAGAAAGGACATGAACCTAGTTAGTTTGTGGACGTACAAAAGAGGCCGATGACATAGGAGGAACAGAGGTTTAATGTCTTCAGATCACACCAGGTGTGTCCACGGCATACATACACCGGTCCAGTAGTCATCGTCCGCGGCTATGACATTGTCTTCAGACAGCTTGAAAATGCCCTGTTTGAAGACCAACTTGGAGTCGGATGCCCCCATTCTCGGTGAGCCGGTAAGCCTGCAACTCGTACGAGCCCATGCATACAGCAGTGTGTAGCGAGTTTATAATCCTACAACAGTCAAAGCGGAAAGACAAAGTGGAGCGCTCTATACGGTAAAGGAGTGCGAGATCGTGAGCGCCAGGACGGTTTGTAGCTGTGCTTGCACTTTGCTGATGGAGCTCAGTTGGTTGTCCGGAACACTGACGTCTGGCCGCATGGTGTCCTGGTGTCCTGAGGTATTAAGGCACAAAGGCGACAGTTCTCAAGTAACCAACTTTTCAGTTCAGTCTTCATGCTTCCTGCATTGTCCAAGGCAAACTGCTCGCACTGCTCTGCTTTGCTCTCGGCTCTACGCCGCTGCTATCCATTTGAGCTTTTGCTCTTAGTTTCACTTGCCTTCTGTATCGTTGCTTGCTGCGGGCTGTACATCTTGAACTGGCTGTCTGCTCTCCAAACCGCTTGCTAATCCTCTGCTGGCTCTGAGTTTGCAGGCTCGAGTGCATTAGCACACCACTCAGAGGGTGACGCGCCGCGTCATGTCTCCATTTTGCAGGACCTAGAACCAGTAATAACACAATAGAGTAGAACCCAAGACTAGCATTTACCCGTTCGCTACTGTTTCTCGCGTACGTCAAACGGCTTCCAATTCAAAGGCCACCTTGTGCCCCCATCACATAACTAAGACCATATAACGTCGCCGAACATCTTGACACTATTGCCGAGCCATGTCGAAGCGAAAAGCCAGCGATGTCGCCAGCGGAGCCATTTCGAAACGAGGAGCCTCTGGCCCTGCAACACCGTCTTCGCAAGCTGATAGTGATGATGACTACATATCGGATGACCACAATTTAAGCAGCGATGGCGAGTATATGCAGGCCAATCGTCTCGCAAGCCGGTTCGGTGGTAAGGCCCAGAAAACAGCAGCGGCAAAGGCTGCTCAACGGACAGGCGGCGGCGCCGGTGGCGACAAGGCATTTGGAAACGGCACGCGAGACTTTTCCCACCTTGAACTTAAGCCGGACCACGCACAACGGCCCATGTTCATCGACCCTGTGAATTATAACATCATCGTTGAAAGCTTTGCGCCGACCTTCAAGCAGGCAGAAGACTTCCTGATCAACGTAGCTGAGCCCCAGTCTCGAGTGTCACGTATTCACGAGTACAGCCTAACAAGCAACAGCCTGTATGCCGCCGTTTCTGTAGGCTTAACCACTCAAGATATCATAACCCGTCTAGACTACTTCTCCAAAACGCCGCTCCCGGAAGAGCTCGTTGACTTCATCTACCAGTCTACTAAGGCTTACGGCCAGGCAAGATTGGTGCTAAAACACAACAAATTTATGGTTGAGAGCTCGGACCCGTCAATTCTCCAAACCCTTTTGCAAGATCCTGAGATACGTGGTTACCGGGCAGATGAAGGCTCGACCGAGCTGACCACCGAGGCAGCGCCGCAAATGGGGAGTTTGTTCATCCCCGGCACGAAACTTGCGGCTGGAGCGAAGCAGGCAGATAATGCACAGACAAGAGTCCAAGATGAAGACCAACCAAAGGAGTCGACCGAGCAAGATGCAATGATGGCGCAGCTTCTCGAGGAAGATGACGATGACGAAGAGCCTGATCAAGTCCATGCCTTTGAAGTTAAGCCTGCTTCAATTCAAGCGCTGCGAAAGCGCTGCGAGGAGATTGATTACCCCCTCACTGTCGAATACGATTTTAGAAACGACACCATGAATCCAAATCTTGAGATCGACCTCAAACCGGCGGCACAGATTCGTCCATACCAGGAACAAGCGCTAAGCAAGATGTTTGGAAATGGCCGAGCGCGTAGCGGGATTATAGTCCTCCCATGCGGAGCAGGCAAAACGTTGGTTGGTATTACGGCAGCATGTACCGTCAAGAAAGGGATTATTGTACTCTGTACGAGCACCATGTCCGTTACGCAGTGGCGAAATGAGTTTCTTAACTGGACAAACATAAACCCTGAAGACATTGCATGTTTCACTCGACACGAGAAACAACGATTTCCCCGTGATACAGGTGTTCTGATCACCAACTACACTATGATCTCAATGGGCCGTGGTGAGGACGATGATGGTGAAGCGTCGACAGCTGCAAAGAAAGGCCCCGGTCAGGACAAACGTCGCATGGCGCATGACACGAAGCGTGTCATCGACTTCATCCGTAACCGTGAATGGGGCCTCATGATCCTTGATGAGGTGCACGTTGTACCAGCAGAGATGTTCTCAAAAGTAACGTATCGTGTCAAGGCGCACACAAAGCTAGGTTTGACCGCGACGCTTCTTAGAGAGGACGACAAAATCACGGAACTCAATTTTCTGATTGGTCCAAAGTTGTTTGAGGCAAATTGGCAAGAGCTCAGCGAGCAGGGACACATTGCTCGTGTTCAGTGCGCTGAGGTCTGGTGTCCTATGACATCTGAGTTCTACGAGGAATATCTCAAGGCAAAGACTCCACAGCAGCGACTCTTGCTTTCTACAATGAACCCCCGAAAGTTTCAGGCATGTCAGTTCTTGATCGACTACCACGAGAAGCGTGGGGATAAGATTATCGTGTTCAGCGACAATGTCTATGCACTCAAGGCATATTGCGACAAAATGGGCAAATTACGCATCGATGGCAAGACTTCTGATGCCGAACGTTTGCAAACTTTGGAGAACTTTAAATACGCGAACGAGACATGGGCTGCTGCTTTGTTTTTGTCCAAAATCGGTGACACGTCACTTGACATTCCCGAAGCGACTTGCCTTATTCAGATATCTTCCCATTATGGCTCCCGTCGCCAGGAGGCTCAACGGCTCGGTAGAATTCTTCGAGCAAAACGGAGAAATGACGAAGGTTTCAACGCATTTTTCTATACTCTCGTCAGCAAGGACACACAGGAGGTCTACTACGCAACAAAACGTCAACGCTTCCTTGTTGATCAAGGCTATGCCTTCAAGGTCATCACTCATCTTTCGGGTATTGATAAGCTTCCTGGTCTCGCTTTTGCTACACGAAATGAGCAGATCGAACTGTTAAAAGCTGTTGCAGTTGACGCTGCCACGGCAAACGCAGAGGCGGAAGAAATCGAGGACGACATATGGGGCAGCGGAAAAATGTCGAAACGAGCTGGCGGCAGCAGCAAGAAGTTTTCGTACAAACGCTCTGGGGGGATGCTGGCAGACTTATCTGGAGGTAGCCACATGGTCTACGTCGAGCAGAACAAAGGCGCTAAGGCAAAAATCAGCAAAAACAGCAGCATTCAAAAGATTATGCGTGCAGAGAAGAAAAAGCTCGATGCATGGAAAAATATCAAATGATTTTTATCATGATAAGAGTCATAACGATATCAATATTAGCGTAGACATTTGGTCTTATTA
This sequence comes from Verruconis gallopava, assembly GCF_000836295.1. Classification (NCBI taxonomy): domain Eukaryota; kingdom Fungi; phylum Ascomycota; class Dothideomycetes; order Venturiales; family Sympoventuriaceae; genus Verruconis; species Verruconis gallopava. The sequence continues at coordinate 6,783 of NW_015622141.1, read as the reverse complement.
ATTTTTACCCTTTTATTTTTTCAAGTTATCAACAATGAAGATGCTGAATGGTATACAGTTTTAATATTATTATCATGCCGTGAATTCAGACCTTCCGTCGAAAGGTCAATATCCGGGCATAGGTTTGCAAACCCATCACCTCGGATCCGCGAAAATTTTATTGATATTTTGGACGAAGGAACATTCTGTTATGCGGCTGTATACTGCCCCAGTTACAGCTCAAGGTTGTTTCGTAAATGTGACACTGACCACGTTCTTCATGTGCGGAACCATATTCTCGATGCTCTCCCCCAGGATGTCAGGGGACAAGAGAAAGCCAAATCTGAATGATTAGACCTCCACTAGGTGAATGATTTCTGCGACGAAAAGGTGCTATGCCTTGATGCCGAAGAAATTCGAAAGACCTGTCAATACAGAATTGAGAGAAGAGAAAAGCTATTCTAGTCAGTACTCTTCTTAATGACCAGAAGAGATGAGCAGGGCATACCGGCGAGAGTTCCGTGATCAGTGGTCCAACATCGTTGAATAGCGTAATCAGTGTGTCCGTGTTGTTTTCAGACAATAGTCTGTTGGCTTGAATAAGAACGCTGTGCGCAGCAGCTGTGCCCTCGTCATCGAGAAGAGCATTAGCGTGGCTGATCACTGAGATGATCTCGTTCAACGTGTTTGAGTTCAAAAGTGTGCCCAGAGCTTGAAGCGTCGGTCCAATGTCGTTTAACAACGTAGCGATGTCCGTCAAAGACTGACGCTCTGCTATCGAACGTTCGACTAGCGCTTCCACTGCAGGATGTAAGGCAGTTGTGTCGGATGATGCGACGGGATTAGGGTCTGGAGCTGCACTCCGCTCGTTGACAGCTGAAGGTGAGGCAAGAGAAAAAGCCCCCCAGAGTAGCACTGAGATGAATGAAAGACGCATGTTTGGGATACCCGTGTAAAATCGATTGAGATGCAAGCTGAGATCGGGATGTTCTAAATGAATGTTGGCTAGAGTGAAGTGGTAAACTGTAAGTTAATCTGGAGATGAACTCCTATTTCTACTCCATCTTTTTTTCACTGGTACGGTTGGCCGGTGCTACGGCACACCGTCAGTGGGGCATACTTGCTGTCATGAGGACTACATCGCATACATTTGATCATGTTCGGATCTAGGTCGTTGACTCGAGCAATTTGCAGGTAATGGGACAATATGAAACGAACTAGCTTATTGTTAGCCAATGGAGAAGCGATTCGTTAATAGAACATCCCACCAGCCACAATGCTAGGTAAAATAATTGACCGCAGGAAAGTCTGGGTGCTCCGTACAGTAGACGGAGATGGATTCGAGAAGACGGCAGCATAACGAACTGCTGTTTGCTATAGCGTCATATTCAAAAGCCGAGCCTCGCTTTGTAATGCATCCCTGTTAACGCCTTCCTATTTCAAAAGATTGACCTCGGGATTCGTTTCGTAAGCCTCTCAAGTCCTGACTGTCAATCATTTGTAGTGAAAGACCATTCTCCGCTGACAAGAGCTCTTTTGAAACGGTGGACTCACAAGAATTTAACATCCTTGCCGCTGATCGACGACGAACGAGATGAATACGACATCCGCTCAATTTGTCAAAGCTTGACGAGGAACCTCTGAAAAATCGAAAACTCGAAAATGAAACCCCATCACGCAATTCTGATCACAGGAAACCCTCGTGTACCCCATCTTTGTTTTCTACATCGATCCGAACTTGAAGTGGAAATCAGACCAACACACACAGTTCTTGCAAGCTGCAAGGGATTTTCAGACTACATCATACAAGCGATAAGATTCGATCCTTTCTGCGTACTGACAAGAGTTCACACGTGATGGATGCATAAATTTGAGAACATGTTCTGAGGCTATCACCAGACATCGTTTTGGTTGTTTTGCCTTATCGTGTACAGATGACCAATCTTTAGTCGACGATGATTGCCGTCCATTGTCAAAGTGGTCTTTCCTGTTTGCACTGGTTGAGGTTGTTGAGCTTCACTGTTTAGCTTCAATGGAATCAAGCCTCCGAGATTTTCCCCAGTGGCTAACATGTTCCGTCATGGGATGTACTGGAGCTTCAATAAACCTACATGAGTCTTTACAACCTCTATTTTAAGCATAGAAGAAGACTCATTGATATTTAAGATGCCGCTTCGGCCCTTTCCTGTCAAAGACAAAATTGCGACTATCATTGGGACTGGTTCAGGCATACATCTTTCGTTTGCCGAACTATAAGTTGAGAATGGGACCAGAGTCATAATTGGCGACTTAAACTTAACAAAAGGAGCGAAAACATTCGTCAAAACAGCTGGACGCCAAAAATTCATCTCCTCAAAATGTGATGTTTCGGAAAGAAAAGACCTAGCGAGCTTAGTGGAAGTATCTACTTCTTTTTATTAAGATGCTCCAGACATATGGGCTGTCGTCGCTGAACGACGTCCCTTATCCCGGCAGTTCTATCGCAATTTGATTTCTACATAGTTGCGAGGCTGGAAAATGTAATAGCTGAAGCTTTTCGGGCTGTTCAGCACAGGCATTTTGCTTCAACTGGAAGTACCGACTGAGCGTCTTGAACAATTAGAGTCAATTCGCTTGCTGCAAACTAGCCTTTGTTGTCAATCTGGTTCGTCTGAGTTGCTTCTTGAGCTAGAAGTCCTTCGTTCATTCGTAATGACGATAAAAGCCTGAAAGAGATCAAATACTCGTCAGTCCAAAAACCCAAATCTCTCGACCGAAACTGATGAATTTTCTGCACTAGATATGGGCAACACACCTGATGGAACGCATGGGCGCCATGCCTCAGTGGGAAATAGTGCGTTCCGGGCTCAAATTGCATTGAAGTTAATGACGCCGAGCGCCTTGTTGCTGAGATTAGGATTTGATTAATGCCACCTATGCTCGTGTCGTCTGCTGACAGTGCTTTCCACAAAAAGAGGCTATCAATTGCTTGAGAACTTCCATTAGCATGGTATGGCAAGTGATGTGCAACTGGATCTGATGAGGAACATCGCGTCCGGTGTAAATTTGTAGCTTCTCCTAGGCTGTCCATTTTTTTTTGCACATGACTGCCTAAGTCTCATTATGTTACAAGGCTGTCGCATTTGCAGGAATTAGATTCCATTTAGAAAGAAAGAGATCAGCGGCGTCATGGAATGCCAGTTGGTCGTCATGTGGCTTCCAATATCGCTGAAATGTGTTGCACTTCGACAACCTACAAAACGATACTATCCGGAGTCAAGACTGCCCTCTCTGAACTCCCCCTTGCTGACCACTCAGTAAACCTGACATTTCCCATTGACCTCACTTCCCCTGAAACATCAGCAGTCTTAGAGCTCACTGCTCACGTTCAACAGCAGACGGGCAATGAGATCTCCACGTATCGCGGCCCGCGCCCCACGCCCCACGCCCCATGCCCCGCGCTCCACGCCCTTCGCTCCACGACTTGTATGTGTTTTTGAATGGCCAAAATTTTCATTGCGCCACTTTACGGGTCGAAGGACTACTCGTGCCATCTAAGTCGACATAGACCAGAGATAGTGACTGCCATTTCTGGTCGAATAAGCAATGATCTGCAGTCCGAACTAATTCTATGGTTTTGAAACTCTTGTACTGGCGTTATACCTTCAAGTCCAACTTTATGAGGCCTTTGAAGCAGTACTTGTCGTCAAAGAAAACCTGAAAAATGAACTGAGGAGGTCTATGGCGAAATATTGGTTGAATAAATTGCCACAGCTAGGACAGGACTTTTGATGCATAAATTTATGGTCTTTGGAGGAATTGGTTAGGGAAATCAGAGAAAAGGACACGATAAAAGCCCTAATCACTGAGAACAGTCCTGAGTAAGTTTATATTTCCAACGGACTTCTTGAGCAGACTATGGATCACATGAACGAGTGGAATAAATTTACAAAGGTGCAATAACTTATTTGCTGGATTCTGATGATTTTTAAGCGGTTATTTTTACGAAGTAATGCCTCCATTTGTAGAACTTTAACTACAATAGCAATAAGTTGAATCAAGCTAAGAAGCGCGTCCATTATTTGGAACTAGTCGACAAAGCTGCAACATCAAGACATATATATATATCTGTATTTACTGACTTTGGCCCTAATCAACTCAGTCTCCGATTTTCTTCATTCTGTACAGGCACGGGTCGACCAAGATGACGCAGTGCTGCTCGCTGCTTTTGAAGCTATCAGGCTCTCACGGAGGTTGTAAAGAAGCGGGAAAATAATTACTCTACTAGTGAGATTTACACGAAATTTACCCTTCTTTTTTTCCTCATTTCTTTACTCCAAACCAACACCATTCCTCATCCAGAAGTATATGCTGCTAACGTGATCATGGTTCTGATGTGGATACGATCGGAAGGCGACAATTTCGGAGCCCGGAGGTTCCGTTTCGGCTAGGCCGCTAACTTCTACTATTGAGCCAAGTCAGGCTGGTCATTCACTGACTGTATTTCGTTTGAAGTTTTGCTTGACTTGCGAGGATTCAGGAAGAATTCGATGGCTGCAACGGCTACTGGTCCTCGTTCTTCGTTAAATCGGCCCAAACCATTTCAATGCAGCATATGCCACCAAAGCTTTACAAAGAAAGAGCATGTTCAACGACATTTACGCTCTCATAGAAAGGAGAAACCATATCAGTGTCCTGACTGTAAGAAGTCATACAGTAGAAAGTATGTCCAATCAAGAGTTCATGAATATGGTGTTGAACCGCTCTTAAGGGATACCCTGGCGCGGCACCGTCGTGAAGTTTGTGAGCCACCTCAGCCGGTAATTCCATCAGATGCGAACAAACCACCTAGCATAATAGCGACCCTCGACCCAATGATGGCATCCAATGCCGAGGCCCCATCAACGCCTACAGCTATTTCTGCCCGGTCCTCTGTGTCCAACTTCGACGCTTCCGGGCATCGTGTAGCGGCAGTAAGCTCCTGTAATATCAGTAATAAACCTCCGTTTCTTGGCAGTCCTGAAAGTCTGGAAAATCCTGGTGATCTGTGTCAGGACAATCACGAGAATCATAGTCGAGAGCCATCATTGTCAACGACACTCCAAGGTCATGACAGCAGCACGCTACTATCGTGCCCAACTTTCAACGAAAACTTTACAGCATGGAATATTGATACTAGGCTGCACAACGACATTTTCGACATGGAAACATTTGGCGTGGTCAATAGTGGGCCGCTTGCAGACACTTTCAACGAGTCTGTGGACGCCAGTATCTTACAAGCTCAGTACATTCATGAAATGTGGTACACACATGTTCCTGAGAAATCTAACGACAGCATATACCCGGTGAAAAGCTTCTCAGAAGATTACAGCTTTGGGTCAGAGCCTGTGTCCCCGAACAGCCTCGGTACAGAAATTGACAGTCGGTATCGAGGAACTCTTGAACGTTGTCTTCGAATACTTCCGCACGAACCAACAATACCCTCGTTGGATGTTTTAAATATCTGCATACGGATTTACTTTACTAAAGTACATCCAATATTCCCAATCATTCACGCGGCAACTTTTGGCCCAAGCAAAGATAACGCGAGCTTGATAATTGCGATGTGCGCAATGGGAAGCCTCTTTCTAGGCTCTGAACACGGACTTCAACAAGGCATTCACTTGTTCGAGCGTATTCATAAGGCGACTCTTCTGGACTGGGAAAAATTGTTGCTCAGAAGGCCAAGCAAGATGATTTCCATTGTGCAATGTGCGCTTATTTGCCAAATGTTTGGTATGCTTTCCGGATGTCCGACCCTGTTAATTACCGTCGACGCATTTCACGGTCCACCAATAGCATGGGCAAGACATATTCAACTACTTGAAGGCCATAATCATATACAACTTGACGCAAGCCTTGAAGGAGCTGAGCTTGAGAATTTGTGGAAGTCATGGGCCCGCCATGAGGAACTTTTGCGCGTTATGCACGGTCTCTATATTATCGATGCCGAGCTCGGTAGTCTCCTCCATAGGGAACCTCTTAAAAGTATTCAATCATATGCATTCTCGTTCACATCTTCTGAATCTGCTTTTTTGGCTTCAAATGCGCAAGACTGGAAAAGAACAATTATTGCAGACAAGCAGCAGCGGAGCGACCAATACCCGGAACGAGATCGATATATACCTTCTTCTTCAATTTTGGATTACCAACAAATACCACTTGTTAGCTCGTTCACAGCTTATGCAATCCTGAAGGGTATAGAAATGCATATTACATCTACATGGTTTCTGGAGTGCAAACCCAAGAAGACCCTAGATGAATGCCGAACGGCGCTTGCCCACTTCTACAGCCAATTTTTTGAAAGCCAAGAGCAGATCCTGCATGACAAATTTCAGTTACTGATTTTGTGGCATGTGTTATGCATGAACACATACGCTAACTTCAATCTCCTAGAGAAGGCTGTAGGTCGGGACGGATGCAAGCTAAAAGCTTTTGAGGAGAAAGAGATGATCAAGTGGGCAAATTCGCTAGATACCCAAAAATGTCTTTTCCACGCGATTGCAATCACAAAACAGGCTGAATATGCAAACCAACTTGTTGAATGCGCAATGCATGTGCCTCGTGCGTTATTCCGGGCAGGTATTGCAATTTACAGTCACATTCATTACCTGTCGAAAGGTTTCTCGAATCAAGGCACGGCTCCAAAAGAGAGAGCTACGAGGAACCTAGTTTTTGGGTGGATTGTTCCGGGTTAGGGTTAGGGTTAGGGTTAGGGTTAGGGTTAGGGTTAGGGTTAGGGTTAGGGTTAGGGTTAGGGTTAGGGTTAGGGTTAGGGTTAGGGTT